>NC_142392.1:4245855-4549131 GCF_059441095.1 Idiotropiscis lumnitzeri
TTGAAGAGGTCGTCCAGGCGCAGCAGTTTACAGATGCCCTGGTAGAGGCTGCCGCACGCCAGCAGACGGTTTTCCCGGTAGTCCATCAGCAGCATCTTGTTGACGTTGTTGGTGAGTGTGAGCGGTTCGCTGCAAGGCTGCACGATCCGCGGCGGGTAGCACTTGCGGTTGTCCTCGTCCGGCCCGGTCTCGTGAGACACCTGGACCTCCAAACCCGGCGACAGTTTATAGATGCGATTGACCGCTCCCAAGTAAACGTTGCCATTGCGATAGTCCACCGCCAAATGGTTGAATGTCCATTCGGGGTTCTCCGCGCGAAACGACGCGTACTCTTCCTCCTCGAGAGACGCCGTGATCACTTGGGAACCGGAGACGTGAGACTGCGGCGCTCGCAGCGGCGTCTTTGACGACGCGAGTGGCGCCGATGTGGAAAGGAAGCAGCATAGAAAAAAGCAGGTCCGTGCCCTGGCATGAAACGTCATGGCTGTGCCGAGGCCGTGGGGTCTGCGAGGAGTGGGATGGAGGCACGGTCCACTACTGTCGGCCGATCAGGATCAATCCTCTTTCAAGATGGAGGGCATTATGCACCTAGAAGGGAACAAGAAAACAATGAGAAGCAGCACAAATTTAGCCCCCAAAAAATCAATGTATGGATCAAGCAGAGAGTCGTCTCCGAGGAGGTCATCAACATGGCTCTGCGCAGACCCCCGTACGCCACCTTCTCGCCTCTATGCACCTAATTGATTCTCCCTTCAGAGTAGCAATTTGCAACCTTTGGCGATTTCTCCGCTGCCTCCCAACAGGGCACATCACCTGCTGACTCTGCACACGGCGCAGCACCTTCACTTTGTCTTTCACAAACTAGCACAAAGGCGAACAATAATTAGGCAGGGGAAAACGCAAACGCTCGCAGAAATAAGCCTACCGATATGACATGGGGTCATTCCAAACAATGACGTTCTGTTCAACGTGGAGTGGCTCGAAATGAGCAGACAGGGAAGACGACCCAGCACTTCCTGTAAACACGGTGCTCCCTTGCAAGTGTCACCTGCTTGTTAGGTCTCCCTGGTGGGAAGGTGGCATTCATCTGTGTCGCATCCGGGCAAGCGCAATCAACCTGAGCAGCCTCAATTGTGTCTACACAAACAGGTTGGCACATAAATCCAATCTTAATCAGCTCTTATTACAGTCTTGAGTCCCTCAGGGTAATCCGTAGCAGTTTTCTGGTATTATGTAAAAGTGATTCCAAGACACAGTGATACCTTGACTTACGAGTGCCCCAACATCCGAGTGTGGAACCGCAGGGCTGCTCACTCGCTTTCCCCGAGAGACCACAACAAAGCACTCCCTCTCTTGCTATCTCAAAGCCGTGGTTATGAATAGAAGACTTAACAAAAGGGGGAGGAAGGAGAGATTAAGGTGCGAGATGTCGGGGGCCGCACTTTCACCTATCACCACTTTGAACTAAACTGCACTCCCAAAGTCAAGGTTGGATGTGGTTTTGTTTGGATGGTTTTAAAGCTAACTGTACGACGCAAAAATGATTGATCTGGAGATAGTCTTGCCAAAGAGAAAACAAAAAAAAAACAGTCATGAGAAACCATTAGCAAAAATCAAAGATCAACTTCCTCCAAATTGGCCAATTTCCAAGAGCATTTAGACAATCTTTTATGGATCTGTCAGGAGCTCCTTTTAGCTTGAGCGGCAATGATGGCGTAAATGGAAGGCCGGGGCAAGACGTGACAATTAGTAGGCGACGACGTTCAAAAGCAAGAGCCTGACAAAATCTATTTCTATTCAAAGACTGGAGCAAAAACGACAAGGCGCAAATGAAGATTGGGTCTTCGGTAAACTGCTTAAAAGTGACAACACAACAAGCGAATGGGATTAAGAGAGCGTGAGTGAATGACAATGAGAGTAATTATGACGAGAGATTATGTGTAAAGAAAAACAGATTTCTGCGTCATTACCACCAGTAAGATAATCAAAATGAATATGACAACTGATTTAAAGCTTGGCCGCGGCGTCTCTTCAACCGCCACGGCAACACTTCGTCACCTACAGTTGCATCGGACATCTGAGTTTATCGTAGGACGGTCCTCGTCTGCAGAAAACGCCAATAGGACTAAAGGGAACTCGGGATCTATCTGGGATTCTTAGACGCCACCAAGACCTGAACCACAAGAAAAACGACCACGCCAAAACTCCAACCTGGACATCAAACACAAACTTCATCTGGTGATTAATCGTCACCATCAACGATGATATGAAGCTGCACCCTTGAACTAATCCCGCCAGCTACCCTTCCATCCACACGGGGAAATAAATAAAGATTGAGCGATCAGGCCTGACACGGGGCTAAACTAACACCCTGAACAGATGGCACGCTCATTCCTCTCAGGAAGACAGTAGCGGCAGAGGAGGAGGCAGCGAGGATGGAGCCGCAACGTCCTTGGGTGTTTACATCAAGACGCGGATTAGCGGCGTGGATTACTGTCACCGGATACCCGCTCTGGATCGGGGAGTGGGGAGGGTCTAATCCAACACAGATATCATGAAGACGAACAGAAAAAAAATATGTTGGGATATATTAAAGGGTTTGACTGCGGTCCTTGATCAAGTATCTGCCGAGTTCTCCTGAGGCGAGGTCATGAATCGGCAACTGGCGCCGACCCCCCCAGACGAGACCGCAGACATGTTTTCTTTCACAGCAAACGGATAATACAATATCAGAGAGACAGGAACAAGGTCTACTGTCATATTTCCTTGCTTCAAGTCTTTGCATCCGTTCAATTTCAGTTCCTGGAATGTTTAGGGAAAAAAATGAAAATCAAGCGCAGCCAGGCAAAGATCCAACGGTCGTACCCTCTGGACTTTCGCCGACATCTGCCCATCTTCTCACCATCTGTGTAATATTTGCCCCTCCTTCACTTATTAAAACCAATTCAGGAACGGAAATTCAACTCCAGCCCCTCGGAACGTCGCCTGGAACATGACGAACGGTTCCACGTATGACTGCCGCGAAGCCCGAAAAGGAGTGTTCTCCGAAAGCCACTCGTTCGGAATTCCCTGTAATCTAGATCAAACGATCTCGTTCACGTTACGATACCCTCTCCATCATCCAAGTGCCACAAGCTCTCGCTCCCAATCAACAAGACGCAGATACTTTGCCGTAATTACGACCGCGGCAGCCAAGAATCGCTCTTAAATGTTTAAAAGGCCGCGCCGCTTTTTTGAGGGGGGGGGGGTTCCGAGAGCTAATTCAAAGCCTTAAGCGGCCGTTCCTCCTTTTTTCACTCGTCTAATTCCCAGACGCAGAACGCTCGCGGGTAGACAAAGGGGGGATACGCATCAGTTCTCGTCTGTATCCGCCGCACACTGGCATCGTCTCAAGTCCCGACACGTCTTCGCTGTGTTCCTCCATCTCGCCACTCATCCTCAGTTGTTCCCCCTCTCTTGATTTCAGCTCCTAACAAACGCAACCCCACTGAAAATCTGGTTTTAATGTAGCGGCTAATGAGTTGCGGTTTAGCGCCGGATATTTTACACTCGTTTTCGGCAGACACTTTGAAAACTTTGCTTCTGTGTACGGCCGAGGCAACATTCAGCAAGGTCATGTGACCATCTGCCATTGTCAAATTGTTGACCCATTGAGTAAGTGTTTCTTCTGAACAAAAACCACAAGTCAAATTTAAATAACCATTATCGTAAACACCAGAAACGGGCCAAAATAATAGGACCTCAACTCCGTACGGTGCATTGCAGCTTTTAAAATGTGGCTCCTCTCTACATAAATATTGATGCAGCTCTTCCATTGGCTCAAACTAATAAAGTGTCCTGTGAGTTCATTTTCGTTGAAAAACGACCAAAATAACATTGACCCTACATAAAGGGGAGATGATTTGGTGTTGGGCAGGGATGTAATAAAAGTATAAAAGAGTGTCGCATCCAAAAATGAGGCCCCGTGTAAATAATAACAGTAATCACAGCAGCGTGTTAGCGGGCCGTGCCCTGAGACCGCGCATGAGAAACCTCGGAACACCTTCATGGAACGCGGCCAGGTGATTATTGGCGTCGTGAATCACCGCTTTTGCAGTTGGCTTGCTAGAACGCTGCACCGTGTCCAACAGACGTGCTGACGCGCATGCAGGGAGCCTGAGGGGAAACCGCGCAGGATTGTATCGCCGTGATTCATGTCAAGACAAGTTTGGAGGGAACGCAGGGGTGAACTGTCATCAGGACTTGACGATACTTTTAGAGGCTACCATTTGCTGAAACCGCACTTAGTCCGCAATTATCCTCATTTGCTGCATTTTGGCCTGTTTTACTGCCGCTTCACCTCAGCTGCACCCTCTTTAAAAAGAAAAATGACAAATTCCAAACAATTCCAGTCCACATTTTCAATCTTTTTACTATGTGAATCCATGTGCCACTGACCCATCTGATTCCCAATCTATGCCCCCGAGAAGACTTGACCTCCGGGATTAAGCGCTTAGCCACAAAACGCTTCATAATTTACAAGGCTTTGTGCTGGTGATTAGAATGAAACATTTAATTTGTCCGCCCACCGCACCAAAATTTCATTGAGTCTGCCGCCAACTATTGGACAAAAACATTAATCCAGCCAGTTTTATTCAAGCGCATCTGGATGGTTGGCAGCATCTGGATTACGCCCCCCCCCCCCACCCGTATAATCCAGTGGTGATGAGGAAGAGCCTTAAGCGTCTTTAATTTCACTGACATTATGCTGCTCCTTCTGGTGGTCGCACCTTGGCCACCAGGGGGCAGCACAATATAGACATGTACTAAAAAGTTATTAGCTGCTCTTTGCAGAGGATAAAGAAAATAGACTTGGGAGTATTGTTCTACATGTTTTGCATATTTTTTCTGGTTGTGTTTTCAAGCCTGTGGGCAACCAAAAAACAACAAAGCAGGAAACTGACAGGTTTGACTTGTAAAAGCCCCCATTTTAATTGCACGGATTTATTAGTAAAAGTTTTGTTTTAAACATTTCCTTTAAAGTGGTTTCCCTGCGCTGGGAGGTGTTTAAAGTGAGTGTAGGCAGGTTTACACTCCATTACTGGGCCTTTTGCCTCGCCTCCTCGCTTGTTTGTCTCCCTTCAGATGTTCTCGCCGTGTGTGCAACCGCAGCCCTCAAAAGCCCGTGGCATAAACACATCAGACAAGCTTTCTCCGAGCCAGCCAGCCCGCCCGCCCGCCTGCCTGCCAGCCTGTCGTCCTTCACAGCTACAAGCGAGAGGATGCAAATTGTTCTCCCCCCCCCCCCACTCCCTCGCCACGACTCTCGTCGCTTCACACGCGGTCACGGCCCGTGCTTTGACGCCCTGATTTTCCACCGAGCTCTACCGCCTCGCTGTTTCTTTTGCCCCGCAGAGACACGACGAGGTTCTGACAAACATATAGTAAGTAAGCACGCTTGCCAGATTTGCCGCCGGGGCCCCCGGAACGGCACAAGCAAAGCTCCGCTGGATGAACTGCGGCGTGACAATGCAAAACAGATGGACACAAAAGCAGAGGGAGGAAAGGCTGAAATGCTCATTCACAAGTTGGGAGGTATGCTTCTGCCAGATGGGGGGGGGGGAGTCACTTGGAAGATTGATGTAATACAACAAGTCACATTTTGTACACTCAGGACTGAAAACCACATTTAGACTTTGTTAAAAGTGAACATTTTTTCATAGTTTTTTTTTGTTGCGGTTATCGCAAAACACTGCCATGTATAGATTTTGTAAAATTCTTACCAATTGTAAAATTACAATTAAAAAAATAATGCCTTTTTTTTATTTTACCTTGAAAATAAAAAAAACATTTTCCTGTAAATGTAAAAAAAAAAAAAAAATTATAACTTTCGAGCCACTCGTGCAAAGATGGATATTTTTTTTTGGGGTACTTTTTTTCCAGGTAAAATTCCAACGGTTATGAAAGAATATTTATTTATTTATTTATTATTTTAAGTGAGATCTAATGTACTCCTTGAGCTGAACATTTTTTGTCGTGAAAAAAAAAAAAAAAAATCAAATTCCAATCAAATTGTTCATTTTAAAACGGCTACTTTCTTTCTTTTCTGTCTTTTAAGTAAATTTTTTAAATTTAACATTTTAAAATAAAATGTAATCACTTTTTTTTGTTGTAGCATCCCTTTTAGAATGACAGAGAATTAACGTGTTTTACTCAGAACTTCCCACATAATTTGACATATTTTCCCTTTCAGAGTGACCCCTTGATAAAAAAAAACAAAACAAACAAAAAACGGACCGTCGTATGTGACAGTATGCGCAAAAGCACTTTGCCCCACTCATCATTCATCATTGGTGCATTTCCAGTTACTGCCAACCAACATTAACACATCCACACATCATTTCTCTTTTACTGGCCAAGGACAATTTCCGAGAAGTTTGGAGTTGGCAAAGCGGGTTACCATGGGGACACGTGAAGAATGTTGTGTGTCACAATTCAAGGGTGAGTAAATTACCCTCTGAACAAACGAAAAAAATGCGACACCCGCCCACCACTAATGTATACATCAACATATACATTTGTGAGTCTCTGCCGCTGATGATGTCACGAGTACGCAAACAAGCAGCCCTAAGTGCAATTCACTCCTTAAAATGTGGAAAAATACATTAGTGAGCTTTAGCACAGCAATCAAACCGCCACAGTCTGGGCCAGAACACAACAAGCAATGAAAACATTTCATTCCAGGGAATGCTACTAACTTCTCCCCGGCACTTGGCGGGGGAGTACTGGGGCCTGGCTGGGAGTCAATCACAGCATTCACACGCGTTTCCAAATCCCATCAACAAAAGCGCAAGGAGAAGAAAAAAAAGAAAAAAAAAAATAAAAATCACAAAAGTCTAAAAAAAAATAGGGGGTATCACCGTGAAAAGCATGCAAACAGTAGCGTAAGCCTCACTAAATCCCTCATGAAACATCCCCAAAACATGTTGCTGCTGTGCTATCATTTATCCTGTCCATGTTTCTGTTTGTCCCTCTCAGTACAGAAACTAGTCAATAGGTGCTTCCTGGAAGCTTTGAGCGAGACACAAACGAAAAGCATTGATCTCCACGATTATCCGGAGATCCTCAAGGATCAATTTGCAGTCCCAGCTACTTTAGCGTCCGAAGAGGTTTTAACGACTCGTTTGTAAGCAATTATTGTCATCAGAGGGCATAGATGCGCCTCTTTGAATGAAGTGTCTGTCAATCAACCGAAATAGGAAGGATACAGCGTGCCATACAATGCACGGAAAAAGGTCACGATATTGAAACCAATTAGAAGTCAAATGTAATCGCAACAGATCGCGGCTCTCAGACTTTTTACATCTAATACCATATAAAAATAAATCTATTCAATGCAAATAAATTCCACTAAAAAGTTAAATACAACTGAACTGACACTGAGCACAAAATATTTTTCACGTACCACTAGAGGGAGCCTGCGTATCAGCAATGGTACATGTACGGAATTTTAAAAATTGTTTTTTTAATTTTTATAAGTAATTCACAATATACAGGACATAAAAATTACCAATAGGCTTGCTAACAATTTGATTTATTTATTTTTTTTTCATATTTTGAGAACATTTTAAATCTGACTCAGGAATCTATCCAAGTATTCTAATGACAAGATGATTTTAAAAACCGACTACATAATTCATTTCTTCAGAAATGAATCTAAGTAAAAAAAAAAAAAAAATTGCATTATATTTTTTTCTATACATTTAATTTTTTTATTCCAGTATTTTCTCCCCAATCAATTTTATTCCCACCTAAAATGTTCTCACTTTTGTCAAAATAAAATTTATTTTTCAAATCTTCAATATTACGTCCACTAAGGCCTCAAAATAACATCACGAATGATGCTTATCCTCATGAATTGTGCCCAAGCATCAGGTGGTGCCGTAGACCTTAACACCCAAGGAGTATTATTACCAATCAGAAGTCTGAAGAAAGGTCCAAGAAGGCAAAACATTGTTAAAAAAGGGACCTAATCGGAGCTGCAGAACAAACAGAGAGCGCCATTCATGTCCGCTGCACAGCCTCATCATTCACCAGCGTGTTCATCTCACTTCATTCACACACACACACACTTCCGCAGAGTCTCCCCAACTCCACCAAACGTCATCCGGCAAGGTTGCCGGGTGAGATTAAGCATCAGCGAGGCTCGATATTGACAAGGCCGTGCTCCTTGTAACCATAACGCCGCACCTGACGGACACGGGGGAGGTCATATGTCAAAAGTGACTCGCTTACAAAGGCGACTACCCGGCCGGCGACCAGATAGGATTATCCAACTCCTCCTCTGGGACTCAAATGTTTACCCTCTTCCCTCACTCGGGACCTTGATGGTCGTGATGCACACTAATGGGCCACTTCTGATGGGAAAAAAGAGAAAGCACACAAACGCGCAGCGCACGAGTGAGGTGTTCCGAAAAAGTCCTTGGATTAGAATAATTTGCCTAAACTGATGTGCCTAATAAAGCGGTCATGCTTGATTTTCAACACGATTCCTGCAGCGTGGAATGTGGTCGTAAACAAATCCATGTTGTGTTCTGCGCATTCATGTATTACAGCGGCGTTAGCGCTCCGCCGATCCCTCCAGGGCTCACATGCGGCAACCCCTCCGGCCATACTTTGAACACACAGACTTGCACTACGAACCGAAATGCAAAGTAAAGGTGGCTTGGCGAGACGACAGAATGCCAATAAAAGCGCAAACCTAAACATATGCTCCAATAAACGCAAATTGACACGACGCGCAAAAAAAAAAAAAGAAAAAAAAGTAAAACGCGCTTTCACGTGATGATACTTGAAAGACAGCCAATAAGAAGCGCATTTTGATGATGGATCTCACAACACCTCAAATGCAACTTGCCAAGTGACAACGTGGAGTCGAATTCCCCTCGCAAGGTATTTCATCTTAAAACGCGCCAGTTGAGTGCCCCTCAGCCAACTTTTCAAGATTAATCACCTTTATTAAAAGCAAGAACGAGCTGCCAGATGGCAAACACAGAGAGAATAATTCATATAAAGGTTTGTTTGGAAACGCTTCCTCGACCGTAAGCTGAGCCTATAAAATATGCAGCATGCTTGCTTTTTGGAAAAAAAAAAAAAAAAAAAAAGGAAAAAGCCCGGGCGTTCATCACCGCATCCAAAGTGGGTTGAAGCAGGTGCATCCCTCCACAATCCCAAAACAGGTCAGCCTGCTTACCTGGACTCTCTGCAGATGTCACTTCGCAGCCGCACTGCGGAATACAAGAGAGGCACGTCCAAAAAAAAGAAAACAGCTCCCAAAAGACACAAAAATGAGAGAAGATTTGATTAAATCCTGCCCGGGAGGCGAGTCCACTTTAAATCCACACATTCAAAAAAAAAAAAACACACTTCCACGAGCTTGCAGTGGCGGACCTCCGGCAACAGCGGCAGAAGCAGCAGCATCCCCCCCCCACGTTCAGCCGGAGCGTAACACGCCGCTCAGCGCGCACTCACAGCCGGCCGCCGCACCTGCCATGCCCCGGCGAGGAAGCACGAGAAGAGGAGGAGGAGGAAGAGGTTAGCGCGTGTGCACGGAGAGTTTGGGATGCGACTCGGTGCGGCGCTCCTGCTCAAGTGACGCTTAGGGGGTGGCTGCAGCAGAGCGGGAGTGAGAGGAAGACGATGAAGGGAGGAGGGAGAAGCGAGGAGGAGGAGGAGGAGGAGGGGGAAGAGGAGGAAGAGGGATGCCTCGGAGTTGGGCGCTTTTGCCCTTCACACTGAAAAGAGGAGGACGTCAAGCAAAGGGGGAAAAAAAAAAATCCAGCACCTTTGCATGCACTTTTTTTTTTTTGGGGCGCACAAGTCAAGCAAAGAAAAAAAAAAAAAAAGTAATCCAGCACCTTTGCATGCACTTTTTTGGGGGGGGGGGGGGCAGGTTCCGAAGTCGGATTTTTGGGCGTCATTTCCATATAATGACAGGGAGTGATTAAAATCTGCATTATTTTATCTCTTTGATGAGCTTTTAAATGCTTCAGGCGTGGGTCCAATTAGCGCAATTAGTATTCAAGCAGCCTCATTTACGGCATGTGGTTTTAAATGGGTGGAGGCGGAAAAGCACTTTTCAAATAATGCAAATGTGATTTTTGAGGTCTCTTTTTTTAGGGGTGTGCAGCAGCAGCCTCCTTCTCCCCCCCCCCCAGCCCCCCCACCCCTCCTCCAATTGGCTTGTGTCTGCAGATAGCTCACCGAGAAGGACAAGCGCTGGTTGAAACTCTGCATCAGAGCGCCACCTAAAGGACAAGGGTGAAGTGCAGGCAGCTCAGCAGCGCTGCCAGTGGTCACAATGAGTGCTACGCCTGTGAATAAAAAAAATTGAAACAAACAAAAAAGAAATAAAAAAATCAATAAAAGATTACAAGTCTGACAGTTTTTATGTGATGTTTTTCATTGTATTTTAATTCCTTCATTTAGAATTTTTATTTGTATTGATTTATTTGAATATATTGTTCTGTCTACATGAATCATATATTTTAATTAGAATTTATTGCTTTTGTTTATTATTTTGGGGGGATTTTGGTTGTTTTTGATTCATTTGCAATGTGTTATTAGATTTTATTAGTTTAAATATATTTTATTACACACACACACATGCATCATCACTAGATGAAGCGTGCAACTTCCGCCACAACAACGATTTATTAAAGGCGCAATAGCCGACCAGCATTGGACTTTTGGCCGCATTTGTATCAGGTAAGTCATTTTAAAAGAAAAAGAAAAACTTCTGCGCGGGTTTGAGTCCAGGCTCTGCTGTTCTCGGTCTCGCTTATTTAATTATTTCTTTATTTTTTTGAAAATGGAAAAAAAAAATGATGATCATGAGTAACATATAATTATTTTTCACATCTTTTGACTAATTCGACTTGTACTCTGGAGTGACTTTTAAAAAGCAAGCCCCAAATCTTCTTGACGGCGTTTTTGCGCTGGCAGTCTCCTTTGCGGGCATCTCGCCACTCATTTGAAGGCCGTAAATGCATCGATATGGACAAAGCTATTAGCTTCAAGCGGGCTAAATCAACAGTCTCGCAGATTTTCATATCAGATAGCTCAGCAAATCAATAACGCCGCCATCCACTGTGACAATAATGTGTCACCCTCACATGACCTTATGAAATTAATGTTTGCGTGCGTCAAACAGCAAAACCATAAAAGACCCACGGAGAGGCGACCTGTGCCGTTTGAGCGGAAATCCTATGAGAGTACGAGTAAACAACATTTTCGGAAGTTTCATTCATTTTACAACAAAAAATGCGGAAAGATTTCTACAAAATTGGTGCATTCAGTTTTGCATAAAATCCTCAATTTTTTGTTGTTATTAGATAAAAGAAAAGTTGAGCAACCAAAATGTCCGTTTTTTTTACTGAACAAGTTCATCCTCTAGTAAAAAATCTTGTATCACATATTACAAAAATAATCTGTACAGGCGCTAAATTTAAAAAAATTTAAACTTTTGATGAAAATCCTAATAAAAAAATTTGGAGGTCAACAAAAAAAAAAAAAAGAAGAAGAATGCCATACGGTCGGAGGATGTGTTAGCTTGCCGCTAGCTTCTTCATTCACGCGCACTGACCAACGTGACTGGCACGTTTGTCTTGCAAATGAGACGATGACTTATGAATGGTGTTGATGAAGTTGCCGCCTCTAATTCAGTCGAGTGTGCGTTTGAGGGTGGGGGCCGGGTTGGGTAGATTGTGTATGTGTGTGTGTAGGGGGGGGCATTCTGCCGCCAGCTGGCATGGTGTTGTCTCAGCAGTTCTACCAACGTTGCCCCAAGTGCGCGGGGGTCCCTATTTGAATGAAGCCAGTGAAGCCCTTTAAGCACAGCTGCATGCTGCATCTAAACCTTGAAATCCCCCCCCCCCGACAGTGGCGCACACATCCCACGGGTCTTTGTAGCCCCCTTTTGCAAACGTCTACATACAAACGCAGATGTCCATCAAACATCTGTTCCAGCATCCCTTCCATCCCCTTTGCCTTTGACAATGAGTTCAAAATGATCCAAACGCAAAGGATTGTAAACTGTATCACAAAATGTGCAGGTTGCAGAGATATTGCAACATTTAAACATTCCGTTTGTGGTGTGCTTTTTTTTTTTTTTTTTTTTTGGTCAAGGCATGACATTTTTATTTATTTATTTATTTTTTAAATCAACTGAATATGTCAAGTTTGCTACTCATTAACTCGTTCATTACCCCCCCAAAAAATGGATCTTTGACGTATTTATCCGTCAATGGGACTAAATGAGTTGAAGTATCATTTGTGTTTGTGAAATACATTTTTTCACAAAATGTACAGCCTTTGTCAGAAATCTCAATAAATTCTAAGTCCGTTAGTGGAGAGGGACCACTTTTGTATTAAATTCTATAAACCTCTATGTTGGAATGAAAACAGCAGCATGCAAACTGCTCGTTTCCCATTTATGACAATCAATCACTTTCGTACGAAATCCAACTAAACACCCGGCTCGATTCACACCTAAAAATCATGTTCGTATTTATGTTGACATTTACAAACCTGTCACCGATGATGCGTGGCGTCCATCTCAATTGAAATGTTTGGTTCCCTCCCCCTCCCCCCTCCCCGATTCCAATTCTGAACTTCGAAAAGCAACAACACGGCGCGTGTCAGCCTCGCGCATGATATCTCATTTTTATAATGAGCTCTCATGCGCCGTGAATGACACGCTCAAATCCCACTGATTTGGATAGTAAATAGCTTTTCAATGCGTAGTCACATGGTAAATGGTATTGAGGCTGACATTTGTGTTTATATACCAGCGAAGCGGCCGAGGACGGCCGTGTTGACGGTGTCACGTAATTAGTTAGTTTGCATATTGATGACCTGATACTTTTATTTGGCGAGTGCGTGGGTGTGTGTTTACCCATCCGTGGATCATCTCCGCCAGCCTCCCTAGCAGGACAGCAGCTGCCCGACTGTCTGTCTGTCTGTCCGTCCATGTGTGTACCAGGTGAGTTTCTCCCGTCGGGTCTCCGGAGATCCGTTCCAAGCCGCCCCCCTAAAGAGTTGAACCCATGGGTGCTGCAGATGGTCCGGCGGCTTGGAGACCGGGGGACACAAATTATAAACGCCAAGAGACAAACAAACAAAAACTGGAACAATTTTCAGAGCGCAGACCTTTGCTTATATGTGCCAAGTGATGCTGTTCCCCTCCAGTCCTGGAGGGGGCAATACTGCTCGTTGAAAGGTGGGTTCAAACTAAGGCGACAACAATGAATGGGATAACTTGAATAATCGTTTTACAAAAGAAGGTCAATGTTTACCTTGAAGCTTCGCAGGGATCATCAGTTGACGCCCACGTCACTCACCAGATCAGGCGCCGGCTTTAAAAGCCAGAAAGTCACAGATACTACAGCAGAACATAAGGATGGCAACCTCAAGTGCACATCTCATACATTTTAAACAACACAAAATACAGACTACTCAATTAATCGACTGAATAATGTGTAGAATATGGAAGTAATAGCTGCAGCTCTAGTTACTACACTGTGTCATACGGAACCTTGCGCAAATCAAATGTAAATAGTGAATATTTAGAAAACTAGAAAGGAAGTCTTGGTGAAAACATAATGACCAACCCAACAAACGGCAATCAAGGCCGATAAATTTATAGACTTTGCTGAAAAGTCAAAGACCCCATCGAAAATTAGGGGCCAAATTAACAACCAAAACAAAGAGTTCTAGCAAAAAAGTAACAATTTTAATCTTTGCCCAACTGCCGGCATTCAACCAAGTTATACGCAAACATGTTATATTGTTTAGTCAAAATCCTGCTAACCAAACCAACAAACGGCAATCATGACATCATTTTCCGCCTCATGCTTTCCGTGCTCCTTTCTGATCCAGTTGAAAGCCTCATCAGTAAATATCTTAATTTGCCAAACTTACTGTGAATGACTGACAGATCATTTAATGTGCGCGCTAACACGCAACGGGAAGTGTGTAAATTATGCGCGATGTCTACTCTTGATAGAGCTTTGCATATGTGAAGCTTGTAAACACATTCGTTACGCCGCGGCACAATCGAAGCGAGTGTGAGAAAACACAAATTCTATCTTGAATCTACATGTCGCCATCTTCCTTTGAGAATCAAATATTCTTTTATATTCCGCCCCCCCCCTCAAAAAAAAAATAAGCATAACTGCGAAACATGCAAACTAGACTTGATGTGAGCATCTGTGACTTTGGTGCTTTTAAAGCAGGGCTGTCAAACTCAAATACACAGTGGGCCGAACTTGAACAAAGCCGCGGGCCAGCATTTAATTTTCTAAAAACAAGATAAATGCAGATTTTTTTTTTTTTATATTGATTTTTTTTATTCTAAGTGGTTTTATTAAAGCAATACCATGTTTAGTTTTTAAAATTACTATTATCATTTTGAATGGTCATTTGGGCCAAATATAATTACACTGCCGGCCAAATTTGGCCCGGGAGCCAGAGTTTGACACCAAGCTTTAAAAGCCTTTAAATTGAACCTTAATCGGGGGGGAGTTAGGTGTGACATCCTTGTTGAGTCCTCACAGGTGAATGAGAACAAATCTAGGCATGGACATGTTTTTGTGTGTGTGTGTGTGTGTGAGAGTGAAGTCACAGGACAACTCATTAGGTACGCAGTCCTGTCCGCGGACGAACAAGGGAGAGAGAAGGACATTGTGCTGCAGTGTGCGCACTCTGCATGCCAGTCACACGGCGCAAGTTGCGTGCACGTACGTCATGTGTGTTGGAGACATCCAAATCACGGCTACACACCGTTTGCAAAGCCTGACGTGGATTTATGTCGCTTCTTGCTCAAAGAGACAAGCTGAGAGAAAAAAAAAAAAAACAAAGGGACAAATTAAAGCAAAGGCTAGGAATCGCCGGTTCCAAACTAACTCAGGAGACGGCTTATTGAGTGTGCTGTGTTTAAAGAAAGTGTTTTTATTTTTTTTTCCATTTGTGTCCTTTATGGAATTTATTGACATGCAGCAAAAAAAAAAAAAGAAAAAAGTGTGATTCACACACTGATAAATGACTGCACACTACATTGGCTGTGATCGTCGATAAGAATCCCTTGGATTTTGTCTTATTTGGATGCAAATGAAGCAAAGGATTACGTCTCGGGGCTGAGATGTGTGCGTTTGGGCGAAATGGAATCGGCGAGATGACGGCGACCACGCCGGCGAGGCTTTTAATGAGCGTTTGTTTGATTTGGGGAATTGGAAACTGGAAGGTCTTTATTTTCTCTCCTTCCTCCACGCTGATTTGACGACTTTAGGACTAAAGCAAACACGGTTGATGCGCATATGAGTTTGTTTCCCCGTCTGACCTTTTACCATATTCGCTTCTGCCTTACTGATGCCTCGGTTAATTCGATATTTCAAACACAACAAGCAAGCCAGAGGGTGACAAAAAGAGAAAGTTAACTAAAAGAGAAGACAAATAAAAAGTCTTCGATCTTCTTTTGATTTATTCTGCAACCTTTCCAACGCTGATATTACAAACAGATGGGCAACTTTGGGCACAGAAGTGGAGGAACGTTGTCAGATTTCTGTCTCGTTATCAGTGAAGGAAATTGCACAAAAATTTAAATCCGCTGCTATTTTGTTTCTAAACAGGAATCAAAAAGAAAAATACGGCTCACTAGACCACACAAGTCTTTATAAAAAAAAAAATAAAAAAAAAAAACAGTACAGAAATGAAGCAAAAATTTTAAAATAAATATATAAATAAAAAAATAATAAATAAATAAAATTAAAAAAATAATAAATAACTTAATAAAATAAATAAAATTAAATAATAACTAAATAATATAAATAAAATTAAATAATAAAATAATATAAATAAAACTAAACAAATAAAAGTTAGCTTATATAGATATATATGTAATAAACAATTATAACCGTATTTTGTATTAACGACACGACGCGGCTTTGCGTTACGCTGCGAAATCTCTGCGCTGATTTCAAATGCAAAATGCCAGCACTTAAAACATGAAATCTTTTATTCAGTAGCGTGATTGTGGCGCACACGTGGGCGCTTCCAAAGCGCTCGCGGTCACTTCCTGACCTACGTGTGGTGATTACAGCCCGCCTACGTTTTCTCCGTCCTCCCTTACGTGCACACACACGCACACACACACACACCTCAGCGACACATGACAAATGAGTACGGCTCCCACACAAACACTGGCGGTGCAAAAATATGATTATTATTGTTGGGTGAGGTAAAATTTGCTGCTGCAGGTCTATTGTCGTATCATATACGTTGATGCGGTCATCCGGCATTACATCATGATCAAACAGAGTCGAATTTAGTGGGAAATCACACAAAAAGTAAACCACTACAGTCCGGTGCCTTGAAATAAAATTAATAATTAAATGTGGTTTATTTAAAATGAAACAAGCTAATAAAAAGCATCACTAGTCGCGGTGTTACATCCCTTAAAATGCCTATTTGAAGAGTGAAGCAACACATGTAGACAGACAGTGGAACAATATTGACAGGCAATTATTTTTTTTATCATCTGCAATATTATTTTAATGACATGATTACTGTATGGTTTTATAAAGTACGATAGAAGAATGTTTTTTTATTATCAGCTGGCGAGAATAAATTACTGGCATTCATGCCAGTAATTTCAATAGGCGAAAGAGGAATTGAGTTATGAGCATGGTCACGGAATGAATTTAATTCTGAAGTCAAGGCAAAAAAAGAAATTTTAATACTCACATTAAAAAAATGGCCAAAAAAAACTTTATGAATTTTAATTTTTATGGTTGAAACATTTCACAGTATATTTAAATGAAAATTATTCGTAAAACATCTGATCAGATTAGTGATTTTATTTTTCTTCAAAACACTGAGCGCATACAGCCGAATAAAAATCAGGAAATAAAACATAGATTTAATAAAACAAGATGACTTCTTAGACTTGGTGAAAAAAAGCAAATTGTTTTGGGCCATAATTATGCCTACTTTAATAACGTATAATTTTTGAAAAAAAATAAAATAAAAACAAAACTGTACTTTGTTTTCTTTCCAAATAATTACCTGTTAATTACAATAAAGTGCTTTATTTTAGGAGGGCTTGAAATAAATAAATAAATAAAAATCCTACTCAATTCCATCAAGCGCATCATTAACTTGCAAGGAGACAGTTTCCTGAGGGGTGAACAAAAAGTCTGTGCACCAACTCTTTTGAGCAAAAGAGGTTTTAGAAACAAGGAAAAAAAAAAACAATAAATGATTAATGCTTTTCATTAAAGGGCCACACCGGGATAATTTCGCCTGAGTGCTGAGGAATGTTTATCACCCTGAAGCCAATGTCATTAGCAGGAAAGTTCTGGTATCTTTAACACACAAATTAATTTTGCGGTGTGTAACACAATGGAGAACAAGCTGGATACGTGTGCGCGCTGATGTTTGTGATATTAACCCAACTTGGCTCTCAGTGTCGACAATTAGCCCGCGAGTGCTACTCGTGCACAGGCAGTCACTGTATGTTGCACGAAAGCCGAGCAAATGGACCATGCAGATATTCTGAGCGGACACCCGCCAAACATCACCGATTTCGAAACGCCACGACCCCTTTATCAAAATCAATAACCCCCCCCCCCCCGTCCCCCGGCAGGTGAGCGGCGTTGCGGCGTTCAAGAGAAACGGCTGCAATAACAACAACAACAACAACAACATACTAATGAGCGCGGTGGGGAGAAAGGTCAAGGCCAAACAAAAGAATTCCTCCTGATAAATATTTAAGTGTGATTAACACGAGCGGGCCTAATTAAGTCACCAGGCTTTTGGCCCAAGAAAGGCGCTTTGATTAGGGGAGCTCTCAAGATGAATGCCACGGAACGGCGCCATCAACGCCAAAGGGACGGGGGTGGCGACTGAAGTGTTCACCAGCCAATAAAAACGCAATTAATTGCTATCCCATGTATAACCGAAATGACGGCTCGAGTTATCGTCGCATGAACCGATACTACAGAGCGAACAAAATTAGTAACATTGATATTTCAATGCATCGACAGTATACCTGGCGTTTTGTGCGTATTGCTGATAACGCCGCCGTATGCGTTGTCCCTGCACGACTCCTTCAGCGCGACATCATATGTGGAGTCAGCCTATACGGGAACATGAATGCCCCAAGGCTTTGTGTCAACACGGGGGCCTTGAACACGATGCACCAATGTGTGTTTTTATCGCGCAATAGCTCCCGTTTGCCCTGCGGCCTTCTGTCGACAACATGCTCTAAAGCCTGTTGTACTGTAAATAATAAATAACGCTTCCCTCTGTCTGTGTGTCTGCAACGGTGAGCGAGTATAGAAATACTGCAAGTATGTGAGGCCGAACAAGCTCCTCGCATGTGTACAAGTCATTTAAATCCCCTCATAAAGGGCGAGGAAACGTATTTCACAGTGCTGAGGGATTAGTGGAAACGGGCCTCTCAGAGTTCATGGCTGGATGGGCTTAAGGCGCGGCCGCGTAACAGGTTTAGCGCGTCGCGAAAATGCCATCAAACGCTTAAAAATGTTTGCTTTTCACCGGGAGAATTAACTTAAGAACATGTATTTTTGTTGGACGTGCGCAAGAGAGTCATCAAATTATGAGTTATGACATTTCAACCGATTTTCGCCTCAACATCTGCCAATCAGATCTGTTTAGTCTGCTTATATTACTCAAAGTCGTAAAAGTTTTCTTGTGTTTCTCTATGGCTGTATTATACCACCCTCTAGTGGCCAAGGTGCATAATAGGAGCAGCACAATAGGCATTGAAATGATGCAGAAAATGTGGCAAAGATTCTGTTCATTAGGTCATATATATAATAATCTATATAACGTTTATTTCTCAGGGCAACAATTATGAACAACTTTCGCAAGTAAAGTAGAAAAGGGGTGTGAAGTAGTAAATTGTAACCTGGAGCAAGGGCTGTAGGGAAGCCGTCACATGCTGATGAATGGCGCCATCGGGCCGCGCAGAGGCATCAGAGCAGCTTGCCATCTGCCCGCCCATTACTACAATGGAGCGTTTGACTCTTTTGCCTGCAACACTGGCATCCGAGGAAACATTGGCACGTTTCACCGCCGTCCTAATTGAACACACGGTCTCCTTACCCAAATCACATCCATGCTTTGCAATTTGAGTGGAGCGTCGTCTTGATGGGCTGGAGTTGGAAACATGGCGAGAAAAAAATAAATAAATAAAAAAATCAATGGAACGGTGTGGAGGCATCAAGAAGGCACAGGCAGATGGGAAGGCGAGCAGTATTTTTTTTCCTCCTTCTGCGAAGGTCATTAATTCCGAATGAGTCGTCATGACAATAGATAAGGAGAAATGAAAAAAATACAAACAAGTAGCATGTAAAAATCCATCACTTTGATAACGCTTTAAAATAAAGGTATCTCAATACACATTTGTTGTCAGGTGATACCGGTGATTTAGGATAGAACAATGTGGATTGTTGTCACTTTATCTGATCAGGCTTAGTCAGCTCGTTTTATTTATCGCATCACTCATGGCTCTAAGACCTTTGAAAAAGAGTTTGGGAAGATGACATATCTTTAGCGGATTAAATTAGTGAGCGATGTTGATTTCTGGGTGGTGTTGTGTATGCATCGAACTCAAACAAAATGGTGTTTGATTTCACCGCCAAAATAATCCTAATTTTGGAGATACGAGGATTACGGCCGACAGCGACATTGTCATACCATAGCCCAACGTTTAGTTTTTTTTTTTGTTTACACAAGCAATTTGCTATTGGGACTCAATTAAAGTAAATTTCGACTCACCTTCAGCCCAGGTAGCCTTTCCAGTACTTGATCACATCCATCACCGTGCTGCCGGTGGCCCCCGGGCACCCTCCCGTGTGGTCTGATCTGAATTTTAACTGCGCTTTCTCTTAAGCAGTTACAATTCAAGGACACATGGGCAAGGCTGGTTGAAACGGTGTTCTGGCGTCGGATTACAACTGCCACAATATGTTCAACATTCAAAGTGGTGCTACAAAAATAGCTCTGCACACAATCCCAATCAAGCCAGACCAGCATTGGATCTGGCCACATCACGTTAATATATCAAACTCAAGAAGCTTGATGCCGTAAAATCACTTTACGGAGATTTAAGAAACCAAACCATTGTTGAGACTTTCCAGAGAAGCTTTCTGAATTAATAACGCTCTTGAGATTGCGCAGGCGTTCATAAATCTACCCTGTTTAGATGTCATAATGGACCCCCCCCCCCCCCCACCGCCCGTACGCCATCTCCTAATTTGATTCGAGGGCACCTAACCTCATTTCAGGCTTAGCTTGGCCTCAGAAGGCGCCGGGTCACTTGGAGAGACGCGAGAGAAATTGGCACCTGTCGTGAACTCCGAGTCATTATCCGCAACCTTTAGAAATGCCCTCCAACACACAAGGTATAATACAAGTCAACCCTTAACCTCTGGGAGAGTCCAGAAGTCAGGCCAGCTGACTGACAGACAGAGAGGGGGGATTAATCACAAAGAATCTCATGCTTGCATGCACACAGACTTCCTCTCTGCCTCCTCTGTCCATCACCCACGCTCACTTTCTCCTCATGATTCGGAATTAAGATTGTATCCTCTCAGCCATCACCTGCCCGCGCATCAAACTCCACCCGAAAAAGACTTGAGTCGTAGAGTTCAGAAAGCATAGAGAAGCTGTCTCCTCCATGACAACATTAGCCCGGGAGACAGAGCAGGGACGAGGGGAGAAAAAAGGAACAAAAACACAAAAACAGATTATGGAAGCGAAGAGCCGGATGGCAACGGTTCCCTGACGCCGCCGCCTCCTGGGCTCATCTTGGCAAAATGTCGCTGCGACAAGCACGACGCGGTCGCGCATCCATCAAAGACACCCGCCGTTATTAGCATAAAACGCACGAGACACAGGGCGCTTGCTGAATATTAATAAAGAAGGGGGCGGGGTGGGGTGGGGGAAGTTCAACAACAGTTGCAACATCTTTTATTTTCCTTTGATCACGTGGTGGTCTGGAGAGTTACATTGAAAAGACGGAGCACAACAGACAGGTGAGCACGTGTAATTGTGTACAAGGTAGTGCATAGAATTATGACATCAAAACAGGACTGTTTGCAAAAATACTTTCCTATGGGTGCAAGAGTACGTGAGGATGGGAGGAGGTCAGGTATGGCTTGTAGCTATCTTCCAACGCAACGCTTCTGGTGGATCGTCCTCGTCCTTCTAAGGCCTCAAACGGGGTAAAGTGTCTCTTGCCTCCATGCTACTTCCACGGGAGAGATACATGACAGGGCTTCAGATCTGACTTAGGGTGTGCATTTCCGCGCTGACTCCATCTTCATCCTCTTGGTCTTATTTATTTTTTTTTGCGGCTTGTCGCTCGGTCAATAATCAGTAATCCCACACAATAAACTCTTGATTGCGCCACCGTTGGTATTCCCTTTCTTCCTTAACCCCCGGTCCTCAACTTGGTCTGGGGGGAAAAACAAACAAACAAAGCTCAAAATAAAAACACACCAACAGAAAGAGATTATGTCATAGGGGTAGACAAGACAAAGAGGAAGGCATGAGAGTACAATATAAGTGAACGGGGACGGCACGGAGGTGGAGGAGGCGGGGGGGGGTTGCACCGTTGAGAGAGCACCCAAGGGCAGTGGATTCCGTGTTCGCGATAAGTGCGACCACAAATCCCCGGCGCTGGCTGTCAATAACCATTTGAACTCGGCCGCTGTGGCTAAAGACGGCGGGGAAATGACGAAGGAGCCAGCCAGGGAAAGAGCTTCGGAGAAAGTGATGCGGTATGACTTGTGTCCAGCTCCTCCAAAAGACTCCCTATTATTATTGATCAACCTGTAAAAGTGTCGCGAGCTATGGTCAGGCTACACTTGGACGGTGATTCCATTTTACTGCAAATTGGCCCTTTCTGTGGTAACATGGTACGTCAAAGTGATCATGAGTCTTGGAGTACCTCGAAGGGAGAATCAACAGCCGAGCGGGACATTTCTAGATCAAGAACCGTACGAGTCGAAGCAGAACTTTCACGGCATTGTAATCGTGTATTTTGAACCAGAGCCCACAAAAATAAGCTTCAATGTCCATCGACCATTGGTGTCGTCAATTGATAGCAGCAGGTGGGGTTTGTTGTTCAGCCTCACACCCGGTGTGCTTGTTTGTCTGTTTTTGTTTTTTTCGGTTCGGAAAAAAAAAAATCAACACCATCGACGAGCTGGCTTAAAGGTGACCATTTCCTATGACCAATTGGGACTCTGTTGTGTTTCCATTGCACCAATTAGAATGAACTCCCTGGCTGCTCGGAACCTTGGTCAAGGTCAGACAGAAGGTGTATTTATCAAAACAGAAAAATGCATACACACGGATTTGGAAGCCTGTAAAATTTCTGACTATTTACGATTCCCAACAGATCGATTCATTAAAAAACGACGCAGTTGTCCGTTGTCACACTTTGCAAAGCTCCGAGACCGCAAACGCGGCTCGAGGATGTGAGGCAGAGCGGCAAAAGGGTCGGGGGAAGAAATGAAGTGGACAAGGGAAAGATAGGGAGCAGGGGCCACTCATGCGGCGGGAATACGCAATGAGGGAAAAGCGGCCGTGGACGCAGCGCAGATCGGGCCGGGTGATAAACTCGCTGAGAGGGAACGAGACAGGTTTTATCCCGCTTGCCCTTCGGCTGCCTCCGACTTACTCTTAAGTTAAGTGTCGAATGCATTAGAAATGTGAACTAAGGACGCGGCGAGAAGGGGAGGGCGTTGCGGGCGTCGAAGGCAATGCAAGTGGGTCGAAATGTCATCAATGACAGCGGCGATAAGAGTAATTATCAGCGACAAAAGCCGGCTGTTGTCCTGTCTGGCTTTAGTTGAAGAGTCAATCTTAGGAAAGTGAGATTTGGGGATTCGTCGGTGCAGTTTTTCGTCAGGATTCAACATGGAAGGGCAGAGAAGGGCAAAGAGATCTGAGGCGTCTTCAGTTGAGAGACCACATGGATCATCCGAAGGGTCAAAATTGCACCTTTTGACATATGTATGCAAGTTCCTGCTTAGGCTCTGATATAGCAGCGTAAATATTCTAATCTTGGTCATCGCTCTCAGCGTCGTCATTCTTTCTTTTTTGGCTGCATCACTCCGCATATTATTGCTTTTGGAGACTTTATCACAAAAGCGTTTTTTGGGCACCTAATGACTTTAAAAAACAAGTCCGATAAAGCCCAGACGACCACGAGTGCGCCGCGATTGCCGAGGGCCGATAAACACAGAGCGGGATTACCATATTGTCGGCAGGCTCGCTTCAAAACAGTTTACGAGATCATATAACGGCACCCTGGCGGGGCTACAGGTAGCTGCGGCTAAAAACGCAGCGCACCATGAATAAAACATCCTTGCAATTTACATGACGCAAAGCTGAAAAATCTGACCGCATGTGAATTTCATATCTAAAATCGAGTGCCGTAAAACAATGAAATTGTAAAAGAGAAAAAAAAATCTAATAAAAAAAAAAAAACTCTCCATGAATGTAAATGTGTCCTTTTGGGCGGCGAGCACCGGTTATAGATCGCAGAGTGAGTGGCCGGAAATCACGTTAGCATCCACTCGAGTGGCTTCAGCGCGACTGCATTTTAACTTGCCACTAAGCGAGGAGACTCCAGAAAAGATGAATGGTGTCCAAGTGTAATGACATCAAAACACAAACACAGGATGCTGCCTTTTGCAGGAAGGTTTGAGGGGAAATAAGGTGTGACGTTAAAAATGCTGATCTGGGAACGAGGAGGCACATGGGAATCGAATTCAAGCACAATGTGGATACTTGTTAGGAGGGAGAACACAAAATTAATCAGCTAAGGGCTAAGCTAATTGTGAGAATTTAGCGATATTTTTGAATCCTTGGATTTTGCCCTTCAAAATAAAAGCACGCCAGTATGATAAGAGTTTGGTCTCACTATTTGCGAGTCACACTCGAACTCTGTTTCGTGAGTGTGATCATTAAATAAGCCCTGAATATTATTTAGGGAAAATGAAGCTTCATGAAGCACTTTTTTTTTTTTGCTCCTCTCGATAATGCTATGAGATGAAAGATACAGACTAGTGCAATGAAAATGTATTCAGTTCCCACGGCATCTTTAAAACAAGCCATCTTAGAAATCTTAGAAATGATCATAAGTGCTTCATGACGCTTCATTTCTCCACACTGTCCGCTTTTATTCTGAAGGTCTGACTTTTAACAGGTTACACAAGACATTTCCCCGAGCCTTGCAGAGCAGACCGGGAGTTCCAAATTCTCACACATAATCAAGCGAAAGACAACTTACATGTCATCAGTCCGTGAGGCTGCACGCTTATTTTTCTTCACATGCAAAACAAGCGCGTTATTGAAGCAACAGCCCAACATTTTTACGATTAACACATGCAAATGCAAGCGTTATGAATTCCGAGAAGCACGTCACAAGCAAAATTTTGCAGTAATGAGGAAAGCAAAAGCGCGCACCTGTTTCGCATTGTTGACACACTGCAGGTACATGGCGGCCATGTTGGAGCAATGGAGGGTTTTGCCGGCGTTTTCTCTGTAGCACGCAAGGATCTGGCCCTGCAAGTCAGCGCACACCGGATATGTGTCGTAGCGCCTGCGAAAAGGGAACGAGGGAAATAAAATGTGCCGGGGTAGGCAGAAGTGAGGGGAGACAATGCGGCCCCCATTGGGCAATACTGCAGTCTATGGTGAGAAGACCCCCATCCACCCTCCGTGTCATTCCACTTCAAAACACCTGAAGCAAGAATCAGCATTAAAGGAATCGCTGAAGGATGAAACCTTTTAAAAATGGACAAAGCAGGACGTCAAATCAACGACTTCACCCTCAAGGAAAGGAAATCTATTGGTACCAGGGGAGCACATGGGAGACGAGTGTGCAAATCAATGTACTGGATTACCCAATAGAGACGATTTGTAATGCGGACGCGGAATTACAAGAGTGATAATGCTTTGGTAAAATGACCCCAAAGCTTGGTTTTTCTTCCATGTTCTACATATCAAACCCTCCTAAAAAAAAGGCACTGCAGAGCAAAATATTGATCCATCCTCTGGGTATCGTCATTGATCAGTAATTGCTCCCTGACAGTGCCAGCCGATCACAGAGTACAAACCCCGCCCCCGTTCTTTCTTTTAGCATCCCGAGAAAGGTGTTGGAAATCTTGAGTGCTAAGGCAACCCATCACTTGCTCGGTGCACTCGGCGTGTCCCCAAGGCCTACTGCGGCAAACCGGTAATTTCCAGATGCTAGGGCTCGACGTTCCGCTCGACTTCGACGCGGGAAAAGGCGCACGGTGCCGCCTTGCCTTGTCCAATGTGAAACTGCTTTTGTGTGACGCGTCCCAAACGCCATAAAGATGCATAATGACGACATGTGCGCACGTGAGGGCGATTACGCTAATGGAGGCGTCATCATTTTGTTCACGCCAGTGCACAGGAAACTCCGTCGGTCGCACTAAAACGACCATGAAAGAGGTTTTTTTGTGGCCTGTCAGCGACTTGAAGCCGGGGTCCCCCGTCGTCACAATCAGATGTTTGAGTCGGCCCCCTGGAGTGGGAAATTATCCCCCTATTAGATGCAAAGCTGGGGATTGAGAAACTATGGGTCATTACCCAGAGTGCAATGCAGCAGGAAACCGATGCGGATCACATGTACATCGCCGCATGGTTTTGGAATTGTCCTTGCATGTGTAGGTCACAGATAATCACAGTGTGACAGTCGAAGGGTCAAACAGGAATAAAAAGGGGAGGTATGAAGCCACTTCTGATGACACATTTTGACTGTAAAATCTGTAAAATAATTATCCAAAATGGAGACTACCTTCATGGTACATATTTAATTGTAATGCTACGACAATGCAATGATGAACATGAAACAGTCATCGCAAGATCGATTGTCGACTTCGTATACCTTTGTACCAAAGAAATTCGGAATCCGAAGACACACCCCCATGGGCTAACGCTCTTCATTCTGTGTCAAGGTACTAAACAACACAAATCTTTTGCCACCCTCCTCAAACGGATCCTGGCACTCATTCAGGACACCGCCCGTGGGCATTTACTGTGTCTAGATGGGCGGCTAATTGCTTTCTTAGGCCTCGGTGGCAACGCCAGGTGCATCCCGCTGATACAAAACGCAGTGTTTATCACCGGTAATGGACTCTTGTGAGACAGAAAAGGGACAGAGGAAGAGGATTTTTTTTCACTTTTTTTAATGCTGGCTCTGCAGTACAGAGGCTGAGACGGTACTTAAGTTTAATCTCTGTGACAAGAGCACCGCTACATGCACAATACAATATCATCTATCATGAAAATGAACATTAAAAAAAATAATAATAAAATCAGCTCCGACCACAAACCCTCCCCTTATTCTTAGTTTTTCGTTAGGTGCACTCGTAATGACAGTGAGACTGATGTTTTATATCATGACCTCCACCAAGGCCTAACGATCCTTCATGCCATATGCACGAAATTAGTCATTGAGATTAATGACCTCGTCATGGAGGAAGTGATGAGAATTAGCCAGGAATGTGAGGAAAAACTCCGAACAAACAACTTCCTGTAAATTAACCTGAAGCAGCCATTTTACACCTTGGTAATAATAAAGTCACAACATGGAAGGTACATAAAAATAATTTGGACATACAGAATGTGAAATAGAACAAACTAAAAAAAAAAATGTAAAAATCAAATTGGGGCTTTGTATTCATTTAATGTTAAGCCAATGAAAGTGAAACAATCTGTTATTTTAAGACAAATGACGCTCCTGGAAATAAAGCGTACCATGACATTTCTTCCCATCCCTACAAATTAGCCCAAAATGTCACACTGATACTTCCCTCTCTTTCATTTTTCACCTTTCCGCCCCCGACTCTCCTTTCCCTCACCCCACCTCTGAGATTCATGGGACATTTCATGAAATTCCATGAGGTGGCCGACACGAAGGGAGACATCAAGCTGGATGCGGTTGCCTTTTATTGGAATGGTGTAAATGTGAGTGTATGGACGTTGTTTACCAGAGATGGTGAATTTAAAGACGCGTCGAGGGAGGGACTTGCCTGGTGCCATCAGTTGCGGTAAAGGCCTCTATGACCATATAAACACATTGTGAGTCTTTCTCGCTGTGATACTCTGATAGAGGGAGCCAAAGAAAGAGGAGGAGGCTGCTTTACTGGAGATATCCACATTACAGACTCTCACCACTGTGCCATAAATCAAAAAAAAAAAAAAAAAGCAGGGAGATCACATAGGCCACTGTGAGATGCTGGAGTAGCCAAAATGTACAATAGGGGGGGAGGGGGGTTATACCAAATGGAAAAAAATAAGACCCAGGAAGAAAGCGAATGTCAAGAAAAAAAAAAAAGCAAAGGACGTCGAAAAGAGAAGCGGAGTAATATCGGCGTCTCGCTCGCTTAACATGCAATTAGCTACCATAGATTACCAGCTGGCTTCACTTCAAAATGTCTCCTTCCTCAAGGTGTCCCCGACATCATTAAACCCACGTCAGCACTTTCGCATGCAGCGGAAAAAAAAACGACTCGCATGGCGATGCGACTTATTGACGGAGCGCCGAGGACATATTGCGATCAATAGGCGCGACTTTGAATCTATACGACGCAGATTTCTATAACCTTCCAAACCGATACAAAGTGTATGGCTCGGTTAATTTGCAGTAATTATATTTGAGTTTGGTTGATACCCAGCAAAGTTAGAAGCAGGGCTGAACCATATGGATGAAAATTCAATATGTTGATATTCATGCCAGGTATCACGATAATATTATGGGTTCCGATTTATTTATTTATTTATTTTTAAAGAAAAAACGGTGGACTGTTTTGAGGCTCCCCATACATTTTTCTACCATTTATGATGTCAGACCACAATTTATTTATTTTTTGTCTGGCTCAATTTTAGAAACGGTCATAAGATTTTGTACCAAATCCTACAAAATTCAATTATTTCATCAGGCTCTGTTTCAACTCACCTACTAATAATAAATGCACACAGATCAATCAAGCACAAAACCGGCACATTGGACAGTATGGATCACTTTAGTCCGCCGCCAGATTGAGTTCACAATCAGCACGTTGTCTATTTATCATCATTTGGATCCACTTAGGGGTTAACAGGGTTAAGGGGAGGGTGCGGGTCGCCCCTTAAATGGCTCTCATGTTCTCTCCAGTCAAGGCGAGTGTCACTACTGCGGCGGGTAGATAAATATAAACGATCCAGTTAAAGAGGAAAAATGACACTCGATCTTTTTCTTTAAAGTGGACCCGAGTGACCCCCTGCGGTGCGTCAATCGGAGTGGATGGAAAAAAAAAAAAAAAAAAAGGTAAAAGGTGCGACATGAACGAAACGTGCGAGCTTTTGGCAACCCCGAGAAGAGCTTTTAAAGCCGGTATTTGACTTCTGGCGGGCCTCCGCTGACCGCCATCTCCTCGGTTGCCATGGTGACAAAATTAGGCTCGGACCTCACCTGACAGCGAGGTTGCCGCTGTGTCGACATCGGCTCGCTACTTGGCGGCTCCAAATGAAGTCCTGTCATCTTGACTAATTAAATTGCAGTCCAAATTTTTTTTTTTTGCTTTATAATCAACAACTAATTGCGCCTCTCATTTCGGAGGCATGGCTATTTGTCATTTCAATTAATCGGAGCGGTGCCAAGGAAGTAAAAGCACTGGCTAAACACCTTATTTACATTTTGCGGGCAACTTTCAAGCCAAGTCCGTTGAGAGAACCAACTTGACCACGAGTTAAAAAAAAAAAATAAAAAAAAACATTCCTCGGGAGCGTTACGTCGGCACGACGGGCACTTTATAGTCACCTTGAGATAAAGCGAGGATTGTGGCTACTGTTATTGTCAACAGGATTAAATTAAAAAAAGAAAGAAGGAACACAAGGGAGGGGGGGGCGGTGGTGAGATCTTTTCAAAGGAGGCATTAAATAAACAATAGACAAAGTAACTTTTGCCGCCTGCGGGGAGGGGATGAACGACACTGAAGTGACAGACAAAAATGAGCTCCTATTCTCCGCGGCCAACCTGGAAATGTTGCACACATACATAATCAGTGGCAAACACAAAGAACCAACAATGCGGTCTGATCTCCACACAAATGCATACATCAAGGTAAGATGCGGCGGAGGAGCGTGTCTGGCGGAGGCTTACAAAACGCTTCCGCTGCTATTCATTCCCCGTCATTCGCGACGTCAATTCAACAGGGAGCCGGGTTAAAGTGAGCAAAGAAGGCTGGCCGAAAGGTTAGCACTGACAGGAAGCTTAGGACCCCGTTTTCTTTCGGCGCTTTGCATAATATCACATCTTTCACTTTCTTACACGGCTGGCAGTTTGGCCCGTTGGGACACCGAGTACAGCGCACGTGCCGTATACGCACCCTTCCATACGTGCCACGCGGGAAAGGTCACGCATTGAAACGTCGGACAGTGCGATAAAGCATCAGCCGAAGAAAAAAAAACAAAAAAAACTACTTGCTGCGAACGTGGCAGCATATAAATCAGACGCAAGGGGTAAGACGGCTTCTTTTTCTGCAGGGAACCGGCGACGCTTATCTGCCGTCGGAAAACGAGTAAACATAAAAAATGGTGTGATGAGCTTACCCTGGGGTTACATTATCTCTCATGTATTACGTGTGTATATGTAAGAAGCGTTAGGAGCGCAGATCTACAAGCTCAAGATCATATAAAGTATGTGTGGTTTACTGGGAGCATAGTTGGCTAACATTTAACAGGATACTAAAATCCAATAATCTTAATAAGATTGTACATAACCACTTCCAAGATCAAATTTAAGACCCATTAGATACAGTAGAGACATTCGTTGATTATTAAATAGATTTACTATTTATATACGCATATACGTACGGCCACATACAAATATACGTACAGGTATTTATACATATATGCATATACAAATACACATAAACATACGTATATGAATATACGTATACACATATACAGACATATACAAATATACGTATACCGATTTAAAAACAATTACATATACATATATACATATATATACATACATATATATATATATACATATATATATACATATACATATACATATACATATATATATATATATATATATATATATATATGTATATATATATATGTATATATATATATATATATATATATGTATATATATATATATATATATATATATATATATATATATATATATATATATATATATATATATATGAAACCACATATACAGACTTATTTCTGTTCGGAACCTGGAAATGTCATTCATGAGGAAATGTTGCAAAAATGAGCACCCCCACCCAATACAATAAATGATCCAAATTGGTATTTTTCAGCCTTGGTAGACGTGCAGTTTTACCCAAGTGTTGCAATATAAGAGATGGAATTATCCTATAAAGCAGAAAGAAGCTCTACTATAGCAAAAAACTAATAAGGTTTTATTTCTCCATCAAGGCAAGCAAATGCGAGGGGAATATACAGCCTTTACGAGACTCTCGAGCACCTGCGGGAACCCTATATTGCAATCGTGTCATTGTATAAAGTTTTTAAAGTGGAAAAAAAAGTTCTTTTTTTTTTTACAGTCGTATTGAAAGCCAGAGCATGTAATGAGGTCAGAGTGACGCTCGTCACGTTTCAGTTGGGAGCGCTCCGTCATACTCTGGCGGGAATAGAAAATGGCAAGGAACAGCTGCAGTGCACACTCAAACAAACAACAACATAAGCGCACATGCACGTATCTACACACACGCACACACACAACTTTGCTACCCAGGAGGCCCCACCTCTCACACTTTCATTTATTTTTCAACATCACCGAGGAAAATGACCGCACCGTGCCTCTGGAATGAAAGCTTCCTGTTGGACGCTGCGGGGCGGAAACTCATAACACCTTTTGAACATTGCATACGATGAGCTGTGTTATGGATTGCTTATTGACACATGAGATGCGTATACTAGAAGGCATTTTCATTTCTCCCTTCCTTGACATAGATTATTCATTTATCTTTCCCGAGTGTTGCTATAGGGATGAGTAACTTTTGCAGAATTACATTTTGGGCAATGGAGTCTCATAATTCACCCTATGGGGTTGATTCATGTCGACCCATGGCCTTTAGAGTAGATTCCAGAGCTGTACCAAGTAACCTGTTCCTGTTCTGTTCCTATCCCATAACCCCGTAGGGTCGTTAGGGCACCACAGATGATCTGTCGACCAGCTCTCTCCATCGCTCTCTGTCCTCGGCAGCTCTCAGCACCTCAGTGAGTCTCAAGTCAGTCCATTCTCTGATCTTTTCTTCTGCTTCCCTCGTTTCCTTCCACCTCGTACGGTTCCTTATAAGATGGTCTTTGCAAGGCCTGAGGATCTAGTGATGTGATACCACTTCCGTTTCCGCTTTTCAACGGGTGGTTACTCTCTGCCACTCTCATATTAACCAACGCTAATCAATCCCGACCGTTCACACCGCCGAGTCTCTCCACAGATAGAATCTAATATCTGAACGAGAACCCAATAGCCAACGTCATGTTCGGTGCTCACAACTACGTCGGTAGCGCAGATGATCAGGCTAAAGCCAAAGACGCCTCGTTACATCCAATTAACCCTGCGCTCTGATCCCCACGCTGCATCCCATGTACCACCAGACCTTCTCGACATTTAATTAGCACACACATATGCACACAAAGACCCCCACACCCGGCTCCCGTTGCCGTTGTAATCCAGTCACAACCGTCCTAATGCACCCCCTTTAATCCAATCAGCCAATCGAAAGTCTTTGTACACATGCCGGCGTCACATGACTACCCACCCGGTTAGGACCGACGTTCGCTCGCAGTCAGCGCCGTCATTTGGCACTAATGTTATTCCGGTGAGTGATTTCTTTTTTTTTTTTGCCCAGCCACCCCCCTCCCCTTGCTTTAATGCGATTTGGTAAGTCTCAGTTCCAGCCTGTGCAAGTCCAGCGCTACACCCCTGGTGGGTCACGCTAATCAGTTTCCAGCATTTCTCAGGGAGACAATGATCCTGGTGTTAGCACTGGCTAATGACAAGCTAACACAATAAACTCAGCCTCCTGAGGGCCGGGGCCCAATTTGGCCCCACCGCTTGCGGCCTCCTCATCCACTTTCCCTACATTACTATGGAGTCTAATGGCCTCTTATTAAGAAGACGGATGGAATGAGGATGGGGAGAGATTCTTCAAGTACTTGGGTTACATGTGTGTGTTGGATACATGCTACACACGACTCCTTGTATGCTAGTTTATTATTACCTTCTCAGCTAATGGCCTCAATACAGCAATCAATCTTTACTTACTGGTATACCATATACAGTATTCATTTATGGACCGGACGGTGTATTCGGTCCCTCTTTGACTCGTGCCAGACTATAGACAGCATTACCAGCAGTAAGTCAGATCCGTTTCCAGTGAAGGTTAGACTCCGCCAAGACTCCCATTTCTCACTGATTCTGTTCATAAACTTGCGATGAGAAACGGCACCTCCAAATTTAAAACAATGGTCCTTACTCAGAAAATGGTGCAGTGCCCTTTCCAGATCTGAGATCTTGTCCCAAGTGGACGCAATCAAGTATCCTGGGGTCTTGTTCACAAATGAAAAATTGCGCATAGGTGCAGCGTCTGCAGTGACTCGGACATTGCGTGGTGAAAAAAGAGCTGAGTCGATAGGCAAAGCTCTTGATTTATGGTCCCATGCACGACCTGTGGGTCATGACCCAAAGATCGCCGATATGAGCAGACAAAATTAGTTTCCTCTACAGGGTGTACTGACATGACCCTTTGAGAGCTTGGTCATTCAGGAGGAGATCAGAGTAGAGCCACCTATGAGGTGGCTCAGGCATCTGTTTAAGATGCCTTCTGGATGCTTCCCGGGTAAAGTTTTCCAGGGACATCCCACCGGGGGGAGGACCCGCAGAAGACTCGGGACACACTCGAGAGACTGGCTCTGGGAGCATCTTGGGATTCACCCAAGAAAAGGTGGACGAAGCGGCTTGGTGGAGGGAAGTCTGGGCTTCTCTGCTTAGGTTGCGGCCTCCGCCATCCGAATCGGCAGAACAAAATGACTGAACGGCTGTTTGGATCCAACGTACTGTGATGTTCTTTTCTATACTTTGTTAATTCAGTTTAAGAGGTTCAAGAAGTATTGTGCTGCCTTCAATTAACGACAGCCCATTAAGCCTTCGTACACTGCCACGAGAAAAGCCCCGTCAGCTATCATCAACATGCCATCAGGGTTATCACTCAGCTGCATCATCAACATGAGCTAATGGGCTTCACTAATGCTGCCCTTGATTGAAAGCCGAGGGTTAGATTGTGGCTTGCATAATTCAATATCAGGCAAAGAATTGTGATGGATGTCTCCTTTTTTGGCTAGCACCGCCCCGACATAGCCTTGTGTCGGGAGTCAGAATAAGCGAGTGGGGACTTACTTGAACTTGGCATTCACTTGGTCAGCGGCTTTATGATAGTTCTCTGTGGTGACCTTGTAGAACTGAGTACTCTGCAGACAAAAACAAAGTGCAAATGACTCTTTTTGGAAATGTGCTTTGTGCAAAACCATGCAAGGCGACTTTTCAGGTAAAAGCAATCAGAGCAAAATCAAACACTTCAGCAAAGTGGTATCCGTGTCATCTGGCTGCCAGGATGGCCGAGTGGTCTAAGGCGCCGCGTTCAGGACCCAGTCTCCCCAGGAGGCCTGGGTTCGAATCACGAATTTCCCCATTGTGGGACTAATAAAGGCAATATTATTATTATTATTATTATAAAAAAAACTGCGGCGGTGAGGACAGGCCTATTACCAACTGGAACAACAACAAGCAGCAGTCGCGGAAGGTCAGAGGGTTGCTAGTCAAGAGTGTACAGACACCGGGTCAATCCCCCCCCCCGGAGGGCCCGTCGTAAATGATGCCATCGGGTAGCCATTCCATTTGAATTACTTCTTCAAACGCGGCCGTATAACCTCACTGCGACAACATTTAAACCGCTCGAGGAAGGTCTGCTTCCCATGCCCTGGCTGGCCGTTGCGCACATTTATGATGGAGCAGTGGGGAGGTTGTAAAATGCAATGGATGCCGTGATGGAGTGGACGGAGTAAGAGACACAAGATGATCCAGGATGAGTTGAAATATACGGCATGCGCGAGGTACGGTATGTAACGGTCGTACGAATGACCGGTATTCGTACGAGCTCAATCTCCTCATAAAAGAAGACATTCATCATCATTTAGGAAAGATCAATACGAATGAAAAAAAGATCAATAGTCGTGTTGGAGAGCCGGCGCGAGATGGGACATGACAACTGTGAAAAACGGGTCCGACACAAATGGGACACCTGTGACTAATCATTCCAAAAAAAAAAAAAAATGACGGCCATTTTGTGACATCGATATGTAAATTGTATTTCGTGTAACCTTTGCATGTGCTTGAAATGCGAGTAAGATTTCATCAGGGTCATTGTTTTCCATTCGGTCAAGAGAATGACTGCTTGTTCATTATTTAGTCAACTCTGTAGATAATTGATTCATGGTTGCATTTTATCCAATCGCCTTATGAGGTTCTGTTCCCTCGGTAGACCATAAAATAGCCCTCAGCCGACCGTTAAAACAAATACATGAGCCGCCTTTTCCGCACAAATGTAAATACAAGTCAACGTAACGCTTCTCTAGTTTTGCATTTGACGGATGAAAACTAAAACGAAGGAACGTTCGAAAGCGCCAACTCGTAAGCTCATGCTGTATCTGTGCCCTCTTGGCCTCGAACAGAGTGCTTTTCATTTTATACAAAGAAACTGTCAAGAGCGCGGGAAAAAGGATTTAGAAGTAGCTTTTTTTTTTCTGTGCGTGTTTCCAGATAAAAAAAAAAGTATATTTCTTGGAGAGAAAAAAAAAAAAAAGTATTCTCGGGAGTTTTGAAGTTGAACTATTGGATAGGGGAAGACTTGAATAATAAATTTAAAGTAGTAATACCTGCCAAAATGGCACGGTTGGCACTAATCATCGCACTAATCCATCCGGGAAGACAAAAGGCCTCCAGCGACAGTGAGTGGCACATTCAATACACAAATAACGTATGCACCGACACGTGCGCATCTTGACACATGACACCGCTATACACCCTGGCGGCTGCAGCGCCACGCTGATGCACGGAAATCACAAACTTGAGTCTCAAATTGCTCGGAAACTGATTGACAAGCCAAGTGGGAGCGACAACATTTTGGGGTGAAAACGGAACGGGCGCTTTTCGAGGAGCTGTCGGGGAATTTCAACGAAAAAAAAACAAACAAAAAAACGCTGGGTTGCATTTCCCCTGCAAACAAATCAATTGCTATCAATTTTTTTAAGTGACATTTTTTGGTTCGGCTGCTGGACAGGGTGCCGTAAGACAAATTAAGTCATTACTGGTAATGTGTTGCGATGATATGCCAACGATAGAAGCTACAGAAACACACACACAGAAACATCCTGTAGCTTAATTGGGCATTTTTAAATGAATATAACCAAAATAACTCCTGGTGCAAATGGCTTCTTCTTGCCGCTTATCTGCAGCTAAGCAGGAACCACAGCATGCGCCACAGAGGAAGCGAGGGAAGCAACTTCCCGTTCGGACGAGATTCATAAAGACGATACCAGCGGAGAAATACGACGATAACCATAACTTTTCCAATCACTTTTCGTCTCAGTGGTGACTAACGGGAACGACGTCATCCTCCGTGGGAGGCCAAACAATCGAATATCATCAATAGACGAAAAAATGAAAAAAAAATGCTTGTGGTGAGGCGGGGGGGAGGGGGGAATGAAACGTGCCGCATGGAGGGAAAATGCTGATAAGACAAAAGACCAGAGAAGAGACAGATGTGCCGGAAAAGAACGAAAACAAAGGCCGGCTGATTGTTAAATATGAGATTGTTTTACAGCGGGCAGGTATTGAGTGAAGACGTAATAAATATCTCGATATTGTTTTCAGAGGCTATTTGCTCGCGGTGGGCCCGATGAGAAGCAGCGGCGGAGGCAGCAGAAGAGGCATCAGGCTGAGCTGCCTGCGAGCGCGCTGATGGCCTGTCACTGGGAGCCTCGCTGATGAATGGCCATGTTGGATTGGAACAGACGTGCAATATATATCAGGCTTATATTCCCTCTCTCTGTTTCTCGGTGTTCCTCTGCTACTTTGCTGTGAAAGTGAAATATGTTGGGAGCGGGAAAAGACGCAGGGTGTGGAATTTTGAGAGGAGATCCGGGGAAGGAATTTTCGAGACGTAATGGCAGCAGACTAACTTTTCTCTAAACTTATCACAGGAGTCGCTTTTTTTTTTTTTTTTTTCTTTCTCCACACCGATTATTCTCCCTTTCCAGCCTCGCTTTGGCGTACGAAGGTGATCCGTTGACACTTTGATCGGCACGTTATTGATCAAAGGACAAGGCGGCTGATGAACGGTCGCTCTCTGGAGTCGATAATGCCTCTCTGTTCGTGAGACTCATCTTTTCAACCGTCTTCAGACTCGGAATATTTTTTTTTTTTTAAATCATGTTTTTTTTTTTTTTTTTTTAAAGAAGCTAAGAAGAATAAAGAGCTCCAGGGTCAATGTGACGATTAAGCGCCTTTGGTGTACTCATCATAATCACTCAATCGTCAACGTAGCAGACGTCCTGTTATAAGTGTTCAAACGTCTAGAGATCTAAGTCTCTCTGAAAAAGAAAAAAAATAATTGGATGCGTATGAGGGAAAAAAGGAAAGCTACCCCGGTAATGTTTTTTTTTTTTCGTTTCATGAAGGTGAAATGTGATCAGATCACCCCGTTTTTGACCCCGCACGTTGACTTGCAGGCGCCGTGTCTTTTCCCGGCCTGGCATGAGGCTGCCATTTGCGCAATGTAATAGAACCTCATTCGCACAGGATTCCGTTCGGCGCATCGAGGGAGGGAGGGAGGGGGCGGGGTTACAGCATACATTTTTTTGAAGCATGACATATCACCTTTTGTCCTTGAGGCAGTTTGAAGTAAGTATGACTTTTGTGTAACCTTTAGTCAGCCTGACTACGTAAAAGGTAGCCCGTAGATTTTTATATAAAGTCACCTTTGCGACACTTTCATGTCACTACGCCATTTTGAACGCTCAAGTGTGCCATCAAAGTCATTTTCAGCCCAACGTGGATGTGGCAAACTCACCCGCTCCTCCAGCCGAGCCACCTGCGCCCTGTAGAAGGCATCCTGCTTTTTTAGGTCGGCTTCTTTCGCCTCCAGCTGCTTAGCCTGCACACACACACAAACGTGATCGGTGAAGTGTTGCAAGAAAAAAACAAAAAAAAACAACTGAGTCAGTTTCAGATAAACGTGCGTGATTGAGGCTTAAGTATAATGACGGAGTGTGTTTGGTAAAATCTTGTCAAAATGTTTTGCACAATATTTTCATGTCTTTTGGGTCGAATGAGGTTGACTTTACAAGCACTGAATTTACTATGCTGACCTATTTATGGGGACTTTCACGACTAACAAACAGCTGATAGCGTAGAGGAACGAAAAAAAAAAAGTGTCTCGCACTGCTGGGAGGAAAAAAAAAGCAGTCATTTAAGTGAAGGTTACAGACTTGAATCTGAACTAAGCGCTGACAGTTTGAAAGGGAGTGCGGAATGTTGGTGTCTGATTGATTGAATGGTGGATGGAGTTATCAGGTTAACCTTGAGTTGACTTTTTTTTTATAGTACTTGAAAACCAAAACAAAAAACATGAGTTTCAATTTACATTAAAAAAAAAACGACAGAAATGGAGAATTTGTGGTATTCCGAGTCGCAGGTTTAGCTTTGACAGAATAAACAAGGTAGATTGGCGCATCTTTGAAGTTACAGCGCTGAGCTTCAAGGCCTGCGTTGAAATGCGTCTGCCATTGATGCGCGGCTGACAAAAAAAATTGAGTGGAAAACCAAATCCTTTCCTTTGACATGAAAAAAAAAAAAAAACTCTTTCATTGGAAATTGTCAAATACTTACCCTAAGTTCAATCTCCTGATTCGGAAGCAAAGAAAATAAGAGAGCAAAGAAGAAACCATGAACTTTATCAACATGACTTTTGAAGAGGTTTACTATTCACACTCGAGTCTTTCAAATCTCCAACAAGGTCCTTTCCACTCCCAATCGACACTTATTGTACTTTATATAAGCGACACCCGTCGTCATGCGTATGCATTAATGTCATATACCGACACACCGCCGAGGACTGTTCGGGAGGATAACGGCGATGCAAATGAGGCCTTGAAGCCAGCGCTTTTGTTTGAAGGAGACCGAGATAATGACGGAAGTACACCTAATGAAAAAAAAAAATGCATTAGCCCATCCAATTTCACCGTGCGCCGATAAGCATCTGTGTTCAAATACTCCATTCGCTTGCGGGGTGGAGCTGCATGCGTTATGACTCTGGTGATGTCACCGAGAGGCTCGACTGTCATCCGATTGGAAAAAATGCCGCGCGAGGTTATTTTAGTAAACGAGAATACGAAATAACTAAAATGAAATACGATGAAGGATTTTGAAAAACTAACAAACTACATCTCAAGTTTGCCATTTTTTTTTAAAACTAACTATAGTTTTCGAGAAAATGTGCTTTGTTTTCGTCTTTGTCAATTCACTTAATACACGATTTTGAATCTAGGTCCTCCAAAGTCGGCATTTTCGGCTGCATGGTGTCACTTCGATCGCCCACGGTTTCAAAAGTAAAAAAAAAAAAAATAGTATGCTGCACATCCAAATTATTGATTTAATTATTTTTTAAATATATATATTTTTGTTGAATTTTTACTACCCAATACACACAAAAACACTCCAAAAAACGAAAACTAAACTAAAACTAAGTGCTTTTGAAAAAACTAAAACTAATAAAAACTAAGAAAGCATCTTGAAAACGAATTAAAACTGACTAAATAAAAAACAAATCAAAACAAAATAACTATAATTAAAATTCCAAAACTGTAATAACCCTGCTGACACACAAGCGCACGCTTGTGACTTGTTAGCGTCGCTCCGTTCAGAAAATTCCACTTTTCAATGTGTTACCATTGTCAAGGGTGCCAAAATATCTGACCAAAGCCACCAACTCAGCATCTCCGGTTATCGCCGAATCAAGGTTGTGAAATGGCCTGAAGGCTATCGCCTGGTGGAAACGTCATTTTCAGAGCCAGACACAAACCAACATGGAAGCGGGGGAGGCTTGCGAGCAGTCACACACGCGTTGAAGCTCAATGTTGGGCCTGAAGACGTCAGGCTTTGCAGACAAAAGATGCACTCAGACGGCGGGACACAAACACAACCTCAGACATTGATCCGAAGCGCACACACACACACACACACACACACACACATTCACACACACAGCAGCCGAAGCAGCTGTACCCACAGAGGCCGGGCGGGTAGGCGGAGATAAATGTGTGCTGAAGGCAAGACTTAAGGTGCCATTAAAGGAGGAGAGGTTGTGATAGAAAATGAGCACCCTGGGGTTTTTTCTTGCGCGCGCGCATTAAATCTCCTGGCGGGCACGTTGACCCGCCTCCTTGACGACACATTCACACCCCGACGTGCACACTATGTCCCGATTACTTCCAAGTGATCGCCCCCTTTCAGCGGACTTTAAAAGATAATCTAATCACGCTCAGGGCCAAACAATAGCACCAAGCGCACCACTGCCCATGCACCTTTTGTCCCTGTCATGAAGAGGCGGCTGCGGCTTAGGGACGGGAGGAGTGGAGGTTTGTGGAAAGGAAAATAAAATGAGACAAGCATCTCTATAGCCGCATCCACAATTTGGATGAAAGATTTGGAGAGGAAGAGTGGAATCACCTCTGCAAAGACACAAGGCTGCACTTTTTCAAATCATAACGCATACCACCACCGAGAGGAAACTTTCATCGCTCCCTGAACTTGTGGCCATCCTCTCCCGGGTTCCTATTAAGTATAGTAGCACAATGGCTCAGGGTGACGAGGCAACGGAAGTGCGACCGCGGTGGTCAGATTAAACGGATCATTTAGACGAGGTGAATGCCTCTGTGAATATCAATTAGCCAGCCGTTGAATAATTAAGGACAATCGTGTTTTTTAATTAGCCATCGCAGTTTGAGCTGTACGGACCGGAGGTGGCGGAGGAGAGGAGCTGGAGGATGGCAGAATGATGAACACAGCTGAATTCTGCCGCGTCAGACGCCTGCTGTCCCTCGTTGGATTTTTTTCCCCCATTTATCCCCTACTACTTGGTGTTCTCTCAAACGAAAAAATAAAGACAAATAGAAGAAAAACTGTCTTGGACTCGGGATCACCAATGACTAGTACTGTAATTCTTTAAAAAAAAAAAAACGGCTTCAAGGTAATTCTGTCATATAACGACATGACTTAAAGTTACAATGAGTGCCCACTCAATGAAAAATAATCATACGGGGTGCAAGATCGATAGGGCACAAATCAAATCTCACCGCATTAACCAACAACACCTCATCCATAACCTCTGTGTATTTTGCCTCACCGCCCCGTCAGGAGTAACATCACAATCAATGCTGCCTCACGCCGTCCACGCCAACGCTGCGGATCGGCGAGGTCAGGGCTGCTCCCATCTATCACAGAGCTTTGCGACAAACAAAGTGATAGCAAAAGCCGCGGGGCCGGGGTGTCCGGTGCGCTCCGACAAGCAGGGGGAGGGAGAGAGAGGTCAAAGGGCGCCGCCATGTGACCGTGCTTTGGTGTTAATTGGCATGGAGGTGGCGTGGGAGATACGGGACATGGATAGAAGGGAGGACGAGTGATCAGTCAGAAATGTGGATAGAATGAGAATAATTGGTAGTATTGGTAATTCATTGGCAGTTCAAGGGAAGTCAACCCAAAAATTGTCTACCAATGAAAAGCAACACTGAAAAAACTGCAGGCTTTGTCATCCTGAAAGAATAGTTGCGAGAAGCAGCACCGCTAGAGATACGGCTTTGAAGTTGGTCATTGTCAATTATTGATGTAATTATTGACTCTCTTGCTTGCACAGATTAGCACAAGTCTTCATTCGGATATACTCCAAAGTGTTGCCATGTCAACATAGCGTATCTATATTTGCAAACTCCTGAAACAAGCAAGGAGGACTGCGGTGGATGAAGACATCACCTCAGGCTTCAGAAAGAATGACCGTCCCTCGGGATCTCTTTGCACGGTGAGTAATGAGGCAGTGACCTCATGGGTCAGAATAGTGACCCGTTCAGGACAGGCACCAAAAGTCCAGCGCAAAGGTCATGCAGCAAAAGATGTAGGTGGCGTTTCAAAGAATGTGCGTGGATGTTTTAAAATGAAGTTTGGACCTCATTGACTTTGACCACAGGTCAAAGCGACGCTTAATGATCCTGAAACATCTTTTCTCCAAAATTTGTTGAGGTTTCAAAAATATTCTCTCTTTTTTTTTTGTCGGGAGGGTGAACAGTAGAATTTATGGTAATGGATAATCACATCAGCGATAACTCGAGCTGCTTCCTCAATATATATTTTCAGGATAGCAGGGAGAGCATCTGGGGAAATGATCCTCTGGTGAAAAGAAATGGGTTGTGAGCGCACAAAGCTTAAAATCCTGGTAGAAACATGAAAAATCAATTTCCTTTCTACTCCCTGACACTTCAAACGCCACAGGCCTTTGTTGAAGATGCCGACTGTGCCGCAGAGCTGGCGTCTACTTTGCTGAGAAGCGGCGACGACATCTGCTGGACCCACGGATTGATTAATTGGCCGATCAGACGCCTGCAGTGTAAACTGACTGATTGATCGTGTCGAGGTTGGACCCACTGCCTTTGTCGTGAGCCCGGGGGAGCGCAACCTCTGGAGGTACTTCCTTCATCTGTCATGTCCAGCATGCACCAATGAGATACCAAAGGCTGAAGCTTCATTACAGAGACACGGGAGGGATGGGGGCGGTAATGTAAGAAGGTCTCAGCCAAGGTGTGAGGAGCAGGGGGCAAATCAAGAGCACAACAGGAACAAGGTGCAAAAACTGTGGCGCTTGTAGATTGAAAAGGGTAGATAGCGTAGCGAAGCAGTTGAGCAGAACTCCGCCAAGTCAAAGAATTCCAAATTGAATCAGTACCAAAGCATAGAACAGATTTTAACAGGGTGAGGTAAGAAAGTGGCAGAAGTATCCAGAAAACGTTTAGTCAGAGACGGAAAATTCCTCTATTTAGCCTCGGGAGTCACGTTTACCTGGCTTTGGACAACAAAGCCAACCCTGCCGGGAGCAGAGTAAATGCTGGAGAGAGGCGGACAAATAATGCCAGGATGTGTTTCTGGACATATGTGTCTTGTACATGAACTCCTGCGGCATGAGAATCTTTAGCCACCTCCATATGTTTGTAGCCTTGTGTCATCAGGATGCAGTGGACATTTTTGCAGTCTTTTCATGAATATTCATTACACGCAGCAGCAGGTGGTCCTTGAGGTCTGATGAAGCCAGGCTGGGGGGCTCACAGTCCACCCCAGCATCTGTCTATCAAGTCCATGTCAACAGATTCAGGGTCACCTCTAACCTGCCTGCCGTTAAATTCCCCCCGTTGCTTCCCAGAAAAACTGCTTGCCGAGGCATTGCTGTACTTTATTTATTCCCCTTTGACGTTTGTTCAAAGTTTTGGATTGGTTTGTTTCCTAATTGAAGGCTGTTTTCAAAAACGGCTTCTTAAATCAATATCTTCATTTTTCTGCTCGTTCCAGGCGCCTCTATTTATTCCCCCATCTTCCCTTGCCGCCTCCCGCACGTACATCATTCGGAATTTTCATCTCCTCGCGAGCTCCTCGACGCTACTCCGTCTTTGTTCTCTCCGTGTCAAACCTTTTTCCCCGCCGTTCAATCAAAATCTGCGCCGCAAGCGCCATTAGCCGCGCCAAACATTCACTTCCCACTAACTGATACAGCTCCGCTGTCACAGCCGAAAGGGGCGATATGCAGCGAGACAATTCAGAAATGAAAGAGCCGGGGTTCCGCCGAAAGGGTTCAAGGATTCATTTTTCCAGGTGTTCTTAGATGCCCCGCATAATGAGGTGAGCTCGTTACCGTTTGCAGCTTCTGCGTCAATTAAACTTCGTAGGATGGCGACAACTCTGTTGAGCCTCACTGTTGTCCTGACACTACGCTCATTCATCGATCAATCAATCGCTACTATTGTACAGCTTCGCTGATGCCCACTCGCTGTGCCAATTAGCTAACAGGGTGAGGGCCTGGCGCCGGCGGAGTGCCAGTAAAGAGCTTGCCAAATTAGGGCTTTAGCACTAACCCCCCCAATGCAGGCACGGCGTGTGGGCACCTCACCCTGGACAGGGTGAAGGCCGACCCTGCCAACATGTAAGGAACGGTTGAGTGGACTCCCTCCAAGGTAGAGCGTGGGAGAGAAAAAGGAGGGTTTAAAAAAAAAAAGAAAAAAATGGACATACAAAAGATACCACAAAAAGGACAGTTTTTTTCCCCCACCCTTAAAGCTCCCATCATCTGGAAAAAAAAAAAAAAAGATTCAAAAGGATTTTTTTTAATACCACCAAGGGGCACCAATTCAAAACCCAGCAAGTCTCCTTTAATACCGAGGAAATTAAATTGTCAGCATGTTATCAGCCCGGTCCAGTTGTCTGGATCTGAGACGCGACAGCAAGAAACATGGAGATACAAGGAAGGGAAGGAGGGAAGAAAGTACATGTTGGGTGTTTCTCGGTAACTGGTTTGATTGGCGATTTGATAGGAATCAGGAAGTGTGGAAAAAAATAAAAAAAGTAAAATCAGCAAATTCACTGCAGCAACTGGTGCGTACATGTACATCAATAATGCAATAAAGAGTTGCCAAGTAGTGATTTATCAACCCTTTTAATTATTCATCAGTATTTTCTCCTTTCTAGTTCTTCTACTGCGATATAAGGACTACCTTACTGGGATCCAATATCCAAATCATGTCATTCTCAAAGCTCATCTTAAATACAGGATACAATGTGTTTGGACACTTGAGAGCGTTTCGGACTAGCACAGGTAGACCAAGCCGATGTTTGGAGCACAGAGAGATGGATGACTTTCGGTTTGATTGAAAATTCCGCCTTAAGGTTAGAGCCTGTGTGTGACCAGTGATGGATTGGCCTTTGGACCAGTTTGGCTCCTCAAGCGCCTGATTCGTTCAAAGTTAAAAAACATGACGGCCGGGTCGGTGATTTAATTAACACTGGACTGTGACGAACAGCGAAAATAAAGCGTTATTCAAGATTTGGAAGCAATGCTAGCCTTGACTTCCTTCGATTTGGGTATCTGCCAATTAACATCGGCGCATGAGTGGCAGAACACGCGTGAACCCTGACACCGAACTCGGCGAAACAACAGAACCGCGGGAAGCCGACAGGAGTGACTGACAAGCCGCAACCTTGCGTGCGCTCCCGTGAAGTTTCAATTCCGAGGAGCTGGACTCGCGACCACCGAGCCCCGGTTACGCTATCAGCAGCGCTCAAGCTAGTTTATCACTAGGATCTCCCGGTTTACAGCACAATTCTGCTTCTAACTTTGTAAATCATAAAACAAGTCCATTTTCTGTTGCAGAAATCCCCAAAAGGTAGCCCAATTCCATATAGTTTCCCCACTTTCAGCTCCTCTGAGTGGAATGTTCTCCATAATCGTGCGCGGTACAAATCAGGTGCAATGAGATCCTGAATCAATGAGCTGAATTGAAATCCGACACGCCGTTTGAACTCATGCCTGCACGGCGAACGCTCCAGCATGCCCACAATCGTAATTGGCTCGGGCGGCGGATGCAGAGGTTATGGCTATTATAGGTGAGCGTGGGGAGGCATAACTGTTCACATCATGGCTCTTATTGTGCGTGAAGTAGACGAGAGAACGCATGTGGTCGCAGGGCTCGTCGTGACCCGTTTCTTAATGAGTTTGGGTGGCGAAGGGGGAGTAATCAATAGCGCAGTCAACAGCAACTACCGCCGATGACAAATGTTTTCTGAGGCCTTCAGGTCAATTCACATTCAATTAAAAAACACGGAAATACAGTCGCGAGGGGCAATAAAGACACCTGATTAAATATTGAACCACCTTTAAACGAGATTTACACTTCTTTCCTGGGTGACGCAAAAAAAAGAAAAAAATGCTTTCTCATCAAAAACTGGGAAAAACCTTTGAAACAAAACTGAAGGCGCATCAGACAGTGTCACATGGCGAGGACTCAAAAACAGACCACCGAAAAATGAAGGTGGGAAGATGACGCAAGAAGGGTCCGTCTGCCCACTGGGCGATCCTGTTGGCGTTTCGTCGACCAATGAGAAGGATCTAGTTAGAACGGGGGTGTTCCCAACACGACACAGTGTCGCGCAGTGGGCCTTGGTGATTACCTACCACTTTCGATTTATGCCACAATTACGTAAGTCAAATATCGCGTACGAAAACTTAGTTTGTGCAAGCAAAAATGTGTTCCCCATGGAAAACACCCTCCAAGTGTACGCACGAAATCGGTTTTACACTTACGGCTTCACCCTTACGATGCAGGCCAATCAGGAGTCGGACACTAGGGTTGATTATGATTGGCTGATTCCTGTCCAATCGTAACTCAGAGTCAGGGTAAAAAAAAATAGAATCGAATAGAATGGCGCAGCGCAAAACAATGACCACAAATCCGAGAGATGATTTTGCATTATTAAAAAAATTAATAAATAAAACAAACAGTACATAGAACTAAAGGGACAATAACGTTAAACCAATCAAAGATATTTGAAAAAATTGTTTTTTACCAAAACAGCATGTTAGAATGCAGAAGACCCTTCTATCGACTGTTTGTGTTTGAGGTATTTGACATCACGCTTACGTAATTGTGGCATAAATCTAACACCGACACCAGACGTGGCCCATGGCGTGAGGGGGCGTTCTCGTTTTTTAACCCATTCGTGGCTGCAGCTGGATCGTATTGGATGAAGCGGCGCAGGGTAGGAAATGTTAAGTTACACTGTCGAGATATTTACTTCCAGCGTCTCCAGTTTGTGTTCCGCCCCTCAAGCTAATGTAAAATGTGTGTGAGCGAGAGGTGAGGATCAATGAACTCTCGCTCTGAGTGATGCTCACACGCCAACAGAGCTGGCATTTGTCAGCGAGCCAGGCATGACTTGTCGAGTTCCGCACGCGAGATTCACTTCAGTGGGCTGGGATGGAACTCGCCTTTGTGAAAAATAAAAAGTTTGCAAAAGTTCAAGCCCTACTCACGTAGAGCTGAGTACGCAGTTTCTCTTCTTCGGTGGCGATGCGTTCCCTGATGACGGCCTGCTGGATGCTCTCCTCAGCCACGGCGCGTTCCGCGGACAGAATGCGCGACACCTCGTCCTCCACGTGACGCTTGGCCTCGGCCTGCGCTTGGGCCGCTGCGCGGGACTTCTCCGCATCGAGCCTGTTGACGACAAATTAGTTTTTTTTACCTTCGCCGAGGGATGTTTTGGCAACTTCATCAAAAGTGGCATGCGACGGTTGCAGTAAGTCACCAAAATGATTTTGAAAATATCACGAATGCAATTAGGGAGCTGCTGAAAGCACAAATAAAGCCTGATATTGATTTTCAAGATGTGTCAGAAGAACCCACAGTAAACATACCGTTGCAATTAAATAGTCAGCCCGTCTCAAAGATTTGAAATGAATTTGTATCGTTTCCAAATCATTTGCCCCGCGATTGTCAATATTTAACGACAGGAAAGCGCCGTTACCTCCACAGCAGCATTAAGCTCCATGCAGACACAAGACCACCATTTGAACCCCCGTCACAGAGCTCTCTTAGTTACCTAGCAACGCGCTCCCTGTGCAGCGACAGTGCGCTTGATTAGAAAACAGGAGGAACGTCCCTGAAAACCCCTGAACAGCCTCCTCTGCTAGGAATCAAGTGGCGAGGTAAAATAAACACAGAAGAGACAAAGCGAGTGCCAGGGCAAATTATGATAGATTGAAAGAAAAGTGGATCCCAATAAGCTTCAAGTCAAATTCTGAGAGATTGCAGAAAAAAAAAAATAGTTTGACAAGTAGCATCCATTTTTTTGCTCTAAAGCAATTCAAGAACTTTGTGCCATAAACCCCATTATATAATTTGGAAGGATCCAGATGGACATCGAAAGCTCAGCGATGACCAGGGTTGTATCTGAACGAGTTCAACAAACAAGAGATCAAAAACTTGCTCATAATTTTGGGCGATTGTGAATTGAACGTAGTTTATTTCTGAATCGTGAATTTTTTGGGTTGGAAACAAGTAGGGTAGGAAAAATGTAGCGTCTTATAGTCGGGAAAATCCGGTAGTTCATTTTTAAAAACGTCGACTCAACTTTAAACTAGTAGAAAACTAGAAAAAATTTCCCAACATTGGTGATGACGAGAACAGGCTCCACTATTTGCAAGACGATGACATGTAGGTCACGTCGGATGCCTTCATGCCGCCGTTGGTGGCGAACAGGAGGCGAAGGGAGCCTCCAAAACCGACGACAGACAGGAAGGGAAGAAGTGAATAGCGGCAACTTGACATGTTTGGCCCTGGAGGAAGCCGAGCAAAGACGGAGTGAGGAGTTGGTGGGGGAGATGGAGGGAGGCCAGCCATGTCCACTCCAACAGTCCGCTGGGCCGCACACGTCAGCACACTCCATCCATCATCGGGCTCGGACTCCCACTCACTCACACAAACACCAACACACGCACATACCCACACGGGACGCTTCCTAATAGCCTTTTACATTCACCATTTCCCCACAACCTTCACTTGGAAGCTCGCTTTACTCGGAAAGTTGATGTGGAAAGAAATTGGATGCAAACGGAGCACACGTATCACCCCCCCAACCCCACCCTTGCAATCATTGATAAACGTTCCGTATAAATAGACCAAAGAAAGAAATAGAAACGGAATAAAGAAAGCTTGGCAAAAGAAAAGTGCATTTCCTCAGACTTCCTCACAAGTGCGAAGCCAAGCAAAGACCGCTATCGCGAGCTGGACGCTATCTGTCTGCCTCGCCTCTATTGCTTTCCAGCCATTATTGCACTCTCCCGAGGATATTGGACACATTTTTCATTTGGCTGTACAGGATTGACACCAGGTGGGGAAGAGAGCGGTGAGAAAGACGATGCCTCATTCCAAAATAGGTGGCAAAAAATAAAAATAAAATCCTCAGCGTAATGGAATGATTTTGGAGGACATGGATGATGTTTGCCCTTGGACTGGAAGTGCGCAAAATGAAGTGGTGACACTTTATTTTCCGCGGGTATCCAGGAATTCAATCAGGAATGTATGTTCCAAGTGAACAGCTTGGTTGGCACGGTGTGTTGTGATGTGCTGAATGCATGCTGAGTTATGGATGTAAGCACTCAAGAGAGGGCGACACCTAACGGGAAGCCATGCGGGATGGTGCTCGGGGAACTGCAATTGGTGAGATAGTTGGCACAAAGCGAGGCTTCCACTGGGTCTACCTGATTGGTGTCCAAGCTCAGATGATGGAATACTTCAATGCTCATTGTTGACACAAACAAGGGACCAATGTCCAAGGGACATGGGTTTTCGAATTGGGACTTGGATAGAAAACAAGGAGGCCAAGTACTCTTTAGACATGGGGGTGACATTTCTTTTTAACTTCCTAGTATTCTAAATCTCTCTAAACCAGCTTCAATCATTTTCACTGGATTTTGGCCTGTTTTACTGCCGCTTCTCCACTAGTGGATCTTGTTGATTTTTGTGAACTGAGGGCTTGTGAAACCATTTTGAGACAGCAGTGTGCATTCAAGAGTGCCTGTATTTGCTTTTTCTGACCTCACGTAACCTGCGCAACCCACCTGCTGCTGGGGCATACCTTCACAAGATGAGGGGCAATACTGCCAAAGGCCGTAGGATCGAGGCCGGGACCGTACCGAGATGGGGACCAGAGAGCGGGGGGACTGACTGGCAAAAAAAGGGTCAAGTGCCCGACAAACTTCTTAACATAACTTTGAACATCACATATTTTTTCCATCATCGGTTCTCCTAAGCATGAACGCTTACGGCCATCGACCGGCGTTCCACATGAGCTTTATCTCAACACTCTGCACTTGGCAGGATAGAGTCCGACGAAACAAAGGCATTCAGAGGCGCTTTGCAATATTGATGTTGGGAATAATGTCGCTGAATGCTGCCCATGAATATTTGATGGCCCCGATGTGCTCTCTCCGACACATATGCGCTGGCACATAAACACGACACACCTGACTATGAAAGGGAGTTAAAAATTAAGCGAGGACGATGAACGCGGCCGATTAATTTAGAAACGTCGCAACATAAAAGCTGTTCTGCATTCTCCCCGCTCTACCATCAAGCCGGCGCTATAAAACCGGAACGGCGATGGGTCTTAGAACGTACGACTGTGGCTAATCACAAGCATATGGTCAGCTTGAATATGCAAAGTGGTGCGTAACCCTCACAAGAGGCAAAAAGTATCACAGCAAAATGCGATAAAGACCATGACTCAAACATCGGCTCTGATTGCTTTGTTTGAATACTCATTTAATAATGTCCACCGGGACAACCAAGCATGTCCGAACGAACCGACAGTTTGATGCAAGCGCGACAGCGGTCCTGTCCGCCTCATCCTATTTCTTTGGCGGCGTTCCGCTCCGACGCGTCGCAGGCAAATCTGCACCCCCGCAGCTGCAGCTCCTCGCAAACAAACGAGTTCAGGGCCCACGTTCAAATTGACTCCTCGCCGAGCCCTAAACTTCACCTCTTTGCTCGAGCGTGCCGTGCGAAATGCAGATCTCAGGACTTCATTTATGGCTTGAAAGCTCCGCAGAACAAATAAAGACTGAAAACTTCTTGCCTCCAATTTGATTTGATCCCGGTCGGCCCACAAGGGAGCGCAGCTAAGAACTGTTTCAAACTTCGCTCAAACTTATTTTGGATTGCTTTTTACAACTGACTGATTCGGATGTCATTTGGTCTGCTGTGCCTCGCACAACCAAAAAGTTGAGGATTGTGGCCAAATCTGCTCTTGTTTACGCTCCCCAAAAAATTATGTTCATCTCTCAAATGAACCAAAACCGAACCAGCTCCTTAAAACCAAATTAGATAGAGAATCATGTTTTTTGGCACATCAATACATCGCTAAAAATGTGGTCACTCAATACAGCAGAAATTTCTTTTTGTCCCCCCCCCCGAGAACTGCAGTCAAATGTCACTTTCAAGCCTTAGAGGTCTTAAAGTCAATTGCCAGTAAAAGAACAACACACACACACACACACACGCACAAATACATCCAAGTGCAGCTGATGATTGCTTGTTTACGGCTGCGTTTTCCACTTCCCCCCTCGCACGAGAAATGAGGGTTTTGAAAGGCGCAGTGATGTCCGTTAATTGCAAGGAGGGAGCAATTGTGAGGCACTTACTCCTTTTGAACGGGCGTCAATAAATGAGCTGCAGGAAGCAGTTGTAAGAAAAATAAAAAAAGGGAGAGCTGCAAAAAAAAAAAAAAAAGAAAAGCAAAATAACCATTTGTCTGAGTCACTTTCCTCTTGAAGGAGTTTATAGATGGAGGTTAATCAATAATCAAGCACTACCTCCTCCTGAATCAAGAGAGCTTGTGTTTTGGTGCGTGTTTAGTCCCTAATCACGATCGTCCATTCACCGAGGTCCACTGGACAGAGTCCAGGTCTATTAAAGAGGGGGGGGGGGGGGGGGGGGGGCATTATTGAGAGCACCTGCTTGTTCCTTTACCTACGCGCTGAAAACGTTTTGTGCGTTTCTGTGTTTGGCGGTGGTGAAATGGATCGCCCCCACTTTACATCCAGGAAATGACCTCAGGATCAGCACCCGCCGTTCGCAGGCATGATTAATTGATCCGGATGAGACGGCGAGAAGTAGAGGGAGGTGGATTGGAAACGCGGCGGGGATCGGATGCCGACCTTTATGACTATGAACGAAAAGTGGCGAGAGTGTGGAAAAGCCTCCAACGGGTATGGGGTGACTTGTGTCACGATCGCGGAGAAGGTGTTCCTAATATTTTGGGAAACAACCACAGTCCTAAACCTAAAGTATCGCATGCCATTGAAAGAAGTCCGGCGAATGTGGTGTTTATTTTATTTTATTTTTTTTTTTTGGGCTTCTTACCAAGCCTGCAGGTCTTGCTCTGCCTTGACCCTCTGCTTCTCCAAGCCTTCGTACAGCTCATCACTGATCCTTTTCTTCAGGGCTTCTTCATCAACTGAGAGGCAAAGAGAGAGAAAAAAAAAAGTTTGGAGCGTCAGCGATATCCGTCAATGGCAGTGAATGAGTTTTAAGGACACGGGCAAAGACCTTGTAGATTTCAGAACGCCTCACAAATGAAATGACTCCCAACATTTTCTGCAACCTTATCTAGCTATATTCATGTCAGGGACATCACACGTGGACGCCTCTTGTGTCCTCGCCGCTCTATCTTGGCAGGTAATTAAGCATGAAAGTAAAGATGGCAGCAAGCGACCAGGCCAAAACGTGCTCGGAAGACGCAAGTGCCACACGGTGCCCGGCATGAGCGTGCGTGAGTGGAGATTATATTCACACTGCATTAGTGAGATGGGATAATCCCTATTGTCAGAAACTATTATTACCTGGTAAAATGTAATAACAGTGGAATAGGCTCGAGACGCACACACTTGCAGAAAGACAATTTCCTTCAAGGTGGAAAATGTTAATATAGGCTTTTTTTTGTGTTAATGTCAAGTGAAAATAATTTTCTTTTAAACAATACTATTTTCTCTGCTAATCTAAACTGATTAATAATCTTCTTGTGGAATATGAATTAAGCATAACAATCATTTTCGTTCATCCATCTCAGGGGGTGGCCATTTTGCCACTTGCCGTGGAATGAAAATGACATCACAGCTGCTCAGGTAATGTCCAATCACAGCATTGCTGGGCACCTCGTGTGCAGACCGGGGGGTTCGTATGCGTTATAGTTACTCATTTGGCTAGCCCGAGAGTTTAAAATTAACGGAGTGAGACCGAGACAATGAACATCTTGACGTGTGTCAAATGCAAGTTTGTTTACTTTTATGTGCAGCCCGGTGCAAAGTGGCCTGTGATACCGGTTCTGGGCCGCGAACCTGTGGTTGGGGACCACTGGTATAGAGCATGTTATTGCCACATTGACAGTTCAGCAATTTTTGTACGAATCCGACCAAATTCTCAAAAGAAGAGACGCTTAAATATAAGTAAGAATTTAACTCTAAGGCCCATTGATATGATTTTTCAAGGCCGACGCGGAGGCCAATTTTGGGCTGAAAATCAAATTTAACAGATGAATTGAAAAAATATATTTTACAGTGAGCGCCAATCGCGAACAGCGATTATTTAAGTCAATTTTTAAAGAGCCAAAAATCGGCCAATTTAATCGGTTGGGCCCGACTATCATACTCAAAATTTAGTTAAGCCCTTTCACCAAATGCCAGGAATGTTGAAATTGTCCTTTTAGTACTAAGTGCAGTGTGAAAACTGAAGTCATTTAAAGTCTGCTTGTGGCATGACGCTGAAGTAATGCTGACAACCATGTTTTCTTTTTTAATAAAGTGTTGCAATGAATGCATAAAATCGCATCTCATTATCTCATTATATTTATCTCTCCCACCACCTTCATATAAAAAAATGCCGCAAACCTTTGCCGGCAGCTTATACACACCCCTCGCCCTTAATAATTCAAATCACCTGCTTAAGCACGACAAAAGCATCAACGGTAAACTTTCTCCCGCGACCGGCTAACGAGAGCGGAAAATATGATCTGCTCGGCACAATAAAGAGGTGCCGCGGATCAGACGCCGACAGAAACATCCTTCATGCCTCAGCCGTCGTGTTCGTCAGCAGCAGGAAGCATCGTTGATCAACAACATTACGACTCTATCAGGATCAGCCGCGGACCATTTACAGGGGAAATGTTAGAAAGATGAGTCTACCGGCGATGTGAGCTGTTCAGGAAGATAATAAAATCAAATAAAACAAAAAAAATAAATATTAAACTGGTGGATTGAAAATTTGTAAAAATGCCTATAAATTAAAATATCGATTTGAATTAAAAATATGAATAAAAATTAAATTGACACACACTTCTAAAATAACAAATTTGCTCAGAACACCTTTGAGCCACTTTTTTTTCCAGACTGACACGCTTCGAGTACCCACCGATACCAAGTCACCGATACCACCAATACATTTGATTCATAACATTTCTACTTATACATCCATCCATCCATTATTTGGTTGCTTCTCCTCACAAGAGTTGCGGGCGTGCTGGAGTGCCCACACCAGCTGTCGTCAGGCAGTACACACCCTGGACTGGTTGTCAGCCAATCGCAGGGCACACGAAGACAAACAACCATTCACACTCTCAATCAAACCTAGGGACAATTTGGAGTAATCGATTACAACATTCCTAGAAAATCACAATGCCCAATCACTGGAAAAGGACCTGGTAAAGATTAAATTATTTCTTAAATATTTCCTTAAAAGTCAAACTTTGTAAGAAGCATGTAATAAACAAGCTCCTTTGAGCCAGACGCAAACTGCCAGATGCAAAATGTTAAAAAAAAAAATTCATCATCATCGCACCAATCAGAGCTCCGTGGAAAATCTGGCGTGGGAAGGAGGAAAAAAAAAAAAGAAATAAAAAGTGTCGGCCAAGTATCGCCGGTGGAAATAATAGACGAAGGCAAATTGCATTTCTCATCAGGGCTTTCATTAACCTCGGGACCCGCGTGGAAGGCCTAATCTGTAACATTAACACTTCCTCACGATTCCTCGGTGGAGTCGACGAGCACCTTTCGCCATACTCAAATCAGAGTAAGAATTTACAAAAAAAAAAAAAAAGCAGCCGGGAGCATACAGGTGCCGTTTACATTTTTTTTTTTTTAACCCCAGTCATCATTCCAAATAATCTTAACTGACAGCTCGGGCTTCCGCGAGATAACAAGGAACGTCAAAAGGAAAAAAAAAAAGCGCCACACTTGACCAGTTTGAGAATGGCAGAACAGGGTCCGAGAAGGCTATTAGTCCAGTGTGGAATGTGTTTGTACGCGTCACGACGCAGAAGGTGTCGAGAGGTACTTCACCTTGACGGAGGTGGAATCTGACACAAGTCTTATTTAAGTCTTACAGCACCTTTTATTTCTATTTTCTCCTCTTTTTTTGAGGAGTGGTACTCAATTTTCTTTTTGATGTTCGAGTGGGGCGGGGGGAGTCTTGCACATTTAACTTACTGGACTGTTTTCACCATATTTGAATCATTTTTCTATTTTCGCCACTGAGAAATGTATTGTTATTGGGTTTTTGTGGCTCTCGATTTGAATTTGAAATGGTTGGGGGCGGGGCCTCAGAGCAATTTTTTTAATATACTAATTTATTGAACTATTTTCATTTAATTCAAAGGGACAAATGCGATCATTTCTATTTTGACCTCATAAATTTATCGTTATTGGAGATCTTGCTCTTGATTAAATTAAATTAAATCTAGGCGTTTGAGGGCGGAGCCTTAAAGCTTTTCTTTTTTTTTTTCATTTTTTTATTTTACAAGATTAATTTACTGACATTTTTCAAAGTGTGGTACTAATACCGCTAGTGGAACATGGGCTCCTCTAGTGGTACGCAAAAGTATTACTAAATTAATTGTGCATAATTTTAGAGTGGCAAACCTTTATTTTTTTTCTCAATTCACTACTTTTGTTTCATGTTTTATGAACAAATAATATCAAGAACTTTAATGTTGGTCATGATGATGGTAATTGGACAGCAAAAAAGTTCTTTTTTTTATTATTTAATTTCCTGTTAAATGTATTAACTACGGGGTCAAAGGGCGCACTTCAATCCTTGATAATATTTATTTATTTTAAACCGCATTATCTGCGGTGTCAAAGGGCGTGCCTCAATTTTCTTTTCAATCGTGTGCAACCCTGCTCCTTTAAATCCATCCCCAAAGAGTCCAAAGCTTTTGTTAAAATCCACTGTTGCGCTGTGGAATGAACATGGCCTCCTCGCCTCGCCAAATGCACTTGACGCATTTAAAAAAATAAAAAAAGGGGGAAAAAAAAAAGACAACACACACAGCGTGCTATTGTCGCGTTTATCTTTGAATCTGAAAAGCAATTAGCACAAACAATGGCGGGATGCTTTAACTGGAGAGTCGGCCGGGAGAAACGGCAAAAGGAGCTTTTGTTGGATATTAAGTGAGTAAATTAAATTGTCTGATTGTGATTATCACGCGCTCAACAAACGGCCGAGTGGCGCGGTTGAAATTTGGTGTCAAAGAAGGGCGCAACGAAAAATTACACCGCGCATACACACTCCCCTTCACCGCAGCCTGCTGGCTTATTGTGCCAAACTGCAGAGGTGTCGTTTTAATCACTGGAGTCACTGTGGCGTGGCGCAAGTTGGCCTTTTTTTTTAATTAGCACGCTGATTGAGCACAGTAAAGAACAAGGGTGGGGGGGGGGCCGGACGCTCATCTCTCTCTGCCCACTCAGCACCCACACGCCTGTCTGTGCGTCATGAGCAACATTCAAATGTCCTCAGCCCAACCGGTCAGGAGAGTTCGAGGAAAAACGAGCATGCAACTTTACTTTTAGACGAAGAAGTTATGACATCAGTCAGATTCCACCTTGTTCGGATCATTATTAGTCATAATCCGGGCGACGTTTGCAGGTAATGACAGCCAAAACTGCCGCCGTGATCGCCAGTAATGAGCTACTAATTTATTAACATGACCAGGGGAAAGAATTTATCATTTCATTAGCAATCAGAGGCTGACAATGAATCACAAGAACGAAGACTAATTACGAAGTTGAAGACAAAAAAGCGTGAGGTGGCTTAAAGTAAACACCCACACAATAAACATGATTAAAATTCAAAATGTAGCCGCACATAAAATTAATCCCCGGACACTTCATCCTCGTAGAACCTCTAATTAACTTTGACGAGGAGGCACGGCGTCCGCCATATAACTCATAATGAAATGAGTCATTACAGAGAATGATTTGACTTTTATAATGCATGTATTTATTTTTCATTGGCGAGATAACAATTTGTCTGCCCACCTCCAAGGGAACATGCAGCAAGGGCTGTAACCATTTACTTAAAAAGTGACACCAATGAAAACTTCACCGTCTCACTCCAGAAAAAAACATGACACACTGTGCAATATTTTTCTTTTGTAATATAATTCATCATTAATCATATTAATATAATATGTATTATTGTTCTAAAAAAATTATATATATTTTTAAATAAATAACTAATAAAAATAAATAAATATATTTTTAATAAATAATATATATATATATATATATATATATATATATATATATATATATATATATTAATAAATCAATAAATAATAAATATTTTTTTTTTCATTTTTCTTCTCCCAGTAATTGTATGAATACACTTTTCGGCATCTATAGCCGTCAATGGCAGTGAATGAGTTAATCACACGGCAACAGCAATAGTTAGTCTTCATTTTGGGGAAAACGCACAATCAATAAATAGTCTGCCTTTGTTTGAGGAAAGGAACAATGCAGACTTAACACTTTAAACCTTGTGATTTATTATGCGTGGATTATTTCATATTATATATTCACTTCTGATGCCATTTAAGTTTGTCGCACACTCTTGTGACACTTACTTGCTGGTGCAGCAGGAGGAGGTGGTGATGGTGCGACTGGACAAGACTCGGGGACAGAAGATTCTGACCGCATGACCTGTTCAGGAGGAGGAGGAGGGGTCACGTGAGACTGTGGAGAAGGTGTTGGCAGGACAGTGGTAGGCTCAGAAACAGGAAGGGAGGAGATGAGGTCAGAATCAGGAGGCAGGAAAGGAGGAGATGCAAGGGATTCACTAAGTGGAGTTACAGCATCCACCGCGACAGGGAAAGGAGCGGGAACAGGGGGATCGGAATTAGAAGGGAAGGGAGTGGTTACCGGCTCTACAGCTGGAGCAGGAGTAGGTTCAAAAGTAGGAGGCACAACTGCAGGCAAGGAGGAGGAAGGCAGCGCCATGTCAATGACAGTGGGTGCTTCTACCTGCTCGGGTTGAGGGGGAGGAGGTGCTATGGTGTCCTTGGCAGGTGGAGGGAAGGAGGGGATGGGGTCAAAAGGAGGAGGAGGAGCAACAGGTTGCGGATGAGGGGCCATCGAAGGTTCTCGCATTCGATTGATGACGTTCTCGGAGAGCTGCAAAGAAATAAATCAAAAATTATTCTTCAACACTTTGGTTTGAATCAAAGAAAAAGACTCAATCATCTTATTTGGGAAGCGCAGCCATGACATGAATGGGATTATGCCTTTGTAAGAGACTCCGGCCAACTCCTGAAGTCTTATCTAATTGTCTTAAAGCGGCTCCATCTAAATTTAACCACACACGCTCACTTTTGAAGCCCGTTTTAATTTAGCAACTCATGTTAGGGTAAAGGTGGCGCAAAAGCACGAGTTGCTACGAGCAAACATATTTCACTTTTCGATAACAATATTTTACATCATACTTGACGGAACGGCGCTTTACGTCATTCATTTATCCCTCCAGCCTTCACTCATTGATTAAACAGCGTATTCGCACGTGGTCTGTGACGTCAACGTCAACATTCCAATGACATTTATTTAGCCCCGCAATTTACTTCCACACATATTCACGAATTAAAAGCGCACAATTAATGTTTACTCAGTTGTTTTAAGAAAATTTATGCAGATGGGTGTCATTAAGGACGCGTTTATTTATAAGATACAGTGAGCGATTTGACAACATCGTTTTAATCTCGAGCAATAATAGCAAAATATTAGGACCTGATGATTGCATGACAATAACATGACACGATCACTCATGCAACAGTTAATTGACATTTTCTGACATAATGGAACATACAAGTGAGGTGTCAACTCACCCTGATGCCCTTCACCACTGTTACATTCTCGTTCTCGTCCGACTCAAATGACACGCGGCGGGTACTGTTGTTTGCGCCCATTGTCAAACCGCACGACTAAATCGGATTAGATATTTTCATTCATTAACAAACACAAATGTCTAGTGGAGCTGTAGCAGACTTTAGAAGCGTTTTGAGTTGTCCGAGGCCCGCACGTTCTCGTTCCGGCTTCCCCAGTAAACGTAGGCAAGGAAATCAGATCTGATTGGTTAAGAGCGCAGCATTAAGAATTTCTATTGGTTATGTTCTCAAGAAGGGGCGGAAGTATTAAAGAACCGAGACCCCACTGTAAAAAATGGTAGTCGGTATTTTGAGTTGTTTTTTATTTTTAAAATAGATATTTTTAATTATTGATGCGATATTTATGTGTTCAAATTATTTTTGCATTAGCACTGTCTGTCAGAATGGGCGTAAATCTTAAAGAAACCATTACCCAATGTGTTAGAAACTAACACATTATTTAAAATTAATTTTGATAATAAAAATATATTTTTTGATTATTTCTGCAATATGTATGTGTTAAATTTATTAGATTAAATTATTTTTCATTCGTGCTGTATGTCAGAAATGGTCGTAAATGACCCCGCTATAAGAAATTATAGTCAGTATTTTGAACTGTTTGTTTTTTAAAATATATATTTTTAGTTATCAATGTTTTATTTATGTGTTAAAGGGTATTATATTAAATAATTTTGCTTGATGTTCTGTATAAATTGTTATGAGTCGTTCAGTTAAAAAAAAAAAAGATATATAGTTTACTCAAGCTGAATTACATTACCAAGGATAGACATGCCATAAAGCTCAAATGGTAAATAACAAGAGTTATTTGTGCTGACAATAAGTGGTAATAACAATAAAAATACATATTGCCGCCAAGTGCGAGGTAATTATAGAACAGGGCAGACAGAAGGTGAGGAGGAGGAAGAAGCAGGCGTAGTATTGCCACAGATGACCTATTGTAATTCACAATCCAACACAACATATTGCTTGTGGCTTTGGAAAAACGCCCAGATTGTTGTCAGCTTCACTTTCCACCAAGGAGCATATCTTTGTCCAGTCAGTGCACAGGCACATCTGTTGTTTACATTGAATTATGACTCATTTTGGTGGTTTATTTCTGTTCCTTTGTCTACCAGACACCCCACCAAAAATCTCAAAACAACTCATACAATGGTCTTGCTTCTAAAATGGTTAATATATATATATATATATATATATATATATATATATATATATATATATATATATATATATATATATATATATATATATATCTTGAGTATAATGATTGATGGCATTTTTACAATTTGATTGTGTTAGGTACAATAATTCCAGCTCCAAAATGAAAAATTACAGCTTTTGTTTGTTCCAGAAAGTCGCGCTGCCTTGCAAGCTATCAAAGTATTGCACAGAATTTGATTTTACTTGAGTACAAAGGCTATCATTATGGATGGCAGCTCATAACTCTTGCTGTCTAAACTCAATACATTATGAACAAAAAAAATATAGTTTCTTGAGGTTTTGATGCAAGGCATACATAAATTGGATCAAAAATACATTTCCAAGTGTTTATGGTTGTTTTATTTATTTTTGACTTTACCACATATTGCATGGACCGGTAATATGCTCAAATAAAAAAAAGAATGTTTATTCTGAAGTGACTGTGGCTTTGCAGCAATTTACACTTTTTTTCCCAATCTGTGTCATATTTGCATTATCAAAACATCGTGTTTCATAAGTCACACTTTGCTATTTTGACATTACATCTAAAAAGCAAATTTTCCTGGTGTATTATTTCCCCACGTGTCATTTGTCTTTGTTGTACGAACATGCACAGCTTAATTGTGCTTGCCATTCTTCTGTTTGTGTGTTATCAATGAAAAATTGGTTTCTCGTGCCTTGCAGTTGATGCGCATTCCCCAGGGGGGACCCTCAACTCTGAATCTATTATGATCACAGATTACATAATGAGTAACTGGAATATGCAGCGGCGCCCCACGGGGCTCTTTGAAAACCCTGAGGCTGTACTGAATGCAGAGCTTATATAATAGATACACGCCTGAATTACAGCCTAATAAATACAGTCTTGCGTGCGTGTCACAAAGGTTTTTTCGGTCATCTCTTATTTAATATTTATGTTGAAGCAGACATTTTTCCAAGCAACACAACACATTATTTGTGTCCAAACACACAACAACCTGAACAGCATGACCTTGGCCCACTGTTATTGGGGACGAGAAGGCCAGGAGATTAGACGGACTGATGGGCAGAAGGCTTTGGTGATAACAACTTCAAAATTAAACCTGGACTAGAAGAACTTAAGTCCGCTCTTTTTCAAAAGAAAAACGTTAGCGTCTTCTCTTTTTTTTCGTGGCTTGATGAGAAGGGACATAAAGATGGGCGACAATGTTATCTCGTCATTCCACCGGCACATCAATCACAGTCTAGACTAGTAAGAATCGACCACCTCCACCCCGACAATCAATGTCCTCTACCATTGTCACCAGTACAGCAAAGATTGTCAGAGATAACACCAAGCAAGGCCTTGCCAAATCAACCTATATGGATGCTCTAAATTGAAAGAGGCTATTAAGTAACTGGCAAACACTTGCTTCTTTGCTCGCTTTCCTTTTTTTTTCGTGAGAGAGATATGGATCTAACTTTCCAATAAAGGGGGTTTCTTGCTGTGATCTGTAGATTCCTGTGAAAATCAATAATGCATTAAAACGTATCTCTGGATGCAGGATTTTACTTGCGGCACAACCAGTATACTTTGTCATTAATTATAACATTAACTGATTTATTTTTTTAATTCATTATTTATTGCTATTATTTTGTATTTATTTTAGGTAAAACTATTTGTTCTTATTGTGTACATGCTGTATGCTGCGTTTTTAAAACTTTACAGCGGGGGAAGAAAATTATGTATTTAAACTACATCTCCCACAATCCCTCGATGTAAACACGCGCTTCCGGCTTCCGGTTTGGTTGCCTTTGCAGCTGGAAAAGATGGCTGCAGACACTGGGCGATACAGGGGAGCTGTCAACAAAAACAAAGACCCCTCCGGTCTTCTCATCTCCGTCATAAGGTATTTTTTGTCGCATATTTTTATTTTATCAAGTGAAAATTTGATGGAATGCGCTTGGACGATTATCGCGCTAACGGAAGATCCGCTGACTTTCGCTGAAGCTTTCCTGTCATTGTCTTCCTGTTTGGCTCACATCGAAATCTCCAAATAAAACTGTTACGTTGGAAATATTTATTTGCGGAGAGATAATACATTTAATATGAATATTCCCATTTGATATTTTGTTGTCTTTGCCATTTGTTGAATCTTGTTAGAAATGTATCATTTGTCTATCGCATTCTGTTTTTAGAATACTGCCAGGTTTGTTTGGAGTAGTATTGCATATGAGAGGTTCATCAATAAAGTTGTAACCTGCTTACATGAAGTGTGAATGTGTGCAATATCACATTAAATCCATCTATCCATCCAGGACATTGTCCAGCAGTGATGACGTCCAGGACAGGGAGACAGAGAAGGGTCGTCTCGAGGAGGCCTTTGAGACATGCGACCGCGACCTGGACCAGCTCATCGTCCAGCACTACGCCGAGCTCACCACCGCCATCCGGACCTACCAGAGCATCACCGAGCGCATCACCACCTCCCGCAACAAGATCAAGCAGGTCCGAAATAGAAAATACCCTTGTCATGAGTGCCGTGCCGCTGCTGCTGACGTCGCCGTCTCACACGTAGGTGAAGGAGAACCTCCTATCCTGCAAGATGCTGCTCCACTGCAAACGGGACGAGCTGAGGAAGCTGTGGATCGAGGGTATCGAGCACAAGCATGTCCTGCAGCTTTTGGATGAGATTGAGAGCATCAAGCAGGTGCCTCAACGCCTCGAGGCTTACATGGCCACTAAGCACTACCTCCACGCTACGGACATGCTGGTGAGTGGAGGAAAAATGAGCTTCTAAAAATCACTGAGAAATTAAATAATAATAAGAAATAAATTTCACGTAATAAAATAACCAATTTTGGCATTATAAATTCATGTAAATATGCTTTGGCTGCTCCTTCAGATGTAAACAAGTTATTTTTTTTGCCGACTGGAGCCTCTTGGGACTTTTGTTTGCGCTTGTTCACACGCAAACATTTTTTTTTCGCGTCTTAAAAGTTTATTCCCTGCATCCTTTCATGGCACCAAAGGACCGATTTGTAGCCTTTAATTCATTCACTACCAGCTGAGTGAAAAAAAAAAAGGACATCTTTAGCCGTCAATGGCTGTAAATGAGTTCAGCGTTTCGGGTTTGTGCTGTTCAGGTGTGCTCACCCACACATCCTTCCCTTCGACTTTGGAAATAATTAGTCTGCCCGAATGGAGATATCTTTGAGGGCGGGGGGGTGACAAGAGAAGTAGGACGACGGCGGGCACAAAAGGAGTGTGAAAATCCTCTCGAGCGCGGGCGGAACCAAGCGGAACTTCCTTCCAACCTGCGCTCGCTCGGCCGCTTTGACGCGTTTTGAAAAGGAGTCGAGAGTTCAAAGTCAGTCGGGCTTTGATTTCATTGATCTGGTGCCGTTAGAAATAGTTTTTTTTTGAAGGCCTCTATGCTTCCAAATATTCATGAGTCACAGATTTCATTTCCCTCCTTGGTTTTACCGCGAAAGAGGTGGATTAGCTGCAAATAAAATTGGGTGTGTTTGAGTGAGGCTTATCTCCAAGAGTTGACAATTAGAATTCAGACTGTGTTCTCTCCTCGACTGAACGGCAATCCTAAACCCTGTGGTCTTGGATGAAAAAACTCTCATCGTCTTCCTTCTTTTTATTTATTTTTTTCAATACCTGAATTTCACTTTTATAAACTTTTATTAAAACATTGTGCAGGTCCTCCCACTGGTCTCGTACTTTTGTATAATTATATTGTCGCTGTTGGGCGTAAACCTCATTATCTCCATTTATGGTCAACTTTTCTTTTTTTTTTTCTTCACAAATCAATTTGGCTGACAACAAATTATTGAAAATTTCTAGCAGCAAATCTAGCAACTTTTTTTGAATGCTCAACTGTCTAAGAAGTGTTGAAAAAATTCGCCTCACTCGCAGTTTTGGAGGACGATAAGGAGTAAAAATTGTTTGCTTAAATCAATTTAAGTCAGCTCGTTTTGTAAAAAAAAAAAAAAAAATATTAAATGCATAGGTGCAGAAGGAACTAGTCAGCTGTGAAGGTAAGTTCATGTTGGTCGATTGATGTCAGCCCAATTGTTTTATTTATTGCAGCAGGCACAGTAGATTTTATTAATGTATTTTAGAAATTAATATTTTATTTGATTATTTTTATGAAAAAAAAAGGAATCTCGGAAATGTTAATTTTCCCAATTTTTTTTAGTGATACAAGTTGATTTAAATGAACCTCAAATTAATCATCAGCATTTTTGTGTTTCGCTGCTCTGCCCAATAGGAGCCGTCGCATTTTGAGACTAGTCGGTTCTGATTCTGCACACAAGAAAAGCCATGTATGCCCCGCCCCTTTCAGGTGTCGGCTGTGGAGTCGCTAGAGGGCCCCCTGCTGCAGGTGGAGGGCCTGGGCGACCTGCGCTTGGAGCTCCACAGCAAGAAGCTCAACATCCACCTGGTGCTCATTGACGAGCTCCACCGTCACCTCTACATCAAGTCCACCAGTCGCCTGGGACACAAGAACAAGGACAAGAACGCGGCGCGCCTTCCCGGGTAAAAGTCGTTAGTCGTTTTGTTCTGCTTTCATCAGTTCATTTTGTGCAGTTTGGATGTGCCACCTGTTTTTCTCCAATTATTGCGCATTTATAAAAATACATTTTCCTTCCAACATCTTGTTTGTTCGGACTGGTGTTAACATCCTTTTGTGCGAAAAAGTAGAAAGTGGCGCCTTCATTATAAGTTCAAACGAGTGCCAGTTGCCAATTATTTCCCGTGTGGACTCCAGCCCAATTACACACACAAAAAGAAATCTTTCTATATATTTTCCATGAATGCAGACTCGCGCCGGAGACTCGGTATCCAGCGTGCACCGGCGCGGATGCGTACTCATTTTGTCCAACTAGCGCTTACATATGTGGCGGTAAAAACATATTAGCGCTAATGCGGCGAAGCGACTTTGTTTTGTTTACGCTTTTGTGTTCAGGCATCGCATGTGTGGGCGCCGTAATTATGGTGGCGGCGGGTCAGCGAGGTACAGTGATTTATTACGCAGGGTCGGCCGGTGACAAGCGCCGGCCTCCCTAACAACAAACCCAGCCTTCATGCAACCTCGCTCACTTAGCCGGCCAACGCTGTGTTGACACCGCCTGGACTTTAAAGGGGCTAAATTGCTCCCACCTCCATCTTAAGGTGCGAATAAACAGCTCATTGGGAGGCAGTCGCCAGTCCCCGCGCAGATGCAAGGCATCGGGGTTAAACAGTAGATTGATGCTGTTAGCGAAAAGGCGGCCGGGTGGGTTTGTTTTCGCCGTTAATGCGCCACTTCCTGTTTGAGACGTTTGATGTTTTGTGTTCTCCAGCTCCGCGGGGAAAGACACGTCTCCCATGGCGGCGTTGGACGTCAGCGGCCTTTCCACCCCGCGCAAACTCCTGGATTCGACGCAGTTCAGCACGCCAGGATCAGGCAGCGGTAGGGAACATGCGCTCGAATGCACATGAGGGCAGGATGTGAAAAGTTATTTAATTAGAAAAATATGTGGAGTGCACTTCTTCAGGTTTCTTCTACTTGTATATTAAAAAAATAAATAAATTGAGTTGACTTCCCCTTTAACTCGTTTGCTGCCATTGACGGCTAAAGACGTCAAAGGTTTTTTTTTTATTATTATTTTTTTTTATTCGGCTAGTAGTGAATGAGTTAATTAATCAACCCGACCACTCGCACCATAAAAAGTGTGATATTTTGTATAATGGAGTCATTAGCGACCACATTTGCATGTCATTACGGGTTTGCATGGCCAACCCGAGAACACAATTCCACACATGCAAAACAGAGGAAGTTTGCCTCATTTCGCACACGACATTTGTTACAACACCCTCAGCCGCCGCCATCGTAGCGTGCGTTTCCCTTTGGCGACATCATAATCATCTTGTCCGCCTTTATCTGCGTCGTTTGTCATCCGCCGTCGCTGTCATCGCAGCACGGGGTGGCGGTAGTAGCGTCGGTGGGCGGCGAGCATTTGTAATGCTTTCACTGGCAAACGGTGCTGATAATGCACAGGAGCAAAAATGAGAATTTAATGAAAAAAAAAAAACATCAAGAGAGCAATAAGTTTGTGTCATGCTTGCTTGGGTTTTTATGAGTTTTTCTTCTTTAAAAATTTTCTGCGCCTTACTATTAGCATGTTATTCAACCAACCAAGTACGACTTTTATTACCACGACAACCGACAGGTGGCGCTGAGTTGGTGCAACTAAATTTGCGACCTTTACTCAGGGATGTGGAACCCAGGATGTGGGGGTTGGTTTTTTGGGGGGTACGGGAAATGGATAAAAAAAAAATCATCAAAGAACACGCGGTTAAATCAAACAGAACAATGGGCACTACAACCGCCGATTCAATGACAGTATTCGTTCCATTTCTATAAATCTCAGAGTGTTGACATTTTCAAATGATCACTTCCAGAACAACCCTAGGAAATCACAGTGTCCACATCACTTGAGGTTTATTGTGAAACGAGCCTTCTGCAAACAGTCACTTGAAAGTGGCCTTGGATCTTCTGCCAGCCTGGCTATTAAGTCACAAGAGGAGATATTTGGCAAGTTCGGTTTGAGTCATCCGTATTAAAAAAAAAAAAAAAAAGTCATGTCACTTAAGAATTACCTGGTTGTGTAATTTGATACTTGAATCTTTTCCGCTCTCCCAAGCCCACGCGTCGTCACATTTCGGCGGCAAGCGAGCTCACATGCGCAATTGGTCACTAATAGATAATACGTTTTCATTCGTCTCGGCCACCCCGCGGGCCTGTGCGCTAAAAGCTAAACTCGCAGATTTGTCCAAATTATTCAAAGAAACGGGCAATTAGCAGGCCCGCAGGCGGTGAAAGTGCCTGTAGACTGGCGCACTCGCAGCTGCGGTCGGCGGCGCAGCAGCCCGCCTCCGTCAGTGGCTTAAGCGTGCCGTTTTGCCTAATAGTGTTAGAGCACCTCATCTGTAGCTCGTAATTGTCATAATTATTACGCAAACTACGGCTAGAACGGGGAGAAGAGGCAAAGGCGACCCAAAGTCCATTAACTTGCCATAAACATTAACTCCCCTAACGTGCTCTGACGGGAAATTGGGACGCCGCTTCTCGGGGAAAATTGGAGCCTCGCTTTGCTCGCATTTGCGCCACTAATTTGGTTAAGTCATATTATGTTTTTATGTATCGGCTTTGGTTTGTTGCGTTATTAAGAAGCGCCTCCTGTGTTTTGCTGGATCTCTCTTATTGGAACATGCCTCATAAAAGTGCCTGGAGATAACTTTCTTGTGATTTAACATATTAAATATGAATGGTATTATATCTCACAGGCCCGTTTTTTTTTCTTCTTTTTTTTTTTTTTTATACCGTCACTGTAGAGGTGCAAATAAAGAAAGAGATGAAAGGCACCAAAGGGATTTTTTTTATCTCGTTTCTTTTTCCGCTGTATGAAAATAATCATGCGTTGCGCTGCGTGTTTCCTCTCTAGTGCGCGAGCTTCAACAAGATGCGCGGGAGTCGAACCAATTAGACCTCCCCGAGGTGGACCCGGAGGAGAACAGCGCAGAGTTCATGGGCATACTGATAAAGGTACACGGAAGGAACATGACGGGATTGTCATTAACACATTCAGTGCCATTGACGGATATAGACGCCAAAATTTGTACCTAGGCTGGAATGAGTTAACATCCAATAAACATCCGCCATATTTCCCTCAGGCTCTGGCCAAGCTGAAGAAGATCCCCGAGACCATCAAAGCTATCATGGAACGTCTGGAACCGGAGCTCAAGCAGATAGTGAAGAGGTCCACCACGCAGATTGCAGACCATGCCTACCAGAGAGGGGAGAACCTCGCTCAGGAGAGCCAACCAAGGTGGAGTAAAGCGACAAATTGTCGTGTCAATCGTATGTTACTGTAGCCAGCAAGCAAAGCGTGGGGAGTCTCTGTCGCCGAATCGCACGAATGCCGTAAGTGAATGGAAGTCAGATTCTTCCTTGACAATCTCGTCATGTTTTTGTGGTTCAAACTAGAAATGAAATATAGATAATTGATGAGGCTGAAATTTTTTAATCGAGTGTGTCATGGAAATTCCAGGTTTCTTCTTGACATTATTAGATGTAAATGTCCTCAGTCCATTTGGTTTTTTTAGATTTCACCATGGTCACCATCGCGGCATGATTGCTTTTGTGTCCGCTATTTCCGAACCAATCAGACGCTCACCCAGGTATGAAGCAGTCCCACCTGCCACGAAGCTCGCAAACGGCTAGTTTAAACCTTGACAAGTCACAGTTTAACACACCCCATCCAATCTCGCACCTGCGCTAACATCTTAAAAGCGCTCACGCCTCTCCTCGCTCGGCCAACCGCCATGTCTCAGTCCAGTGATCCCGGACCGCTTAAAGAGTAGCGTCTCACCCTCCTGTCAGGGTTGCTCTCCGGCGGCTCCACCTTTCCTTGTTTTTCCCTTAAATCCCATCTGACCTCACAATGCATTAGACCGCTGCTCCCGTCGTGTGTGTGTGTGTGTATGCGTGCCAGTGCTTAACGCCGCATTTGCACGTGCGCCGCGTTGTCTGCATCGGGTGCAAACACATCCAGTTTCTCCACGTGCTCACTTCCATTTAAAGTCAAACCGGGTTGCCATGGAAACTCCGTCCAATGTACCACTCGTCTTGGGGAACAATGGCGTTGTTATTGCGTGCTGTGTCTTACAACTCTTTCAAAGCTGCTCCGTTCAGATCCCAAGGTGTGAGCTGAACTAGACCACTGAGTATGTTTGCAACGATCGCGTGAATTGTTTAATTTGTTGATGCAATGACACTCAACACTGGAGTGGGAAAAAAAGTCCAATTCATACTTACGCATTAGCACCTGTGGGTCACACCAAAAAAAAAAGGAATTTTAACCCGTGCATAATGTTTGGCCCTGACATTTCACGACTTTTGCTACCCAAAATACAAAAAAGAAAAAATGACTTTATACGTCATATTGCTTGAGTTGTTTTAATGACCCGTGACTTTTTATTATTTTCTTTCCTCCCCATGTTTTCGGGAGCCCCCTGCGCAGGCTTCTGCTGGAACTGCTGGAGCTCCTCTTTGACAAATTCAAGGCGGTGGCGCAGGCGCACAGCGTGGTGCTGGCCCACCTGCAGCGCATCGCCGTGCAGTGCCCGGCCGGCGCCCACGAGGAGGGCATCAAGCTGTACGAGCAGGCTGACGTCTCTGCCAAGATCCAGGCTGTGCTGCAGGTCAGACTCAACTCGGGAATATTAAAAAGTGTGCGGTGAGAGTACAGTATTAAAAATTAATGGCCGAGCACTACACCTTTATGAATGTGTCATTCTACTTAGTGAGAAATTACGCCAAAAAAAAAAAAAAAAAAGTAGTAAAATGTCCCAAAAAGTAGTAGTCTTGGTCTGCTACTTTTTTTTTTTTTTTAACTTATGTTTTTATTTATAACACGAACCTCTCTGGCATCGCCTCAGGCTTTTATCTTTTTGTCTTCATGTGAATTCACCTTCTGATGAGCAGCAGATGAAATCGGTCAAAGAGAAGGAGCAGCGGGCGGCGCTATGAATGGCCTTCAGTTTGTCAGCAAGTGGAGGCCAAAAAAAAAAAGAGATATTTATTTAAGCAGGTGTGAGGTTGACCTATCATGTGTCTAATCTTCATTCCGATGCTGATTATTCTCATTCAGGATAGGCGAGTATCGATTCCAGGTATCGGTATCGGACCGATACCGGCCTTAATTCAAAGTATCGGGTCCTCGCGACGGTGGCTGATACCAAGGTGCCCTCTAGTGGCCGTTATACCGTCAGTAGCTAAATGGCATGCCTGGCTGACGGAATCTTTTTATAAGTAAACTTTCTAGATCTACATTCATAAGCTTTGTATTCATGCCGAGTCGGAATTGACCCGAATGTAACAATGTTACACTCAACCTCTAATCTCGTTGCACACTTGAGTACAATGACAATAAAGGGATTTCTGATTCTGATTCTGAACCTAAAGTCAAGTTTGTAGAGAAATAATAAAATCAATTTTCATTTCAATATGACACACCTTCAACTACTAGTAACACGACGTGCTTATAAATTCTTTTATAAGTCGTTTATAACAAAATGGATCCATTAGAATTAGCATCTCGCTTTGTTTTGCGCTAGCCATTTATTTTGGTCTGTGTGTATTCGCAACAATCACTCTTGTGTTTCTTTATTTATTCGGTTTATTTACTCCTCAGCATTTTTTTTCTCGCCCACTGGGGACAAAAACACCACTTCAAATATAATAGCGCTTGTCAATCTTCCGCACTTGCTGTTGATAATTTCCACCCTTCCTTGTTTGCATATCTCGCATTGTCACAGGAGTCTCTCAATTTCCCAACACCTCGTGCGCACCTTTTGTAATTTCCTCTTTAATCTCATTACTGCCGACGATAGCCGAACAGCAGAGAGTGGGAATTAAAATGACTTGTGCCTTTTTAGTGCCGCTGTAGAATTTCATCGGACGCCGAGATGGATCTTATCTTACAACCTGGTGAGGTAGTACATAATATGGTCGTGATTTGTGATTTTGTGGTGTTTGAGCAGATTCCTCGGGTATCCGCTAGGGAAAAAAAATATCAGGAAAAGCCTACTAGAACAGCTGAACTTTATTTGGGGTGTGCAGACTTCTGCAACATGCCTATCATTTCTTTTTTTTTCTTTACCTCAATGAATTTTGTTCAATGGAGTTGTGAAGGTTAAAGGTCGCATGAAAGGGTCACATTGATCAGCAAAAAAATGGAATTTAGACAGGGGTGTGTAGACTTTTTATATCCACTGGCAACAAGACAGAATGGTGATTCTATAGTTTTTTTTTTTTTTGACAGATGTCATTTAATGTAGGCAGACGATGCCGTCAAACTTTAATCTCCATTTTGAGAATTCGTCTGTTCATCCTTGCTTGCGGTCTGAATTCAATTTACAATCCGGCCTTTTTCTACTCTTTTTGCCGCTCTTCAAAGTTGTCTGCGTTTTTGGAGATCACGCAGCAGCATCAAGGGCGAGCTTCTTAGACGTGGACTCGGCTTTGATAAGTCCTCTCTTTCTCCCGCTGCTGTGATTTTTTTATTTCCCTTTTCTTCCGGGTTATCTTTTTGACACATTGCTCCCATTTATTCCCGTCACAACGCGTCACCGTTACTTCCTAATCTCGTTTCTTGATCACGTTTGATTTTCTTCCTATTCATATCTCTCGCCGCAAAAATGAATCTTTAATTGCTGCGAATGAAATCACCAACAGGTACTTTGTGTTTACGTGTAGGGGAAAAATGAATACGAGTACGCCCGTGATTCGGAATTCTTTACATCAGCCGAGTGAGAACGAGGCAAATTAAACTGCCAGCGAGGGCGTGTAGAAGACGATCTCTTTTAATTAGATATGAAAAGCAACGTCGCCAACTTGTTCTCTTCCAACATTTTAATCAATGTGTCTCATTTATTCGCCTCGTAGTTACATTTTGCCCAAGCGTGCTGACAACTGCCGTCTCATCTCCGTCACCTCACAAAAACTTCTTAAAAAGAAAAAATATCCATGTTTTTGCAAAAAGTTACTGGATACAGTCGTTTTCTTATTTTAAACTTTTTTTGATGGGGCGAGAAGGGGCAAAAAGGGTGCGCACAATACGCGGACGGCCATTTTGTCACTTCCATTGACTGCAAATGTCTTCTGACTAACATGTCTTCTGAAGCTGAGCTGTGATTGGTCGTTATCTGAGCCCTTAGCCACTGTGATGTCATTTTCAGTCGACAGAAAATGCCAAAATGGCCGCCACCTGAGATGGCTAAAAACGGGTCGATTTTGCTGCCTAATTCATATTCCACAAACGCAATATTAATCAGAATGTCATGTTTTGATGAGGAAAAGCGCTTAAAACTTTTTATTGCAAAAATAATTTCGGGGTTGTCGTCCCCTTTAATTCATTCACTGCCATTGACGTGTATAGACGCCAAAATATTTTTTTTTTTCATAATTTTGTAATTTATTTTACCTGGACTGGCAATGAATGAGTTCATGATGTTAATCATTTCTCGACTGGCAATATTTTTTCTAAAAATAATAAATAAAAAAATATGAATTTAATGTAATACAGTGGAAAATTTGGGTGCACCTAACTTTTTAAGAAAAAAAGTTAGGCGCACCGATGCAGCCAATGCCAAATGAAATCGAGAGCCATGTAAATACCGCCGCGTACTTTGAGCATCAACATTTTGATATCTTGCCCCGGTCATAATGAATGTACAATGGAACGAGAAAAAGAGTGTGTAGCGGCCTTATTAGGTGTCGCGTTCCAAGTAATTGATAATCCACCCTCTGCCTTTCTTCTTCTTGATCCCTCCTTGACTTTCCCTTAAGTTCTGTCATCAGCAACCTGTTCGTCGTTCATTTCCTGCCCCGTAATCACCCGCTCCTTCTCAACTTCATCCCTGGCCGTCCCCCCCCACCCCTCCTTCACATCAGCGCACCTCCGTGTGTCTCTTTCTCGTTGCAGTCTGGTTAATTGCCTCCAAAGTTCACGCTGTCAGCGGGCTAATGCAATTTAAGTAGGGTCGGAGACCCTCCTTCTTCAGCGCGAGCGTTGGCATTTCAATCGTTTCGCTATGGGGGCGGGGGCGGGGGGGCGTGGGGGTGGTTACCACATCAGCTCATCATTAGTAATTAATACAGTGACGGGATTCGTGGAAGACTCGTAGCAAACAGTGCCATGCAGCGGCCGCCGTGACACCTATTGAGGTTTACTTTCAAACCAAATCACCACGTTTCCATTCCGTGTGCACGCTTGGACGGATGCTATCATGTAACGGCTTGCCCATGCACGGCGACAGGGTTGCTCTCTTGCTGCGTTAATTACATCATTACGGGGCGGGATGGATCTCCGTCTGCCCGGCCATTAGTCCTGTGCCATTCCCGGGCCGAATCGCACCGCGGCGCGCTGCCGAATTAGACGCACGCTAGGGCTAAATGGGCGCCGGTAAATTATGGAGCCATTTGATAACGTTGGTGGCGCTATTCCGGAGCATATGTATGGCGCACCCGGGCGAAGACGAGCGAGCGAGGAAATAGAACGGTTTTGAAAAACGAGAGGTGACGGGTGCGAGCGAGGATAGAATGATGGAGTGGAGGAAGTTAACTTTTCTCCGTCGGACCAGATTTGCGATGGGCTCGTCCTATTGTTAGAAGTTGATAAGATTTTTATGAAGCATGATAAGACGTTGACGGATTTGGCCATGGATCATTGGCTAAAAGGAGGACGCTGCTCTCCGAAGTGGTCATCACACACCATCAGTGGTCTCTGAAACAGACATCGTATTCAATTAATCAATTAATTAATCATTTTTGGTCTCTTGGAAAATTATTTTTGGACTATTTTAATGCATCCAGCTTGGTGGACTGACATGGTTGAAAATCAGTGGTTGGCCGTACATTTCACACCTCGGTCTTCAGTGAAGTCCTACTTCGTCCTACTTGAATAAAAAACCCGTCCTATTACCGTCATTTGTGACACCACCTGGAGAAAAAAACAAAAAAAAACACTTACGCAGTACAGAGTGAAAAAAATCTGAAATCTCATTGACTTTGACGGAAGGGATGCACACACGATTGTATCTGAAGGACTCGGACGAATAGTGCGTGCTACTGGTTTTGTGAAATCTGCCTGGCAACACAAGCTAGCTGAGTTCTGATTGGATAAAATCTCTCACTAAAAATACACTCGGATTTAATATGATTTCAATGTCAAGAATATGATCATTTTTTTCTTGATTATGTGAGGCCAGCAAAGAAAGCCTTGACGGCCCACCGTTGTTGAAAATGAATTGTCTGTGTGGACCAGGTGCTGCTAATGGAGTACCTGGATGTGAAAAACAGCCGCAGCGCTACAGAGCCGTCCGCCCAGCTCGCCTACGCCAGCACGGGCAGCGAGTTTGCCGCCTTCTTCGCCAAGAAGAAACCGCAGCGCGCCAAGCAGTCGCTCTTCAAGTAAGGACCACGCACGGCACTCGTCCAATCGAACCACGCCACTCGTCACCGAAAGTCCGGTCGCACGAGTAATATAATGCGCGCCCAGAGACTTTTGAGCTGTTCACAGCTATGTGCTTCATTTTCACGTCGCTCTTTTTTTTTTTTTTCCGCCAATCTTTCCGTGCCTCTTTTAGGTTTGAATCATCATCCCATGCCATCAGCATGAGTGCCTACTTGAGAGAGCAGCGACGAGAACTCTACAGCAAAAGCGGAGAGCTGCAAGGTGAGGAGGCTGATCGGGAGTGAGAGTGTTGATGAACATCTGGAGTTGTTGGGAGGGGGCGGGTGCAGATGACAGGACGCGACGTGTGAAACGTATTGACGGAATGTAAAACGAGGCGTGTGGAGGCGGTTGAGAAAGGAGAATTTTTGAGCAGATGGACGAGCTTGCCGCTAAGTCATCAGGTTTCGAAATATGCAAATATGAAATATTTTTCGTTTCAGTTGGTCTATCTTTCCTTGTGTATTTTGTTTTAGTTTTAGTTAGTTTGAAATTTAATTGGGATAATCTTTTGTTTGTTTTTTTTTTGTTTTAGTTTAGTTACTTTTAGGGCTTGACAATGTATCCTAAAAAAATAAATAAATAAATAAATATAGATAAATAAGTAACATAAATAAAAAATAAATATATTTTTTCCTAATTATTTATTTATTTATTCATTAAAAAAAAACAACTAAAAAGTTTAGTCATCAGTATGAAAAAAAAATAAATAATTTAATTAAAACAAATATATATATATATATATATTTCCCAGGTGTACTTATTGTATAACTGCACAGTGACTCGAAGTTCAACTGTACGTCTTCAGCCTATTTATCAGTAAAACTCCAACTCAGAATAAAGTGATAGTAAAAACTCTTTGAAATGAGCCAAGTTGACAGGAGGGAGTGCAGATAGCAGCTGGACAAAGCAGGTCGAGATGTAACACTCGGAAAAAGAAAGGGATAGCAGGGTGACTTTGCAAAATACACCCACAGGGACAGACCTTCAAAACCCTCACACACACACGCACACACTTTGTACACACAGACACACTCAGCAGTGAGTGAGCGAGCTGCACAGTCAGACCCTGGAGAATCAAAGCTGCTCTATTGCTCCTACATCTTCTCTCCCGGAATCGCCGTCTCTTTGCCCGTGACCTTGAGGTTTCACTCTGCGGCGCTGTTTGCCTGCAGCCACTCCTACCTTCACACCGAAGCCCCTGTGGACAAAGAAACACAGAGAAAAAAAAGCCAACGAGACAGCCAGGAAAACTCTTTTTATCTGTACATCGAAAAATGCCCCAAATCTGACTTCATAGTAATTAATCAGTTTATCGACAATTTATGATTCAGTTGTATCCAGATTTAAATATTTTTGGGTGAAATTCTAAAATTAGGGCTGCAGCTATTAATTGAATAATGTGGCACCCACGTCACTCACCTGGCCAGTTCCCACTTTTTAGCACAATGTGAGGTGCGCGACTCCATTATTGAGTTTAATCATGTAAAATCAAGTTACAATCTGATTACTCAATTAATTGATGGGACCGTTGGTAGAGTATTCGATTGAAACATATTTGATAGCTGCAGCAGTTGCTAACGTAGCACCACCTCATTTGGCATTGATAAGATTGTGTGGAATCACTCGATGAAATTGGATCAGGTATATAAAAATTAGGATTTTTCATTAGTTTGTTTTTATTTTGTTTTGGTTTTTGATTTATTTATTTTCATGATTTTTATTAATATTTTTTATTGTATTTTTTTTAGTTGAGTTATTATTAGTTTTAGTCTTAGTTTTATTTTATTTTATTAAATAGATGGAGTATTTTTCAAGGTCAATATAAAGTCACTAATTAATATGTAATAAACTAAACCGGAATTGTCATACGACTGACCTTGGTTGTTCTTTCGCTACGGATGTTCAACCATATGAAAAAAAAAATATTTAAAATTAATGCTCATGGTTAACACACACAAGATAATGATGCATAAATAAAATGATTTTGAAAATCCAGGTTGACAAGCAAGTAAGCTGTCCCCTTCATCCACCTCCTGCTATATTAAATACGTTGACAGGCATTTGAGTCACAAACATTCAAAGTACAATACAAAGATGTTGCCGTACTCACTAAAATTCATTAATCCAGTTTCTATTCTCCTGAGTGAATGCCTTCCTTCCATAACGGGAAGAAGCAGCACTGATCAACTGTGGATAAAGGAAAAAAAAAAAACTCAAATAGGCTTGAAATAACAGCTCACTTTTTTTTCTACATCTTCCATCTGTCTGCACCTCAGAAAAGAACAGGCAGGATTTGTCTCCCCTTTTTTTTTTTTTTTTGAGTGGCTGAATGCCTCGAAGCGTTCATAAGAAGATGAGATTTCTCTGGGCTTTCATTTCACCTGTCACAATGCGCCGCGCCGTCCGCAAAGAGCCCCGGCCCCCAGCCTTTTGAACGGCCGCAACGGGATTGAAGCAGTAAGAAATCATTTAGAAAGTGAAATAAGTCCAATGCGATGTTCGGGTGGGGGGGGGGCAGGAAGGACGAAGGAGGGGAGGTTAAAAGTCATTGTTTTCATCAGAGTCCCGGAAGAAGCCATTAAGAGATTTCTGAGGTGGAGAAATTAGGAAAAAAAAAAAAAAAAAAACATGCATTGAAGACTTCATCCCGCATCAAATGAAATTGGGAGGAAAAGGCGCCTGAAATGAGAGATGGAGTTGATGAGTTCTCGTGGCGGCGGGATTTACTCGCCGCTTTGAGCCTAGTCGAGTGTATCTCGACGCTTATTTTAAGTCAATAGTGTTAGAAAGTCCGCTTGCAAACATTTCCAAGTGATTGCGGAGAATCCTTTTGGGTGCAACTTTGGCTATTTAAATTAAAGTCGCAGTCCTTGGCCGCAACATGAAGTAGACCTAATTACATCTCATACGAGAACAAGTTTGAAAAAAAAATAAATGGGACTTTACACAAAAATAGGTCCACACAAAATGTTCCCCCTGAAGCTTCTTTGGCCTCACATTGGGGCGTCCATGAAGACATTTTCCGTTTTTAATCCTTTAAGCAAAAGATATTTGAGCAATAATAATCTAACGTGGTTATATAATAAAATAAATTACTGACCGTATTTTCCGGACTATAAGCCGCTATTTTATTTTCCAAGATTTTGAACCACGTGGCTAATACGGCTTTTCTGTGGTATTTTCTTTCACCACTAGGGGCACTCTATAGTTAAGAAAATACAAAAAATATTTTTTTTTTTTTTTTTTTTTTTTTTTTCTCTTGGGTCTGTTCTGTTTTAGTTAGAAAAGTTGTTGCCTTTTTTTTCTCTTGGGTCTGTTCTGTTTTAATTAGAAAAGTTGTTGCCGTGTTTAAAGGCACTGTTTTAACAATCTGATTTTGTACCTTTATGATCATTCACCGTACAAAATTGTTCTGTCCTTATAGCCTGGTGCAGCTTGTCTATTGTTTTTTTGTGTGTGTTTTCCTCAAAAAAAGAGTTGCTACAGCTTATATACGGGTACGCCTTATAGTCCGGAAAATACAGTAATCTTTATCCTCTGCGAAGAACGATTATTATTTTTTTTTTTTAGCTAGCAGGAGCAGCACAATGTCCATCGTATTGCAGCAAAAGAAGAAAAACAGCTGATTGCATTTTTGCCAAACACACGCAAAAAAAACATTCCCCGATTAGCTCAGTACCTGACCAACCTCGCCGAACATTTCATCAGGCGCAATTATGGGCTTCACGTTCTCACTAAAGGCAAGGCGGTCCCTCGGGGGGGTGTAGACGACACGTCAAGGTTTTAATCAGCACGTGCAACTGTGCGGTAAACAGGAACCAAGCGAAGAAGTGTTTGTTTTAATATTACTATTACTTTGAAATGAATGTGTAATTTATCTGTTGAGCGCCGGCCGTATATCAATGTAACGCATGCCAACACATGCACGGGAAGACATAATTGCCTCTTGCACACTCCGCCACGCCTCATACGCTTCAATTAACCCGCAAGTCTTTATTACAGCTCCATATGTAGCCATATGTACCGCATTGTGTGGGGGTGTGTGTGTTTGTATAGGCTTGTCACAGTGCGCGTGTTTACTTCACACCACATCACCTCATCCACTTTCAATCACGCTTTCGATGAATAAATGATGAAAGTTACAATTTTCCATCTGTAGATATGTCATCATGACCAACACACACACACACACACACACCTCCGCTGTTGTCTGTTCAGCCGGCTGATGACACGGAATAGCCCGTCGGTCATTTTGGAGGTGAAGTGAGAATATATATTTTGTCCTCCCACCCATTCACGGCGCTAAGCCAGTAATATATTTTTAAAAAAATGCGTTGTGTCGCGGCCGGTCAGTGTGTTGTCTTGCTTGTCACAATCGTACCACAGCAGCGTGCCCGGCATATGCATGCAAATAAAGACACATGCTTGTGACCCACACCCCCCCTACCCCCGCCTCCGAGATGTTCACATCGCCCACTCTGAATGTATTTCGCGCGTTTCTGCTTTTGATAAATCAAAAACATTGGCGGAAGCGATCTAATTATAAGGAGCTTTATCCGCCCCCAGCTCTTTGATATGAGAAAATACGGAAAGTTGTGTGTTGTTTATGTATAAAACCGCAGCAATCCCTTGAGAAGGGGCAGAATGGTGGAGGGTGGGGGGGGGGAAGTGGCGTTCCATGTCAAGCTGCTTTGTACACGGCAAGGGTGGGACAGGAGGTGCAAATGGAAAAAGGGTCTGGCGAGAGATGTGGTGATGTGTGATATACGACGCACACGCCGGGAGAGACCAAAGCTTTGCATTCTGATTATGACAATAACCACTTTACCCTCCTATTCAATGACACCCAAGTCACTCACCGGGTAAGGCGCCAGTTAACAACCATAAGACTCTACAATCTCATTTGTTGACACCCATGTCACTCACCAGGTCAGGAATGAGTTCTTCGAAAACAGGAAATATCCCAAATTTGAGATCGTCTCACGTTTAACCAAAGAAGATAACGTGCAATGTCTACCGCAGAACAGAACGGGTTAGTCAATTTCCGGCCTACTTTACACTCTTATTAAATGACACCCATGTCACTCACCAGGTCAGGCTTCACTTCACCGCACGCCAACTCTACATTCTGATTCCCTGGCGTCTATGTCGCTCCGCAGGCCAGCCCCCAACTTTCAAAGCTATATAAAAAAAAAAAAACATCACAGATACTACAGTACAACCCGATATTGTAACCTGCACCTCACATTTAAAATAGTGGCGTTTAATAATGCAAAATTGTTTCTTTCCTTATTAATCGACGGGCTAATCAGTAGAATACTTGATTCTAAAAATGTTTCCTAGCTGCAAACATTCAGAATATTTCATCCCCTTGAGTCCTTTACCTCTCCTCCACGCACGGCGATCAATACCCGACTTTCCCGTCACCTCGCCATTATGGTTTAACATATTCATAAAGCAAACCTCACATGAGATTTGAACTTTGTCAGTCGATTTATTATTATTGTTATGGGATTTTAACGGCGAGGGGTCGCTCGCCTTTGCCTTGCCTGGCTCCTTTTTTTTTTACACGCATTTAATGTTCCGACTTAATAGAAATAAATCTAGCCGGTCCTTTCCCCGGCATTCCCCGCGCTTGTGTCACGAGGATGACGGATGAGGGCTTACGTAGGCGGTCGGAGCGCTTGTACGCATACCGGTTATGTCATAGGCGACACGTAAGACACGCTGTAATTGAACCACACGTCATCTGTATTTGTCAACTCGGCAATGCCTCGGGGAAACCTCCCAAACACGTCAGCGGTAATATCATACGTTCTTGGATCTGCTTTAAAATCGCTGTTTTTGACAGACGGCGTACTTTATTTACCCTGTACAATAATTTGCAAAGTAGATCAATAGGTTTTATAAAAAAAAAATCAATAAAAAATGATGTGACAGGAAAAGAATGTCTAATATATGTTTCCTATCTAATCTCTCGTCCCACCAGAAGGCAAAAGTGAGACTTTTTCCAACAAGGTCAACTTAGTTTGCTCAGCGGTGAAATTCAATCACAGAGAAAAGCGCCGGCGTATTCTTCTCCCCCAAGCTGAAGCTAATTTCAATTAGTGTGGGAGGTCCTGCCGTCGTTGGCAGCACTGAGCGGCACCTCGGTGTTTACTTTTCATCTCGGGTAGAAGCAGGCAAGTAAGTCGGAATCGTTGGCATTCGCTTTTAACTCATTCAATCCATTAGACGTATATTTACATTTTCAAAATTGTCGTCCCTGCCTCCCAAAGACGTATATATACGTCATAGCCGTTTTTTTTTGTTTTTTTTGCGTCATAGCTCCATGTTTTTATCTTTAGAACACAATATTCTGCAGGCCTTCAAAAAACAGAAAAAAAACCGCTGTGATTTAGGTGTTTCCTCTCGTGAAAACGGCTGGGAATAAATGAGTTAAGGATCGGGAGGTGTTGGCATTGGTGATGAACGGGCAAAAAACTGCTTGTGGCGGCATGCGACGGGTTCCTGAGGTGACGACTAAAGTTTCTTGTGATTTTTTTCTTTTTCTTTTGGGGTGCACACTGCTGGCATCGCATGGACCATTAAAGCGAATGTAGAATTCGATTTTTTTCCAGCCGAACTTTTAAAGCCCGTACATTGTTGTCACAGCATCACCGCCAGCCGCTCACTCAGTAAAATCCACAAAGCCATACAAAAGAAAACCACACATTTAATAATTAATCCCGCTCATTTCACGCCTCGATATATTTATGCTATTATTTATTTATGCTATTAATTCTCACCAGAGAGTTGGGTTCCCCTGGCTGGCGGAGCACGGGCTTCAAATTAATTTTAATAATGGAAAGCTCTCATTAAGATCCAATCAGACATGAAGGCTGTCTGAGTGTAATGGGATGCCCCCACACTTGACCAAATGATTCATGTATTATTGAGGCGCAGGTGGCATTTGCCCAGTCTATGACAAAGTGCGATTCCCTCGGAAACTGTGTTAAATGCAGATGATAAATGCATAAGAAAAAAAAAAACGCAGTTTGGTATATCAGGGAAGAAAATGCAAACCATGAAACAGCTTATGTTTTTGAAATGTTAAAAAGTGGTAAATGCTAGCAGAAGTCATCCGATAAATGAAAGATTCAGTCAACACAATAAGTAGGGCGGAGCCTCGAGGTGCAAATGTTCCTTTTAACGATCTATTTACGTACTATTAATTGATCAGGTTTTTTTTTTTTTTTATCCATACTTATTTAAAAAATTGTTACGAAGAGCTGAGTTTTGATCGGATTAATTGCATTTCCATTCATTTCAATGGGAAACATGACCTTGATTTATGAACAAAGTTACAAGCGAGCTCCCAAAAACAATTAAGTTCATAACTTGAGGTTCCATTTTTTTTAATGACTCACGGCGTCATCTTTTTAGGAAATTCACTTAGTTCAAATGACTTCCGTCCGTCAGGTTAGCTGACCGGTTTTTCCTTGTGAAGTCTCACCAAAATCCGTCATTGGTCCGAAACTTTCAAATGACTTTGATGCACATTCGCCGTCCATTTTTAAAACCTACTTTTATTCCTTGGTATTCAACTCCGCATAGACTTTTAATCTTCTTTTGGAAAAAATTCCAATATTTTGATAAGTGTTAAGGCTGAGAAAAGTAATAATTCACCTTGTGACAGACGAATGCTACAATGGCTGTTTCGAGACAAACAAAGTATCGCCTAAATATGTCATGGAGCTGAGTGACACTCTTGTAAATGAGCGATTATATCTTATCTTTACTCATGTCTTTACTCCTCGTTCTCTAACACGGGCTTGTACGTGCACGCTCAAATCACCCCAAGTCTCCGAAGACGCGCCGTTTGATATTACACATGCGTTTTCTCTCACCGCCTAAATCTGGTCCGGGGCCGGAATTCATCGCAGGATCAAACCGACTTTTTCTCATCAAACCCAGGAAAGTGTGGCTAATGCAATTTCACTAAGTCACTGACTGACTTGATTACATGTGGGCCGGGGGAGATGATGCTAGGGCGCTAACGGGGGGGGGGGCTGGTTGGCTGGCTGGAGGCTTGTGTGGTGTAGGTAAGTCTGAGGAGATACCGGAAAGTGTACTGCTCAAGATTCAGCCGCATTAAGATTCATTAGGATTCCTCCCCGTTCCCGCGCTAAGCCGTCCCTTCTTGCACACGCCGCTAATCCCGGATGCTCACCCAAGTCCGGACCAACAAAAACATTTTTCCCCAACTATGCGGCGACGGCTGGTAGCAGTCGGGTGCCATCCTGACCCTGTCACGTCCAGACGAGTCTGAAGGAGCCCCATGCATATTAATGCCTGCCGCTATTTAATATTCAACGGTGTTATGCCCTGTTGGCAGCTGCTCCCAGACCCTCATGGATCAGTGAGGCTTCCTCCTCGCCTGCCTCGCGTGACACTGTTGCAGATGTTTAGAGCGTGAAATTAAATTGGTCATTGTCATCGGGGACCAAAAGGTGGGGGGGACGGGTCGCTTGTTTGCGCACGTGCGAGCCGTTAAAGAAAACTTCCCAGACGTCTCGGAAAGTTGGGCGGAGGATGGAAGATGAGCGCTCAGGTGGCAGCTTTGTTTGTATTCCTCTAATTGAGTCCTAATTGAATTGGCACCAAAAGGAGGAGTCGCACAGGCGGAGGCGCCCGTTCGATGATGGCGGATCAAAGTCAGAAGTTCTCCGTTTGAACGTTGGCGCAGGAATAAAAGGCCGACCTCGTCGCTTCTCATGAAAATTCACCGAGAGTTGTCGCCCGTACGTTTCAAATAAAACATGTTCGATTAGAAATGCATTATTGAGCGCAGCCCGGGGAACAATAGCTTGATATGCATTTGAATGCACGCCGCCGAGGTAAGACGGAACGCGCTTCGGCACGGCGTGGAAGTGTCTTTGTGTTCTATCACACAAGCTTCGCAAGGCCATATTGGAAATGGAAATGGAAAAAAAGAAAATAAGTAGACAACACTAGGCCCTGGTCTTTGTTCCCAAAACTCACTTTGCCCATCCACCTCTTGAAATTTCCCATTAGCTCATTTAAAGTCTCTCGGGAACTTCCGTATCGCTAAATCACAATTTGCTTGCGAACACCGTGTGCGCCGTCATCCTTGGTTTGTATGGCGCATACCTGAACTCACGATCATTCTTTCCGCCGCGCAGTTTGCCGTATCGACGGAAAGCCGCAATTCCGTCTCCCGTCAATTTTATCGATTACTTCTGCATGAGTGGAGGTAATGAGCTTCAGTGTTCTTTCACTCCCCTGTGATATCCGCCTCGTCCCCCTTTTCTGCATGAAACTCCAACCCCGTTCTGCCGCCCCATTGCCCCAGTATCGTTCTCGGCTACCAATGACGCATTTTCACGTTATTTCCTGATTAGTCCTTGTTAGCTGAGGTGGAGCGTGGACTTACGGTTGTATTTGGGACTACGGGACAACATGGTGGTCTAGTGGTCAGCACGTGTGCCTCACAGTCAGGAGCCAGTCATAAAGACTCTAAATTGCCCTGTAAGGGATTTGTAGTGACCCGTCTGAGGCGTCGCTTGAAGTCAGCTTGGATAGGCTCCAGTTACCCATAAGAATTCAACATTCATTTGTTGTCACGTTTTCATTCGGGACTGAGACTGGACATGGGTGCCAGTACCGTATTTCTGTAGTCAGACTTGTACAAACACTCCAATGCTCAGACATCAATTCCCAACTTATGGCCATAGAATACTTTTCTGTCCACTCTTTACGGCAAAATAAAGTGTAGTACAAATTGTGGGTCCTTTTTTGGTAGACAGGCGCCTATGCCTTTAGTAGCCTCGCCGGGCGTTCCGGCGCTGATGGCGCATCTGGCAATTTGGTGGTAAAAGGTAGACTAGATTTTAGACTCCCAAAAAGCAGGTCTAAGTGGTGGTGCAGGTGGTATAATGCGATTTTGATTGAGACGGAGCCAGACCGATTTGGCAATCTTACGGAATCATTGTTTAAATCAATTCGTCAAAATATTATAATCCTTACCTTAGAAATATCTTAATAGCACCCACCTGACCACACGGCCCAACTATGGCTCACATGGACTGACTTGCAGGTTACCCGTATAAACGCAAGTACAGAACCCAGCAAGTCAATTTCTGCTTCCGTACTGCCGAGCTCTATGTGCGCTTTGACCGCCCAGTGTTTAAAGGGTATGAGGGGAGCCGCTTCGGTTGTCCGGGAGTCGGCTGCATTCCATTATTAGTTCTACAAGTTTGTAATTCTTTCTCTGTAGGTGGCGCCGATGACAACCTGATGGAAGGTGGAGAAATGAAGTTTGTGTGTAAGCCCGGAGCGAGGAACATCACTGTCATCTTCCAGCCTCTTCTCAGGTACGCTTCCTCTGACATGTCCACAAATCAAAATAAATTAGCGGAAAATCAAACTGAGTTACCAGAGAAGAAACGCCGACACTCTCAAGATGTCAAATCCGGCACGTGACTCAATAACAGTAAAAATCAAACTAATTTGATTACGAAGCCACTTAGTGACCATCCATTGATTTGTGACTTTTTAACGTTGATCGACTGACCGTAAATCGGACTCGATGTAACGCACTGGCTCTCCGGTTGGAAATGTTTTGTAGATACCCTCCAGAAATTGGAATCGACAGCCGTCTTCACGTTTGCTTTGCATTAGATTCGCGTCTTTGGAAGGCCTGCTCGTTTTCGACATAACTCCCAAGAGATTTGCTCCAATCTAATAATGAAGACGCCTAATTGAATTGTGATGCGCTGATGCATTACCTTCAAGGCTCCATTAAAGCGAGATGGTTCTTATTTCCTCGCCGCGCAATTTGACGCCACGCAATGTGTATTTGGAATGCACGGGGGTGGGATGATTGTCGCGTTTTTGGCACCTGCGGAGAAACGCGGCGACGGAGTAGCTGGCAAACTTCTTTCATCACCCTCATTGACTGCCATTGACGACTAAAGACGTCAAAAATAACATTTTCAAGTCAATCCCCACAAGCGATGCAAAAACAAACTCCGGAAAACAACAACAAAAAAAACCTCGCCTATGCCACGTTGTCAATAATGGTTTGTATCAATCACTTGGAGTTGCGACGAGACCGTGAGCGCCGCTGGCACGCCGCGGCTTACAGATGGTTTTCTAATGGTGCAGCTCTGCTGATGGATCGCGGAACGTCACGCCGCCAGCCGCGCAACTCGTGGCGACTTTAATGACTAAAAAAGCATTCGGGTCGCACGCAAGCTGGCTAAATTAAACCCAAACAACTCATGCCAACTTGTGCCATTTATCCGATGCTGCCATTTTCTTTTGTTTTCTTAATATTTTGAAGACATACAAATGCATGGGTGTCAATGGCATCCCGTCTAAGCCCCTCCCCCTCCGTGTGTTTCGCCACTGCTGCAAATCAACGTACGCATTAGGCGCCGCCAAGGCCGCCATTTGTTTACCATTCCGTCTTGGGCCGTCTAGCAGCAGAAAAGTTGAGAAGGTACGCTCTGGTGCCTTCAAGGTTGCGCGTGTCTGACGCTGAATATACTGACGGGGATTATTTATCCCATGGGGCTCTGAATCCCCTGCTGGTTAGAAGCCCGGCAGGGAGGGACATTTTAGTCAGTCAGACGGTAAGAAGAAAGAGGCAAGTAGGAGAAATGCTTTCTGATCGACAGTATCCTTCTGATGCAATGAACTCATTTACTCCCATTGACGACTAAAGACGTCAATGCTCCATTTTTTTTTTTAACCTAATTAATTGGTTAGTTAATATGCATGAATGGTAATAATAATAAAAGAGTATCTGACGTGTCCTCTGAGGTTGCGAAAAGTGACTATATGGCTTTGGGGGGGATTGTTTACGCATGCAGTCGCCAATTTAGTTGACTTGTGGGGTCTCCAGTTGACATTTTGCTGGTATTTCCACCTCTTGCACCGGCCGGGCTTGGCATTTTGAAAAGATTCTGCGAGGGGCGCTAATCTCTCCCCAGTTCACCCGTCGCACGAGGCCCGGGCGGGGCGATGCTTATGGATGTAAATTAGACAAAAAAAGATATGCATGAGCGTCATGTTGATAAAGCAGGGAGCCAATGTTATTTTACGGATCGGGCTCTTGAGAAGCATGACGGAGGCGTCCGTGTGCCTGGCAAAGTTGGAGTGAGGAAAAAGTGTCCACAAGGTCGGCACGTGACAGAGGGAGCGGCGAGGGGGAAGGACAATGGAACAAGCAATGAAAGTAATGAGGAGCAGACAGAGAGCTCCGTGACAGGAAGAGGACAGAAGGTCCCGGCCACCCGCCGCAGTTGCCTGTGGTGAAAACGGCAACACACCATGACTCTGCACTAATTTCACACTCTCATTAAATCCACTCGCCGAGAGCAGACAGTCCAAAGACGACAAAACAGAAAAAGCAAAAGTGGGAAGGTGAAATGGGGCGGTTTTTTTTTTTGTTATTTTTTTTTTTAAGTTTTATTTTAAGAGTCTCTCAAATGATTTATTAGAACTTTTATTGCGTTCTTATAAGATGACCGAGGTGAGGGACATTTTAAAAATTAGTTTAGTGTCCCATCACAGAAGAATCGTTAAAGGAGACATTTTGCGGATTTATATTTCTTAACAGCTTCAGCTGTAAGGAAGTATTTTACAAATAACGAATAATACAACAATAAAGACTGCGACAACACATTTACAGTAATCAACCCCAAAAAAATCGATTGCGATATTTGCCAGAAAAAAATCCGTTAACCGATTAATTGGCTGTTAAATTAAAAAATATATCTACTTATTAAAAAAAACTCTCTTTATGCTCACAACAATAATGATTTGTATTATCGGCAGAATGTTTGGCTGTTGCAGGATTATTTATCGTTTCGTATTTAACCGTACAACCGAGTGAAAAATTGGCAAAAATCATTTGTTTGCTTTTTTTTTTTTTTTTCATATTATTCCTTTTGTCTTGTGTTTTAATGTTCCAGTTGTTGTAAAATGCGCTATATGAATAAAGTTGTATTGTTTAATGCGTAAAAAAAAATCAGCAATTTTTTCCCGATTTTAAAAGCGTTAAAATTAACCGATTAATTGGTCAGGAGTTATTAAAAATTTTTATATCTCAGTGAAACTTTTGCCATGTTCTGCTACTAGTACGTCATTCTTGGTCTGTAAAAATGAGTATTGGTACAGCCTCCTGCATGCTTCCCCAGCTCAGTTTTCTTTTTGCATCTGTCTTGATCAGCGGCCTTTTCCTTATGTTTCTTTAAATCCCATCGCGTCATCAAGAAGGAATTTACACTAGAAAAGGTCGCGAGCTCGCGCGCGAGGAATGAAGTCGACAAAAGAAAGCAACAACATTGAGGCGGGAGCAGATGGCGCTGACGGGAGAAAGAAAGCACAAAGGCAAAGATGATTTAACAAAAGGAACAAACGGACAGGTGGGTTGAGAGTAGAACAAGATAAGAGCGAAGAAGAAAGAAAGCGAGAAAGCCTCTTAAATTGCGTCTGTTGAATGGCTCGTTAGTCCGCTTTTGAATTGATAGATTTGTATGCGCGTGCTATTGTTGCTGTAAAACAATGTGCCGCCTGGCCATGGGGAGAAAATGAAAAAGGACGATAACAAGAGCGCTTAACTGCTAAGTGCTTAACATTAAACACTGCAATATACCCCACTGCTGTTTGGTGGGAAAAAATGAAATGTTTCTCATAGTGCAGCAGGTGACTTGGACTCTGCATTACAGATTCGCCCAACCCGACTCCAAAAAATAAAAGCGCCGAGTCGACAACACCGATCTCCTTAAACAGCTGGTCATATACCAAACAGATGAAGTTATAACTCATTCACGAGCAGCCCTGGTAAAATGAATGCACGTCTATATCCGTCAATGGCAGTGAATGAGTTTTAACAGTAAAATAAGTTCAAAATAAAGAGAATGAGATGCTAACGCAAACAAAAGTCTGCTAGCATTAGCATAACTCATTCACCACCAGCTGGAAAAAAAAATGGATCTTTGACGTCTTTAGCCGTCAATGGTTTTCCTCAAGTATAACGTATAGCCGCGAGCAAAAAATGAATATAATGCGTGTGGTTGGCATGGACACACACACCTCAGATATTAAATCCATCATTGCGGGGGTCTTTTCTCCCACGATAGAAGGCTGGATAAACGCTTTGATTTTGTTTATCCACTCCATAATGGAATCACACTGGGTTCCCGCGGCAAACTGCGAAGCCGGCCGTCGTCATCTCGGCCCGGGAGGGACGGACGCGGGATGCTTGAAGGGTTGCCTCGGCAGTCGAGGTCTTGTGAAGTGGGCTTTGTAACATAGAAAACCGCGGCTTATAGCCTGGTGCGGGTTGGATGTCGTTTTTAAAAAAAAAAAAAAATTATTCTTATTATTATTTATTTATTTATTTATTTATTAATTGATTGCTGCGGCTTATATACGGGTACACCTTATAGTCCGGAAAATACGGTAATCAAATTCAAAATTGACTCACTGTCATTGAATATATATACATAAATATATTTGCGTACATATTTACGTACGTATGTATGTACTTTTATTTATATGAATACATATATATGTCAATGTCTACAATCGCTTATTTTTCAAAATAATTTAGCTCCGGACTGTATCCTGAACAATCTGTTCCTATTGTGCTGTAATTTTGAGCTCCATTTAATTTAATTAAACCCACCATCCTGAGAGCCGAAGCAAGGACAAACACGGGAGGCCTGAATGCTAACCCGTAACAAGGATGCGACGCCAAATTCCGATATTGCAAAGGATTGGTCATTAACGTGTGATTTCCAGAGTTTCTCTTTCCTCTACCTTCCCTTCTTCCATCCTTCAATCCCCTGACAACGTGAGCTGCCACTCCGCGTTAGCGTCACATGAGTGAGCCCACATCACAGCGGCCTTTGATTGGGGGCCGGGCCTTTCCAGGTCGGCGAGCCGCTCCCTGATAATAACCTTGTTTGATTGCTGGAGCGGCGATGTAATTGATTGATCGGCAAAGGCTTTTTTTTTTAGGGGGGCTTTTGAAGGAGGCTGCGCCAATGCCAGGGAATGGGTGCGTGTGTGGCATATTGTGCAAAGCTCAAATGGAGACATATGCTGCAAGGGGTTACGTCAACCGTGCGGTACAGTTCCGACTGGCATGCCTTTATAAGGTGCGGTTCGGAACGGCAGGTCCTGACAAGGTATTGCGCAGCTCCTCATTTTTGCTGTGTTTAGGAATTTCTTTTTTTTTTTTTTTGTCCAGTATTTTATATTATTTCCAAATATTTTATGTAATATTGTTCGGTCTTGTCTAATAGTTTTTTTTTTTAAATAATATTTTGAGCATTATTTGCATTGGCTTACCTTAATATAAAGTTTATTCTATTTTTGTCAATTTTTTTTTTACCTAATATTTTTGTTGTTCACCCCCCAAAAAGAAAAATGTATCATTCTATTATTTGTGTATTTTTCTTGTAATATTTTTGCTTATATTTATTTACATTTTAATTTATAATTTTTTTTTTTTACATGTAATACTTCAAGTATTTGTATATTTCTTCCTTGGGGCCTTTTGGTATCTTAACTGTTTTGTCGTCATATTTTATGGTCTTTTCCAATCGTTTTTTTTTTTTTTTCTTTTTTTTTAACGTTATTTGCATTGGCTCTCGTCAGATCGCAAAAAAAATGTATTTAATGATTTGCCTTGTGCCGCTCCCATTTCTAAGTGTTTGGTGAGATTCCCCCCCAAATTGACCGAGACTTTTGTGGGATTATTTGGACTCCGAAAGGACGACTCGTTAATTACGGCGACTTCAATGAATTTAGTTTGATTTGATCATGTCTTATCAATGATGTCACACTTCATCTTATCACGAAGACTCAAACGTAAGGCATGAGCTTAAATCTCTGCGTTTCCGTGGTGTCTCTTAAACCGCCCACAAACTCCTGGAAAGAGCACAAGATACATTTATCAAAGAGATGGATGTTCCTCCCAGTTTGCCCTTCCTCTCTCATGCCCAAACCGCCGCCCCCCCACTGAGTGCGCGAGCCGTGGAAAAAGTCAAACCGGCAGGCTGATTGCGCCTCCTTTTTAAAGTTCTCAAACTGACTTCAAGTCTAGAAACAGTTTAGCAATAAAACCCTACACAGAACTTTGCGCAAGTGGTGTGTGATTGGTTGGGAATTTGAGACACAGTACAGTGGAAACGGAGGTTGGGGGTGGTGGAGGAAAAAAAAAAAAATCCATTATGTTTGATGTGAGCGTCTCACGGCGAAAACCCGGCGAAACAACATTAGCGCGTGTTGTAATGCGATTGCGGCTTTGCGAATATGAGATTTCTAATGGATTTCAGCGCATTAGAACATTCTTTATTCGGAATATTTATTCCCCCCTTGGTTTTCAAATGCTCTTTCGCTAAGTACGACACCTCCCCTCTGTGTGTTCTCCAGCTGGCAGCGGTGATTCTTTTTCTGTGAATCATTATCATTTTTACATGTAAAATAAAATGTGTTCCCTCCACATTTTGCCGAACTTTCACAAAATAAATCAAGCGCGAGCAGACCTAATGAGTTAGATTAAGGAGGATGCAGAGGAGATTGACACGCACACGCGCTCCCCGCCGCTTGACGAGATAGGAGATGGAGTGAGGCCATTATGCAAATGTCAGGTGTCAAGTGTAAATGAGATTGGAAGGACGGGAAACAGAAGTATTGGATATCATCGCGCCGGTGAGGTGATGAGAGCATCCCGACACGAAGGTGCAGCAGAAGGACGCCTGACGTTTGAAGAAAGGGACAGATATTGACAGTCGGGTTATTGGAGGTGGCGCGTGAGCGCAGTCGGGGGCTCAAATGCAACAATTTCATCAGAAATTGTCATCTATCTGTGTATTGTTTCTGCCAAACTGACAGCATGCAAAGGATAAAACAAAAATAAATAAATAAAAAATAGGAATGAAATATAATGATGTACAAAATATGTGAAATCAGTGCCCAGTATAAAAAATAAAATACAATTAAATTAAATTAAATTACATTAAATACCATTATTGTGCTAATCTTACTTAAAAAAACAAGTCGAATTAATAAAATTTAAAAAACGTAATTCAATAAATTGCAAAAAATATTAAATGAATTAGTTATGTACATTAAACAAAATGGTTGAAAAATAATAAAATTGTTAAATTGTTACAGTTATATATTAATGTTAAAATAAAATTCATTAAATTAATTTGAAAAGCTAAAATAATTATAACAGTTAAAATACATTATGTACAATATATGATTATCTTAAATTACGATTACTCAAAAATATGGATTTTTTTTTTTTTAGTACATTAATTCAAATAAAATTTCCAAATGGGGAACATAACGTAATACAAAACTTTAAATACAATTAATAAGAATTACATTCATAAAATAAGTTAATGTAATCATAAAAATTCACTTAAAGTAATAAAGCGTGAATAATAAAAATGTAATTAAATACATTATGAAATTAAAAAAGTGAAGAATGCAATTAAATAATTACATTTAAACTTGTAAAATATTATGGTCCAGTCATTCAATAAAGTGATGTTAAAAATCACCAACTTTATTTATAGAGCACGTAAAAATCAGACACTCAAATTAAAACAGTAAACAATAAAACACTAAAGCAATGTCGAGTCTCATGCTGAGTCGTAAAGGACAAACAAAAAATCGAAAAATTCTGACAAAAAAACAAAAAAAAAAAAATCATGTTCCGGTTTCTGAATGCTTCTGCATCTCTTCCGACTTAACCTTTGGTCACCCTGATACACTTCACCGACCGGCGGACGGGCCGCGATATTCCCCATATGGCTTTGAACATGAAAGGCGTCACATCAGAGCCCAAGTGAAACGTTACAAAGAAAAAGGTCAAGGTTGTCATCTCTCTCAAGTGGACGCTCGGCGAGCAAAACATGACAACAAGCGGCCGAGAATCGATGAATAATTTAACCCCTTGATTCATATTTGCCCTTCCAGCAAATGAAAATAAAAAAGTCGTTAAGCGGCATCCATTTTGCACTCGCTCGCTATTAGTGCGATGCATTTATGTCTAATAAATCTGATCTTGTACATTTACTCCTTCGCTGCCATTGACGGATAAAGACGTCCAAAAATATATTCATCTTACCTGGGCTGGCAGGGAATATTTTAATCTATTCCTAAAATCGCTAATTAAATCGCCATCGGAATATTAAAGAATGCAATCGGCAATTTGTGGTGATGTGTGGAGAGTTCCCGAAATTGCATTGTGAGCCAAAAATGAGAGCCGTCACCCAACCCCTGATTGAGGCGCCGCCAGAATCCCGCCTTGGCTCACTTTGTCTCTTTTACCTGCGCGCACTTCCCCATCGCTCGGGGGATCCCTTCGGTGTGTTCCGCACCTCTCACCACTAGTTGTCTTTATTGCACTTTTCTTTTTAAATTCAATCAGGCCGTCACCGAAGCCCTGAGAACTATTTCAATTTACTCGTGCGGGATGGAAAGGCCTCCATTTAACATAAAGAGGCCCGAGGACGAGATCGGGAGCATTTGGAGAGATAAACGGCGACGGGGTGCTAAAAATAGAGCGAGCGGTGATGGAATGAAGGGTGGGAAATGGAGAGATAAGACATTGTGCCACGAATGACGAGGTGATAACATGGCGTGTGATATCGCGATGGTTTCCATCGGAGCTACTATGCCAGACGGTTAGCGCCTCGCAGACGGCGTTTACATTAGATACAGTCGCGGCCAAAGATTTTAAACCGCCCTCTTTCACTTCTTGTTTGTTTCCGGGCCTTTCTCACTTGAGTCTCCTTTTACGGAGGTAAATTGCATTTGTTGTGTTAGGTTATCGTCTTTTGTATATTGCAGCTTTACTGCATGCAGGAGTTATTTATTTATTTATTTATGTATTTATTTTTTCATTTTCTGACCACATAGCACTATACAATCAAAGCGCCGACTTCCAAGAACTGTAAGTGCACGAAGGGTGCCATCACTTGTCTGTCTCTATTGACAAGCCTTACACAAAGCGGATAAAAGCCATCATTTAGAGGCCCATCGCTTCCCCTTTTTGTGTCGTGCGGCCAGAGCCATCGCTTGCCCGATAAAGCTCTTAATTGCTCCGCCGAGCATTTCTTGCGCATCTCGAGCACAACACTAAGTCGAATCAACATTGATGGGAAAAAATAAATAAATGAAATGGTTTCAAATCAAATCAAACTACAAATTGTGGTATCATAATATACAGATTTTTGATACCACATAATTTGAGTCTGATACCGAATATCGATACCTCTTGACTTTTGATATCAAACAGTTTACGTAACGCAATGACAAAAATTGTCAATAATTACTGCTGAGGAGCAGTTAATTAAATAATAAAATTGGAGAAAAAAAACATTAATACAAATATAATATAATAAAATAAAAAATATTAATACAAAATAAGTCAACAAAATCCAACTAAATGTGGATCAAATTATATTGGAATAAAAAAATAAATTATTCATTAATTAATAAATTGATTTATAAATTAATAAAGAAATACAATATAAGTTGTAAGTTTGCTCTTTTTTGTTTTTGTTCCACAAACTTAACAAGTACAAAAAAACATGGAAACATGACCTTATTAATGCAGGTAAAAAAAATTAAATTAAAAAAAAAAAAATCATGTTTTAAAAAAAAAAAAAATGGTTGCTCGTCAGCCTTGGCAAAAAGACTAACGACGAGATGGTCTCAGCCGCAGCGTGAGAGGGCGTTAAAAAGATGTGAGGCAAGCGTTAAGAAGATGGAGGAGCGGCGCCATGGCGGCCATTTGTCTTTTAAGGTTCCGGTGGCGTCAGCTAAACAAGGCCATCTCATTTCCTGTTGTCTGCAGGAAGCAGCTGTCTCGCTAGCGTTCCCGCCGCCGCCGCCGCTTGCTGCTTCTTGGGCGCTCATCAATCTCACTCGTTTTAATTGGTCTGCGCCACACTGCGACGAGCCTCCTTGTACGGAAAAACGGAAATAGGCGCACGAACACACTTTGAAGATGCATTTGTTTGACACATATACAGCGGGGGACCTAGTTGTGGACCTTGTGGTACACCAGAGACCGATATCACACTGAATACTGTCCTATTAATATTTCTAAACGTCATTTAGCTAAATGTACGTAGAAAATAGATTAACAGGTCAGAAGTATCCAAAGTTTAACCTGGCAGCCATTTTGAAGCAACCGATGCGAGAAATAAAAATCTCTCCCATTTATTTATTTATTTTTTAAAGGCATCATGAAAAGTGATGACTACCTACTACGAATATTTTTTTTAATTAAATGTTTTATTTTTTTTTTAAATGCTTAGCTGCAAAAAGCTGTTTAAAATTAAAATAGTAGCATTTTTATTTTTTTTTATTTTTTTTTAATTTTTAAAAAAAAACTTTAATTTAAAAAAAAAAAAAAAAAATTTTTTAAATCCCCTACTATAAATATTTTGAGACTAATGATGATCGGAATCGCCGCTTAAGTCTTTCGCTCTCGCAAAAGTACTGACCCGATATTTGTCATGTGGGCTTTGATTGTCCACATTTGCCCATCATCCATCTTGGTCTTGGCGGAATCCACAAATTTTTCTCATTAGGCCTTCTCCTTGTATCGCCATACTTTTATGCACTTCACTTTAGACTCAACGACTGCGTTCAATCATCCGCTGCATCGCGCCTCACTTTTGATTCCTTGCTTGAAAATGGGAATGAAGTCTGGAAGCTGCCACACTGCCATCTGCTGGTCGAAGTGAAGATTGCACAAGCATTGCAGGAGAATGGATTGAAAAAAAAAATGTACATTTTAATCAGACTGAAGGGATAAGCTCGGTTATGGCTTATCTACGCAGGTTGTTCAACACATCATCTCGTCCAAGCATGTGTATATTCCAAATCACGCATTTAAGATTAATTTGCACTCGTCAAACTTTTCAATTTCCCTGCTTGGAATCTCTAGAGGAACTCTCTCTACCTCTAACTCATTAATTCAACACCACCATAAAAGTAGGCGCTAATCCGAGGGAATCGATATTGAAAGTGCAGTTGGATAACAATTAAAAAGGGAAAAAAAAAAAAAAGATTAAGTGTCGGTGTTGGCTGTGCGGCGTGAAAACTCTGCAAGTGTCGCACATCCATTAGCATCCTTTAATGACTTCGCCGTTCTTTCTGAAGTGGCTGACGAGTGCCGCGGGAAAGAATCATAGCACATAGATAAGCGCTTTGGTGTGTCACCGGATGGCCAGTTTTGTCACGGGACGGCGTCTCATCTTTTATGCCAGTGTTCTTGATGGCTGACGGTGAAATCGGAACGGAACCGATTTCCCACAATAACAAAAAAAAATGAAAAAAGTGCTGAGTCTTGAAACGATACGCTATTCTATCCCATTTCTCTTTGGCCGCGGTTACATTTCTGCCGCGGATGGAGACGGATGGTGAGGGTCGTTTGGAACCTGAGGTTTGCTCTCCAGATGCGGGGTTGTGAGTTGCGACGTGGGGTAAACAATTAATCGAATTCAAAGACAAAAAAAAAAAAATGCTCTCTGTATTACTCTCTCTCTTTTTCTCCCTCTCTCCCTCCCTCTCTCTCTCTCTCTCTCCCTCTCAACCTCTCTCTCGCTCTCTCAATTTCTCTCTCATTTTCTCTCTCTCAAGTGCTGTAAAGCCGGTAAATTATTTTTTAACTAATAGCAAAAAATTCCGAATTAATTGTAAGAAATCACATTTTTCAATTATTTAATTTTTTTAAATTATTATTTTATTTGACCATTTTATACTTGAATAAATTTATATTATATATATTATATTATTATTTTTACATTCAAGTTGTTGTAGTGAACGGTTAAAAGACCGCAAGTCAGTTTTTAGTAACTCAAAAACTCCAATTGAAGGAGGTAAAAGAGTATGTCTTTGATTTTGTTAAAAAATAAATGAAAATGCATGAGACATGATAAAATAATCGTTATGTTAAATTACACTATTGTGGAAAAAATTCACTATTCAAATATTGTTTCAAATCATTCAGCCCTTGCGGCCATCTAACATCTTTAAGGCTTTTCAATCACATCTCCCGGCAATTTGAATGCCAGGTTAACTCATTAGCCCGAATCCCTTTCGGTGAAAAAATACAAAACATTCAAGAGCGCCGGCATTCCTACTCACACACGCGGGGCCGTGACACGGACAATTATCCGGCTCCCTTGTATAGAATCGGACATCTGTTTGTTAATGATGGATAATTACATGTAGTCAAGCGCAAACACCGGTTTCTTCATGGGAAGGGAGATGTTGGGTCGAAATATGGATGTCTAGAAGAAGGAATGTTGACGCTTGAAGCTGGCTTTGGGTCTCGTGCCAACAAAATGTAGTCCGTTTTTTTTCTGACTTGTTCGGAGAAGCTTGGAAGTGCAAGTCAAAAATGATAATTGTTTAACTCATTCACTACCATTGACGGCTAAATACGTCAAAGATTTTTTTTTTTTTACTCGGCTGGTAGTGAATGAGTTAATAAGGTAGCTTGTTTAACTCATTCACTACCATTGACGGCTAAATACGTCAAAGATTTTTTTTTTTTTTACTCGGCTGGTAGTGAATGAGTTAATAAGGTAGCTTGGAGTATACTGCTGCAGAATGACGCATCCTCATCTGAGGTATCGGTACTCGGTATCGGTGTGTACTCAAAACATGGCTACTCGTATTGGTATCGGGCAGAATGTCCGAATATTTTCAAGTGCTTATTTTTTCTCTCAAAAAGACTTTTCCCAGTCCGCGTGAGCCGTGCGGCATTATGTCGCCTCAAGATTTAAAGTCTACGTGTTCTTTTTTTTTGTTTTTTTTAAGGAAGCCTGTCAGCATGCAAGTTAATTTCCATCTATTCTAGTTTGTAGTCATATTTTTATTAGATTTTTAAATTTTTTTTATTTATTTTTTTATTGCATCACTAAGACCTTTGAAATCGAGTTTAGGGAGATGACACAATCACCGTCGTTAGTTTTTTTAATATGATTTTGACGACTATTTGGTTTTTAAATTTTTTTCATCTAATTAAATCGCCGATTGAACATCAAATCGCCGACCCCCTCCCTTTGCTCGCCCACACTGTACAACAACCTTCGCAGCATGTCAGTGTTTGTCTCAGCTCGCCAGGGCGGCTAAGTGAATTATTTAAGGTTATTAAGATTCCACACGCCGGGCTGAGTCGTCGATGCGGCTGCCGTTTCCATAGCAACCCAGCCGATGCATCCCATCCCGACCGATTTTCGCCTGTCATCTCTGCCTCGCTCCCGCCGTCCGTTTATCCCGGTTACCTCAGTCCAACCCTCCCGGCGTCGCCTTGCGGGTCGACGCTCGCCGTCACCAGATGGCGCGTTTACGACTCGCCGGGGCCCCGTCGCATTACTCAAATATTATCACCTCTGTCTGCGGAGAAATCCATCTGTGCTCACACACAAAGCGGACGATCCATCATCTCCACTCCGGTATCGAAACAATGACAGTAATGACAGGCGAGGATGGATCTCGGGGCAACGACGCGCCCCCGTAATAGTGGCAACTTTCGATTTTAGTTTTCTTTATTTTTTTCCAGATGAAGTTGTCAGCAGAAATTGCATTTTCTCTTGAAAAGCGGCGGACTCTCAGGGCGTCTAAGTTCTCTCCATATTTATAGAGCGGTGCTGTTTATCTGGTCTGCATTGTTTGACAGCTTTAATGAGGCCACCGAAGAATTTGTCCCACTTTTGTGCTGCGGTCGAATCAATGAAGGATTTACAGTGGCTTTAGACTGCACTCGCGCGAGGCCTCCAATCTTGCTGACTAATTGGGTGCAAATGCTGAGTAGTGTGTGAGGGTGCCAGTTTAATCCGCGGGAATTGTTTTGTTCGCTTCAAACAAAACTTGTTGTGTAATATGACAACATTAGAAAGGATCACAGGATGATAAAATATTCTGTCATGCCCGATTGAGATTTTTTTTTGCTTCAGGTCACTGGACATTGTGCTGCTTCTTCTGCTGTGTGTGCAAACGCCCCCTAGAGGGCAGCGCAGGAGGAACATACATACATGAAGATGTCTCCGTTCCTTCGGGAGCCACAGCAGTATCAGTTCTTCGCAGAGGATAAAGAATCGATGCATTTGAGCACAGTTATATCATCCATTTTCATGTTTACCCCCGGTGTTTGTCTTCAAATATCCAATGATTCTGAAGCCTTTCTATGTCGTTAGCATTAAGCTAGTCCCGACTTTTATTTTGAAAAAGTTCGTCAGGTCACTTGCGTCTTCAGGGACCACTGTGATAAGTTATTTTTTTTGGTTTGGATCAAACTTGGTCCTGTAGCGCACTTTGTACTCGTGACACCAGCAGCCCGTTGAGGCAGCCAAGTACCAAGTCCTAAGACCGACTTTAATGATGCAACTTTTAACATCCGCTCTATTTGAACTGCAAACAAGAGTGCTTTTTGCTATTTTGCGTTTTATCTTTGCATCCTTACACAACACTCGCTTTGTTGTCTCCTCACGTCAACCGGGGTTATGCGTAGCCGCACGTCTTGTAGGTCAAGAATTTTATTTTTTTTTGCCACAAGGTTTGATTTATTTGCGCATTTCTATGTGCCGCGCGCTCGCTCTTGCGTGGTCGGCCTCGCGGCGCGCGCAGGACGAGGTCAGCGGCCGGCGATTCTGACAAACGAGGTGCGCGTGTGCCTGTCCGAGCCACATCCGGACCACTTGGGAGACTTTTTGCCGAATGATTCCGAATGTACTGTGTTCTCAAACTAACACCGCTGGGTGTTAAGGAAAAAGTAGTGGAAAACCAGAAATAAAATCGAGTTTGTCCCAACTCTTCTGTGCAGGTTCATTCAGGAGATTGAGATGAACATGGGCGCTGGCCAGGCCAAGCAGTGCCAACTCCAAACATTCCTGTCCTACTACATCAACGACCTTTTCCTCAACCAGGTCGGTGACGCCGTGAAACCGACTACTCCCCTAAAACCCGCCACTCATCTAATCCTTCACCACACAGGTGCGAACAGACATCAATAAAGAAATCGAGGTGGTGAGCAAGGTAGCCGACCCCTTGAAGATCCTCGCCAGCGCCGACACCATGAAGGTTCTTGGTGTGCAGAGACCCGTTCTCCAGGTGAGCTCGCTCGGTCGGGGCACCGAATATTTCAGCTCGCTCGGCAAAAAAATGACTTGCTCATGACAAGTTAGCAAATTGGAGTTGGGATTGACTGGAAATGTTTTTGTGGATGCCGTTCAGGCCTAGTTGCACGGACTGATTATTGAAATCGTTTAATATTTGTAGACGCTCGCTCAAAGTGCCTGTTTTTGCATGTGCATACCCTTTAATTGTGTTTGTTTTGTCAAGAAAGACACTGTCAAATTGTTTGCGTGGAGCTTTGGTGTGTACAGTATCTGCGTGTGTGTGTGTGTGTGTGTGTGTGTGGTTTCTGCGGCTGCTCATCTCCCATGCTGCAAACGTCAGTGGCAGTTCATTACAGAGGTAGCGCGAGGCAGCGGGTGTTCGGAGTTCAGCAGGGTTTGTTTACGGCTCGGGCCCCTCCTTAACGAGAGGAGTGCAGCATCTTGCTAATTATGCTGCTGTGGCTAATGAGCCTTTCTGCTGATAGCGAGAGCGCGCAATAAAGCACTCCCTTTGTTTGGGATTTTTTTTTTTTAATTGGGTTGAATAAAGGAGCCCAGCAGAATTCGGCGTCTTTTCACTCCTTTTTTTTCAGGCATCGTTTTGCGACCTGCGTGTGTGGCTAGGTTCCATTGTCGTCAAACAAACACCATTTCTCAATGGGTGGTCAGGGAAATTAATTTTTTAATTTTATCACGATTCTACATGGAAATTCTACTCCTAACATCTCTTTAAGCAGTCATGCATCCAGTGTCATGAAATAAATTGCAACAGAAGTTGAACGCCTAGTCGGGCTGCAGCAGGAATCAAAATGGAAAGTGATTAAAGCAGACCAAAAAAAAAAAAAGTTCCTTTAATGCAAGGCCTTGCAGTGGAATCGATTTTCATTCCTGCCGCAACCCGTTGAGGCGGCACTGTAGCTCAACTTGAGTTAGTTGCGCCTCCTGCCGAGCGTAGTAATACACATTGCGCTGTTATGTTTTGATTTATCTGCAGCCCGTTTAGGCGTCGCGGGACTTGAGTCTACTGCACCTTCTGCAGTGGTGTCACTGTTGCCACGACTACGACAAACTTGGTTTTGACTTCATTTAATGACCTTTTTGTTTTGCATTTTGAGTCCTGCCGCAGCCTGTTTAGGTGGCAAAGCTGCTTAAATTCAGTCTTTTGAAACTTCTGTAGTCTTGTACTGAAATTTATTACGCAACTATTGTATTACCTACGAGAACTTTTTTTTATTTTTTTTTTATAAATATATACTTGATTTGCTTCCCGCCTACTTTTGCATTTTGTTTAATCCCGCAGCCCGTTTACCGAGCTTGAATGCACCAAACGACCGCCCTGCTTCTCGTTTGAGTCGTTTATCTTCACGATAGTTCTTCCGCGTAGTAGCCTGGGCACTTTTTCTTCCGAGAAGTACAAACTTAAGTCAGTTGTGAGCTTAATGTCCTCACTTCGACGCCTCCGTGACTGCAGTGGATGATTAAAGATTATGGTGACTGCGCCATAAAATGCTTGCGAGAGTTTCCAATCATGGAGCAGATGTGTCTTTGTGCTGGACCGGAGTGTGACTTTTTTTTTTTTTTTTTCTCCCCTGCACATATGTATAAGTGCGCCAGGTGTTGTCATGGAACCTCACACACACACACTCTGTTGGCATCATCATAACCACAGGGGCTGATGAGAAGAAGAGAGACAACTCAATATAGTTTCAGCACATTAAGCACACGGTGCCGGCCCGCAGCCGCATATGGGAAACCATAGGGGAGCACATTTTATGGCCGCATCTGCTCACTTACGTCTGTTGAAGCATGCTAAGCTGCTAATGTGAGCTGGAGGTGCTACTGGAGGAAGGTTTTTAGGTGGAGGATCTTCTAATGCTGTGTTCCCCCATTTCAATTCATGAGAATGCTGTTAATCTGTTCTGGCCGCCCAAAAAAAAAAAAAAAAAGCAACACACATGTTTATTTGATTGCTTTTAACATTAATTGGAGAGGCTCAACCTTAATGGATTTTTTTTTTTTTTTTTTAGCGAATGGCATTTCTGAAAAAAAAATTCCGATCACCGATTAATCGGCCGATTAACACCAAAATGTTTTATTATGATTAAAATAACTTTTTTATGTTTTCTTAGCGCCCACATCAACGAAGAAATTGAAAAATGAATTACAGAGGACAAAAAATTTGACTTTTTTTACTTTTTACAATACTTAGCCAGTTTGAATTTTTTTAACTTTACAACAGTGAGAAATCGTCAAGAATTGTCCAATTTTTTTCACCCATTTTTACGAAATGATCTTATTTGTATTAATATCTAAAATTATACATTACAGTATTTTCTATTGTTATTTCTGTTTAAATATGTTTAAAATGTGCTATATTATTATTAGTTATGCCAGTTGGCTTTGGAACGCATCCCTATTCTTTGGAACGCGGCTACTTTATCTATGTACATGAGTAGGTCATATTTTTTTGTCACGCCCCACTGCATCATGCGCATAATTCTTCCAGCTGCGTTTCGGCTTTTCATAAATCACGTTGCATTGTGATCCATCGGGGCACCCCTTTTGCGTCACTTCTATCTGACTTTGCCGCAATCGTTCCACGGGAGTCAAGGTGAACGGGCGCCTATAAACAATACCTATTCAGCGGCGGGTTAATAAGTAATATCGATACGGGAGATGATTTCCCTATCACGAGTCGACAGTGGTCCCCAAAGGGGGCTTGGCGTGTATCGTGAATGTATATCATCGAGTAATAGTAAGATTATAATGAGCCTGACACGTCCTGGCTATAGTCGGTCCTCAAGGACCGAGAGATAATGTCCATAGAGGTGAGTGTCCATTCGCTCCTGATAAGCTTGAATCCATTTTTTTTTTCATCCCCTCACATGTGTGTGCGGGAATCAGATGGTGAATCCAACACACAAGCACGCGAGCGCCGAGATGCTATCTGTCCAACTCTGATTGATTCATTTAATTAGAGTTAGATAGAGGCAGAATAGAGGAAGAGTGGAGGCGAGCGAGGACGACGCTGGCGCTGCCGGGGAGCTCGTCAGATTGGCTCCATTTATCTTGGTCCGAAGTAAAGCACCTACAACTCACCCTCCACCAGCACCACCACCCGCATTCGGTGTGGATCTCAACATCCAACATGTACATTGCCTTCATGGAAGTGATTGATTATTAATTGGACAGCAAATCAATCACATGACTGAAATGAATTGTTAAAAATATAGTTGCCTTCTGACATAGTAGAAAAAATATTTGTCATTTTTTTTAGGACACTTTATAGCAGACGTTCCAAAAGAATTTTTTACTTGCTTGATTTTTGCGCATCTGTCGATACCGAGGTATGATCCGATACTATTGTGAGACCCGACCCGATACCACTCCTCATTCCTTGTACCTCAGGTTTTATTAACTTTAAAATGGACAACTCTACTTTTAGAATACATTTTTCTTTACATTTCTTTTAGATTATATATTTTTTCATTGAAGTGTAATTTTACAGTTTAATAATTGCAATATAACCTTTCATTTAATCATGCCAGTTTTTGTTAACATTTATTGTATTCATTTAATTTTCTTTAAAAAAACAATACTTGTTAATCAATGATAAGAAATCAGTCGGAATATATAATAATGAAAAAATTAAACAATTTCATATATTATAAATAATGTACAAAAAACACTGATTAAAAAAATAATTGAAAGTAATTTACGACACTAATCCCTATATCATTGTGGCATTTTTGGGAGGATCTATCGACTAATTTTCAGAACATAAATCAGAAAATTCAAAGTCCTTAAAGGACAATATCCCAGAATGAAAAAAAACAGCTGAATACAAATCTTGAACAACATGCAAAAATAAAGCCTCCATTTTGAGCGCACATATTTTACAAAATGCCTGCTGTCAATCCCATTTCTCCCCATTTGTGACTTCTTCCTCCTCCACCCTTAAAAAAAAAAAACAATTGTCACAATTCCAATTCCATGTGTGATATGTGCATCACAGGCATGTCGCGCCACCAGTGATCCGCTAATGATGTTGACCTTTTACCATTCATAATCACATGTGCCTACGCGTGTGCGTGCGTGTGTGTGTGCGCGCGCGCCCAACCTCCACCTCCCCTAATGACACTGACCTTTATTGTTTGTCGTGATGTGTAGGCAATGCTTATTTGCTTCCTGCTGATTGCCTCCATGCTCCAACACTCGCACACGTGTGTGTGGGGGGGGCTCCTTTTTTTTATAAAGCAGACCCCCAGCACCCATCAACGGGTGCAGCAATCACAGCACAATACACCTGTTAGCTCCATCAACCGTGCCCTGTGATTTGGACTCAAGTGCGAGTGGGAAGGAGAGGGGGGTGATGATTTATGCACACACGCACACACATTGCTCGTGTTTAATTTTACAACACCCTAAAGCTGTTGTCGCTAAGTTGCTAACTTTTTATCATGTTGCTTTGCACAAAAAAAAAAAATCACGTTGACAGTCTTCTTCAGTGCTATCCGGATTGATTTCATACTGCCCCCTGTGGCCAAGTCGTGCACAACAGTTTGATATCGAGCGTCGTCGTGAAATTAATTGACTTGTATAAATAAATACGTACGCTTGTAACTTGAAGGAGACCTTTCTTCCCACTCCCCCCGGGACTTCCATTTCTCGGCTGCCTGAGGTGCAACCTACCTTGGCCCCCTTGTTATCTTGCGCCAAACATGTGTGCTCTCCAGGCTCACACCCGGTCTCAACACACCTCGAGCTCAGCGCTTTGTTGTAGCTCATGTGAATACTCATCCGCGTATTATAAAACATGTTTTTGCAGCAATGGTTTGCAAGGCTTCCACGGCGAACAACAAGTCCGAATGAGCCCCGAAAGCGGATTCAGTTCGACGGATGTCAGCCACAAACGGGCACGTCTGGTTTGAAAGGTTTTGCTTGGTAATTTTTTTTTTTTTTTTTTAATTTGCACATGATTCCATTGTAAATTTCCACGATTAACTCATTCATGACCAGCCCTGGTAAAATGAAAAAACGTAAATAAAAAATGTTCAGAATTAACCTTGAACTATGATAACTTAGAGCACCCCTTTTTTTTTTATCGATATTGACTTAATGAGATGTGACGATAAATGCTTTGTATAATTTTTCTGTCATCCATTAGAATAATGAACAGCTCAAAAAATACAAAAAAAAAATCCAACAATGAGATAATTAGTCTAATGGATTTTTGCTCCACGGCAAGGACTCAAATTGCACATCTTAACTCTTTGGATTGTTTATAGCAGGCCACCATATTTAATTTTGCGTGTGTGTGTGTGTGTGTGTGTTTTGGGTGAGCATGTCGGTCCATCTGCGAGCAGCCAAGTGTGATATTGCTGCTCATCTTTCAATTAGAACACTTCCACAACGCCGCGTCGAAGGCCGTGATGGCGCCCGGTGAAAGAGACGTTGTTTTCTTTTATGAACTCCATCTCATCAGCCCGCCAGCGACGTGATTATTCCGCCTAAATGGGAACGCGTTTGTGAAGTTATTCGCCGACATGTCATCCATCTTTACCTCTTTATTTACTTATTATTACCCTCGCCAAGTGCGATAAACGCAGGAGGTTGTTTGAGGGATTTTTTTTTTTTTTTTGCAGGGCTCCGTTTTACGTTCTTCGTGTTATGTTTTTACGTGAAGCTTTTACGTTACTTTTGTGACGTAACGGCAAATGATGATGTGTAACGTCGTTCCGTTACTTTAAGTTGTTGCGTTAATTTGTGAGCTGACGTTAATTTATGTTGTGAGTAATTTGTGGTACATTTTATTTTGTACGTTGTTACGGTAGGCTTTATTATATTGTGCTAGTTTTAGTTTTGTTACGTCACATGATGTTGCAATGTTAGCTTACGTTGTTGTCGCACCGTGTCGCATTACGTTTTTGGCCTTCTGTGATCTTACGTTATGTTGCGTGTTAGGTTGTGCTTTGACGCTACGCCGTTTGACGTTACGCCGTTGGGCATTGCGCTATTTGACGTTACGTCATTTGACGTTACGTCGTTTGACGTTACGTTGTTTGACGTTGCGTCGTTTGACGTTACGTCGTTTGAGGTTACATTGTTTGAGGTTACGTTATTTGACGTTACGTTATTGGACGTTACGTTGTTTGGAATTTCGCCATTTGACGTTACGCCGTTTAACGTTACACTGTATTACATTACGCCTTCGCTCCAGGACCATTTCCCGCCACACCCCCATATTACCTAAATTTGGAAATTTTTACACTTTATAGGTAAGCAGCTGAGTTGCATCAACAAACTTTCATACCCCCACTCCCCTCACACACGGTTCACACAAATAGTCGCGCCGGGCGTGTACACGCGAGCCATCCGCCATGTGTCAAACGGGGGGGAGCCCATGTGTGACTTTCCTCTGACGTTGATGAATGATGTGTCAAGAACCACGCTGGCGTCGCCTGCCTCACCCAAGAGACGGGGGGGGAGATCATCTTCTGTGGTGTGTATTATTTTGGCAGGCTTGTGGCGCAAATGGCGTTACACCAGAGAACAAGGGGTTAAAACATCTCTGACCTCTATGTGACCTTGAGTGGGCCCGGCGAGGGCGGGAGGGGGCGGGATTTGCCATCCACATGACACCAGTCCCATTCTAGCAGCTCCATCCTTTTAACGCATTAATGTAATTCCCAGTTTGTGTTTCCTTTTTTTTTTTTTTTTTTCCGCGCTCTCGGCACTAAAGGAAATAACCACTTTTAGCAACAGCTTCCGCGGCATTACAGCGCTTTTTCCCGCCGGGAGAGCGCGGCCATCATTTTTTTTTTTTTTTTAACTGTTAATGACAGCAGTTTACCCCATCAAACCACGACATGCATTTGCAAAGCCCAGGCTCCGATATTCCTCCGTGGCGGCGCTTTTAAAGTGGCGGCGTGCTAAAAGAGTAGATGTAAAGTGCACGCCGGCTCGGTTTCAGGGCTTAATGCGGCAACACTGACGGGGGAAATATACGTGCTTTTCACTCAAGAGCACCACATATTGACCTTTAAGCATGAGTAATTAGAGAAAGAGATGTGGAGAAGCGTGTGGACCGTGCGTGTTCTCTCCGATATAATGGTCAACCAAGATGGAGTAAAACGCTCCCTTCGCCAATCGGGTCCCTTGATTACTTTTTAATGATTTGGTGCTCGAGACAAATGGCCGTTTTAAATGAGCAGAATGAGACATTTGTTGGATGAGAAGGAACGCATTGTTTACTTTTCTTCATTCACCAGTCTTGGAGCGATGTGGAATTGACGTTTTATTGTTGTCTTGGAATACTTTGCTCGGTTTTACACAATGGATCCCCCTCACGAGCGGCCGCCAACGGCAAAACCGATATTGATTTGGATCAGCACCAAGTGGTAAATCCTCATGGACACACACGTCCGGCTTTAAAAAAAAAATAAATAGTCACAGATAATTTAAAAACAAGTTTGAAAAATGGATGCCATCTTGTTTTGTCTCCTCTCGTTGTCCTGCTGGCGGCGTGCGCTCGCATGTCCGCAGCCAGGGTCTGTTCGGTTCTAGTCTCCCAGAGGCCGCTCGGTTTGCGTTGCCTGCTGGTGACATTCTGAGCAACGGGCAAAATGAACATTTTCAATTTTCATTTTATTCTGCCTGCAGAGCACCGTGGTGGTGGAAAAGTCCATCCAGGATCTGATGAATCTAATGCAGGACTTGAGCACCTACTCCAACCAGTTCCTGGAGATGGTCTGCGACAAACTGAAAGAGTATAAGGAGATCTGCAACACCGCCTACAGGTAAAGCCTCCAAATGTTCTCATCTTGTGTTCGGCGAGTACAATTCTGTGCGTCCTCAGGGCAATAGTTCAGTGCGAGGAGAAGCTGATCATCAGCGCTTCTTGGTCCAAAGACGAAGACATCAGTCGCCTGCTCCAGTCTCTCCCCAACTGGGCGAACATGACCCAGCCCAGACAGACGCGACAGAAACGAGAGGACGAAGAGGACTTCACCCGGTATGCACTCACACACACTAATCCTCGAGTAATTCTCTGCCTCGAGGACTTATTTGTGTATGCTGTCCCTCTTAATTAGTGATAGACCGATTATCGGCCGCGCCGATTATCGGAGCCGATATTTGGCATGTTGCCGATTATCGACATCGGCCTTTTTTTTTACTTTAAATCCCATAAATTAAACGCTGGTTTATTTTGGCTCGCTGCAGCACACATCTCTCGCGCTCTCTCTGCTGTGCTCGTGGCCCTGCGTGCAGAAGCAGATCTGATTGGTTCCTCGTAGCAGCCAATCAGCAGTAAGCTGCCTGTTTTCTTTTTCACCTCGAGTCACGCGCACTATAGGAGAGGTCGCGCTAGCATAGGAAGGAAAGGAAACAAGACTTTTCCGAAAACTATTTGCCGTAGTAAACTTTAAGGAGATGTTTGTTTTCATTGAATTTGAAGACATGCAGCTGAGCCTGGGAGCTCCGTCACAAAAGTTGTCTAATAAATATGTGCTTCAAGGCATTTAAACTATAGTCAAGTTTGGGAGTTTTTATTTTTCAAAATTCTTACACCATTTTAACCCTTTTTTCAACAAGTGAATATCGGCGTCCAATATCGGTTATCGGCTTCCATGACTACTAATAATCGCTATCGGCCCCGAAAAAAAGCATATTGGTCTATCTTTATTCTTCATAATCGTAATCCTCCATTACACAGAGCGGCGTTCGCCAAAGAGTCGGAGGTGCTGACGGGCAACCTCGGCGACAAGCTCATCCCCGAGAACGAGATCCTTCGCGACGTCAGCGATCTCAAGTCCCTGGCTAACGTCCACGAGAGCATGGAGTGGCTCGCCGTCCGCCTCAAGGTCTTCTTCGCGAGCCTGCCTCCGGGCTCCGGTGAGTCGCCAGCCGCCGGAACCTGACGCCGCTTCATCTTTTTTTCCACAAATCATTCATTTAATTTCCCGCGCTATTACCCGAGCACTAAGTCACTTTAAAATTTACATCAGCCTACTTTGTTTTCTTGTTCAAAATGTTCGATTTCTACGACAACCTATTCAGGCAGCAAACCTTGAGGATCAGAGCGAAACCCCTTCACAATAAAATACCCAAGCCAGCTTTGATTAAATAAAGTTCACCCAGCCGAGGGATTTTCTTAATACGATTTCTACTCCGGCCTATTTCGGTAGCCGGCTAGTTGCGTCTGAATTAATTGCGCCCTCTGCTGTTTGGAACCAGATTTATGAGACATTATGAAGTTAGCTCACCCTCGACGGTCAGCTTTTTTTTATGCTTATACCTACGCTCCATTAAGTTTTTTTTTTGGGGGGGGTATTATCACACACTCATTACCTCCTCTATTATACCACCTTCTTCCGTTAGCGCGTGCGTCTAAACGCCGCCGCTAATCCTAACTCACGAAGCCATTTGCGATGCCTCCGCCTACTCCGTTGTCACTTTTGCGTCATTATTCACGGAAATCACTCACACCTGCGGTCGCGTGCGTACGCGCTCGTTCGTCTTTCCCGTTGAAGGCAATTTGGATTCGCGATATCCGTTTAAAAAATGTTCACAGTTTCACTTCCTTATCGTTGATAAGGAGTCAATAAAAGGACCGGACAAAGTAATTGTCATTAATTTGTGTGTGTGTGTGGAGGCTAAGGGCACTTACTTATCATGCCAGGACAGCCCAAGCATTGTTCATTATTTAGTGTTTGCCGAACTGATGAAGGACCAAATGTGTGTGTCCACAAGTGCGTGTTGAGTTAGTGTACGCGTGTGTGTGTGAGGGTACGAGGCTACCGGCGGGAGAGAAAGGGACCCCACCTTATCTCATCCCGTCCGCCCCCTCACGTCCATGCCTCTCCAAATTGGATTTTATATTACAGGAGCAGTCAGGTATGAACAACTCATTTTCCTCTCCCTCTTCTTCTTCTTTTTAAACACTTTATTTTTCCCTCTATATTCCTTTCATCGCCCGTCGTCAACTTGAGAGCATTTCTTGTTTTGTTTTAGTCGAACGCGCCGATGAATGTTAACGACGGCGATGGTGATGGCTTTGACTTTGTGCGCTGAGAGGTCACTGATGACAATCAACTGAATTTGCATCGGGGGGGGGGAATGGCTTCTTATCAGGCATCTTGGCGCAATACTTGACATCAAATTTACTGTGCGTGTTTACAAGCAACACAGAAAACACTGCTTTGTTATACAAAAATATTAAACCTGGAACAATAGACAAAAATTGCAATATTTTAAAGGCGGAGTTAACGCAGAACTTCACTAGTCTTAAACATGGCGGCCATTTTGTCACTTTTTGTCAACGGATAATGACATCACAGTTGCTCAGGTAACGTCATATCACGGCTCACCTGCTGAGCCGTGATTGGACGTTAGCTGAGCCTTGAGTTACTGTGATGTTATTTGCAGTTGATAGAAAGGCCGCAAAATGGTCGCCGCCTGCCATGTACAAAAACGGGTGGAACTCATATTCCACAAACGCAATATTAATCGGAATGCCGTGTTTGATTAGTGGGGATGCATAAACCATATTCTTGTTAAGAATTATTTTGGGTTGACTTCCCCTTTAAGAAAGGAAAAGGCAACTGAATTTTTAATAATGCTATGACGCATTCTGATTCGGCGTTGTGAAAAAAAAAAAATAATAATCCGATTTTGTTTTGTATGTATAATTTTCTACTTCAAATTTAAATTGGCCTCCAAAAGGTCATCCATTTTTCTGTGTTTTTATATCCGCGTATGTATTTAAGTCGGCAAGCCCTTTTATCTCCCTTGTGGCATAATTTGACAACAATAATCGTCTTTCCGCGTAACCTTGACTGCGTACTTTCCTCCACGTCCATTAACGGTAAGCACTTTGACTAAAATTCTCATTGCTATTCCGAACGGAAGTCGACCTGGAGGCGTGCGTGCAACAGGAGATGATAGCGTTGTTTGTGCTAGCTGAAAAAATATCATCTTTTTACTTCATCCTCATGGAGATGACTTGTGGAGATGTTTTTATTTTATTTTTTTTGAAATCCCCAAACTCATAAAGATATTCCCTGCCTTACTTCCTCACCTTCTCCGTGGACGCTACTCAGATGCTCCACTCGTTCTACCAGGGGCAGCAAAATAATTAATAACTCTCCTCCTCGCCTCTTCTCGCTTACTTGCTCCGTCGTCCGTCGCTCATGAATCATTCATGGTGCTCGCCCCCGCCCCTGCAGGATGTACTTCTTTTGCTCACATTCCTCTATTTTCCACAAAAGGATGTTTGTCAGCGCTAAGTTTTTTATGTCCTCGCTGGGGCTGAACAACTAATCGAATTCAAATTGACATCGCAATGCAGTAAAATGCAATTTTTTTAAATCGCAATGGCTGCAGTGTAATTGATGTCATTAATTCTTTCAAAAATAAATTACAATTAAATTTCCTTTTTTTAATGTAATCTTAAACTATATGTCCATAAAAAAAAAATAAAAATTTTTTTGTAATACAGATGAATTTATTGCGTGGTTGTTTGCAGGTTTTAAGATGATGCAAAGCACAGAATCGACCGTTCCGAGTTTTTGATAACCTCAACACTGTGTGTCTTGTTTTGTTGCATCTGAGCTCAGCGTTGGATACGGTGGACCACGATATTCTGCTGGCTCGTTTGCAGCACCAGATGGACATTAGTGGTAGCGCACTCGAGTGGAATTTTCGTGTTCGGCTTGGTTGCTGTGAGTCTGTCTTATGGCGTTCCACAGGGTTCAATTTTGGGGCCCCTTCTGTTTTTATAGTATTTTTTTTTTTTTTTTTGGGGGGGTGAGTGAATCTATATGTATGCATGTGTATTTTTACGAGCGCACTTTCACACCCTGGTGAGATACCCGTCGCCGCATTCGCCACCGTCGTCTCCCATTTCCGTTATTTTAAGGCGGCCAATGAGACCGTGATGTCGGAAGGTTCCTCGGCCGGCGTCGTCGACTCCTAATGATCCGATAAGTTGACCATGGGGAGTAGCCTCCTAAATTCAATCACGGCGAGTCAATTAACACCGTTCCCCGGAGAAATTAAGGCGCACCGTCTCTTGCTATTGGCGCGACTCATTACGGCGCCGAGGAGATTGATATCAAACCGTCGACAGGAGGCCAGGAGATATCTCCTCTTGGTTTGACGGTTTGGCGCTCAAGCGGGTTCGATGAACTAAAACAAAGCTGTACTAGTTAATTAACCAGCAAGTCCTTCTTTGCAAAATGAAAGTATACTCAAAGAAATGCTTTATCTTCTATACGTCTCGAACAAGTCGGGTCCCATCCAAACCACCCGCTGTGTTTGCCTTGTTGATTGGATGGAACTGACCCGCAAGTGGCCGATATTTGCCCGCGCTTCTTATCAGTCGGGGCTCATTTAAAGTAACTCTAATGGGGATTGGATGTTCACCAGTACAAACACAAGGCGTCGACCGCGGGAGTTCTCGCCTTGCGAGGAACTCTGCAATTACGCTGATAAGACTCCCGTTCAAACATGCGACGACTGGAGATGGTGGATATATAGGAAGGTTCTGGATTTCAGTGTCGGTTACTTACAAATGTGTTCGCGAGCTCGCTCACATTAGACTGGAATGGAAGTGGAAATTAAGTGCCACCTGATCACGAGAATTGTTTTATTTAATTTTCCTTGAAATTATTAGCCGGACTATTAAATGAATAAGTAAATGATACAACTTTGATTGCGTTAATTTATTTTATTTTTTTATTTTTATTTTCAAGGAGTAATTAGGAACAAGATATTTTTACATTATTATTATTGCTGTTTCAGAAATGTTTGGTCAAATGTTTTTTTACTATATGCATTGTGGGTTTTTTATTTTTATTTGAAAACATTAATTTAATAAGAGGCTCTTAACAATTTTATTGTTTTTTTTAAATTATCATTCATTGCTTTTATTTGAAATTTAATTTAATTTATTATTTTTTTCGGAATAATTAGGAAGAAACTACACGTAAAAAGGTTCATCCATAATGCTTTCATTTTATTTTCATAAAATAAAAATAAAAAATTACGACCAATGCGCATTTCATCAAATATGTAGGATGGCATACAAATGACCTTATTTAATTTTTATGATTTTTATTTCATTTATTGCCCGTAGCAGCCAAAATAAAATCCCCCAAAATAAAATGTATTAATTTTTAATAAATCAAATAAAAGACATCTGTTGTTCAAATTCAGTGGAAACAAAGCGGCTCTTGGAATGATGTAGCACATGATAATTTTTTTTGGTGTACCGAATATTGTTATCATGTATCATGTATCAAGTACAGGTGACAAAAAGCTTATTTCTTTCCAGTTGTGAGGAGGGGAGGGGGGGGGGGGTGTTGAGGGGAGGTGTGTGTGCTGGCTTGCATTCATGTGTGACCTTCGCAAAAGCGTGAAGAGTAGCAGGGGAGTTGGCCGCGCGACTGCGGCACATCGATCGACGACCCCTGCATTCTCCGACTCAACATCGCGCACGCTCGCCTCATTGACCAAATAGACTTACATATGAGTGACGGGGCCAATTTGTCCCCCAACCCTTTTTTATTTTTTTTCCCCTCCCCTTTTGCCAATTTACGACCATTGATCTACACCGGGCTGAATTTATATACACTCATCATGCTTCCTTGCTCTCTGCCTATTTTTTATTTATTTTTAAACACTCACATCCACACGTCGGTCTTTTGTGTGGCTAACACCGCAGTGCGCCGACACGCGCTCCTGCTGCCTCAGCACAAGCGAGCCAATAGAAGTGCAAAGGCGAGCTGAAGGACGCGATGTGAAGTTGAGCGTTCTTTCTATTTTTTGCCTGAATCAAAAGTTGCAAAGCCCACTCAAGTGTCACGGGCGTCACTCTCGTTTACTCTCGCCGCAGGTTTGTCTCCGTGCTCGTCCGACAGCCAGGCCATGGGCGACGGCGAGCGCAGCCGGGAGCAGATCCTTCAGACCCTCGGTGACCTGTGCAGGGGTTTCCAAGACATCGCCAACCGCTGCCTCCTCACGTTGCACCTGGAAGTCAGGTACGCGTGGAGCTAAAGTGCAATCACGTCACACAAGAACAATTGTCATGCTCAGCATTAAGACAGAAATAAGGAATGAATTGGCTCATTTTGGGGTTATCTAATATTAATTATGTAGGTAATTAAAAATGCGTTGGAAGCATATTTTATATATTTATTTTTACGACAGTCTGTTAAAAGCATCACACATTTTATTTTATTTCATTTCATTTCATTTTTATTTTCTTTTATTTTAATTTTATTTTAATTACACATTATCACATAAGGCTGCTTCATATTTTCTGAGCATATCACATTCAGCCAATAAAGCTTTCATAATGTAAAAATTATCATTTGAATTTGTTTATCTTTTTAAATAATTTTCATAGTTGGTACAATCACATAAAAAAATTGTGAATGGAAAAACGGGAAATATTTTTATGAAATAAAAAAAATCTGCACAAAAGTATTCGCATAACATACCGGACAACTTTGTTGGTGAAACTAAAACTACAACGGTTCAACATCAATGACACCGCTTAAAGAGTGGGAGCAAAGGACAAACTTCTCCATTTTCTTCCCTTCCTGTAGGTGTAACCAATTATTTGTCCCATACAGTGTAGGTGTTTTCAATCTCTTATAATATCCGAGTTAATTTACCACACCATAACCCTTCTCCCCCCCTGCAAGCCCTTAATAGCCGCCATCAACCCACTTCTTGCGACTTATGCAACGTTGTTTATGCTTTTCAGTCAGAAAAAGGGAGGGAAAAAAAACCTCCCCGAGGCGCGCGTCCTGCAATACGCTCCACTCCATTGGCTCCCCTCATCCGCAGAATTTCCCCCGATAGTTGTACCAGTTAAATGAAGCCGTGAAGAAGAAAGCGCGCATGGTGGGAGATGAGCACGGGTCATAGGAGGGTAATGCAATATATTGTTTCTTTATGTCGGCATCTTTGGAACGCTTTCCTGTATGGATTGCGACTGTTTATTCCTAAGTGCAAAGTGGCGTTTATTATTATCAGGCCAGGGGAGTCAAATCTAGAGGTTGAACGGCCATTTTTTTTTTCCAGAGTGAACACGAAGGTAAAACTCCAATTACGCAACAAAACGTAAACACCAAAATTACAAGATATCACCATATGCTAATTAGCATATTCACATTTATATTTTTCGATTGTTGATCGTCCCCGTTCTGTCATCTTATGGCCTTCTCAGACTCAGAAAAGGAGTTTAATTAAGAGTTGGGTTTTTTTTCTCTATAAAAAAAACTTAAGACACGATTTCTAATCAACTACTTGCTTAGCCGTTAGCAAACGTAGCATGAGTTGAAATGCAACGTATACGTTCCAAAATTTCCTCACTAGCGTCCGTTCCTTTTTTTTTCCGGCATTTTGATTGGCTCTCGTAAAAAAGTGTAGGGCACTGTCTTCGTATTGGCGAAGAACGACAACGGACGTCTTGAAATTACCAATCGTTGAATATTGCACGCGAGGCAAAACTCCAAATCGGCTACGAGACACTGCGTTAGTCTGCGACGTGTTTGTCGGACTAAAATGGGCATTCGTACCATTTGTGTACTTTTATTTGAGAGTAGGCTTGCATGTTGCTCTTTTATTTTCCATAAAAGATTTTTTTTCCATGCTTGAGGCATCGCTGCAAGTTTGTTGCGCAATGCCACCACCTGTTGTTTTCAACTATGCCATTCTAATGGCAAAAATCGCAATCGCCGATAAATCGATTTCAAGCATGTCACATTCATTTAACCTTCAAACTGAACATTTGCTGTAAATTTCCATTATTTATTCACGATATTTACCAGCGGAAAGTGTCACGGCGACAACCCCTCAAGCAGCGAAGCAACAGTCCGCTCACACGAGCTGAAGCAGATCAAATGAAGAAGGAATTAAGTCGCATTCGCCGAGCCGAAAGCTTCATTTTGCTCCGCATTCTTCTGCAATTAAATGCTTTTGAACCGAACACTTTGCTTCGGGGGCCTGGAAAAAAAAGGAAGCTTTTGTGTTTTAAAGGCTGCGGGCTGTGTGTTTACAGGAGTCTTGTCGTGCGCAGCGTTTCACCTCCTAATCATATTTCACCGCTGAATAGCACCCAGCTGTGATGAGCGCCGCCAAATACTGGCATCGCGAAAGAAATATGCGCCTATTTGAGTTTGAAATCCTCTTCATGCAGGGTGCACTGCTTCCACTACCTGATCCCGCTGACCAAGCAGGGCAACTACGCCATCGTGGCCAACGTAGAGAGCATGGACTACGACCCGCTGGTGGTCAAGCTCAACAAGGACATCTCGGCCATCGAGGAGGCCATGGGGGCCGCCCTACAGCAGCACAAGTTTCAGTACATCTTTGAAGGTAAGCGAATCTGGGTCAAGGTGGCGAGCCTGTTGCCGTTAAATACCGGCGAGAAGAGCGACTGTTAGCTTGATGCTAACAAACAATGCAAAATGCAATAGACAGGCTAATGAATAGCATTGTCCGTTTTTGCCGAGACTAAATAGCAAAACATGTCGACAGATACTCACCGATATATATCATCGCTGTCCTGTGTCCAATTTTGTCATTTTTCTGGAACTACCGCTCCCAGTGCAGGTAAAATGAATCGACTTTTTGGCGTCTATACACGTCAATGGCAGTGAATGAGTTAATAAGATTTGTGTAATCCCATTAATGTAAAAATAAATTTTAAAAAATGGACGTGTTTCACAGGACAGCGTTGATATTCTTTATCCTCTGTAAAGAATGACAAACTGCATAAAAATTGTTGCAAAAAAATAAAAATCTTTCCATTCCATTTAATTATGTCATTGTATGTTTTTATGGAGTACAATATTGTAGATCGCTATTTTTCTTATTATTTTGACTTTTGAATGTTTAATTCAGTTCGTTTTAATTAGTTTGAACCTTTTTAAAAACACTTGGTTTTAGTTTAGCTTGTAATTTTCTTAGTATTAGTTTTTTCATATATAGTGCATTTTTCAATTGCAAGATAAAAAAAAGAAAATGCTCGCTAGTATGTAAACAAGTAAAGTAGAGTTTGTGACCTTCCCTAAGGTCTGGGCCACCTGATCTCCTGCATCCTCATCAACGGCGCCCAGTACTTCAAAAGGATCAGCGAGTCCGGCATCAAGAAGATGTGCCGGAACATCTTCGTCCTACAGCAGAACCTCACCAACATCACCATGTCCCGGGAGGCCGACCTCGATTTTGCGAGGTATTCTTGTCTTCTCCTTTTTTTTTTTTTTTTTGGGAGGGGGATGAGGGCGTAACTAAAAGAACCTGAAGTGCGGCCGGTGTGCAAGAAAAAGCATTGATTAGCGCCTTGTCTGTCAACTTTGATTACGATTGTCGACGGCTCCTCTGTTCTTACCCCCCCGCCCCCACCCCGTTCTGATTGCGCGGCGTGGGCGGCGCTGAGGCTTTGATTGGGAATCGGCGTTGTTTACACTTCCCGAGATCCGCCGGACAGCCCTTTTTTAATTATTCATTCTGCGCAGCGGTCTATGATTGAAAGATAAAAAATGACTTTTTTATGTTGCGCTCACAAGGATGGTGTACCTAATGATCTGACCCTTTTCAATGCATCTAATTTGTTCTCCTAACAGACGGCTATGTCTGAAACTGAGGCGATGGCATTTGCTTTTTTTTTTTTTTTTCGGAAGACTGCCCTCGTGAGAGGCGGCAGATGCTCAACTGTGTACACATGCACTTTGTATGTGTGTGTTAAGGACATGCAGTTTTTGTTTTTTTTTTGCCTCCGTTTGGGGAAAGAGTGCCAGTCAGAGAGAAGGAGAAAAGTGGACAAGGGCACAGTAATAAGCATTGATCTGAGTTAAAACTGAGCAGAAGCCCAGCAGCCAACACTGCAGAACGCATGAAGAACACACAAAGACACACACGCGCACACACAACTCCAACTGAGATGTTGAAACATTGCCCCCATGTGGTTGCGTACCAGAACAGCAGGTTCTTTTTTTGTTCCGCCCTGGTCTCAACGTCCTCCATCCCTCGCCCTTCATCAGAAACAAGACAAGAATCTGAATGAAACTCGCCAAAAAGTTAGCGGGTGTTGCCTGGCAACCGGCCACCCTGGTCTCTGCGTCGTATTTGGGGCTGCTCAACATATGTCAGCGCCTTTTTAAGAGCAATATAACGATATAATTATGTTTTTCTAGCGGCTCCCGGCGCTGCTTCAGACGAGTGAAAGTTATTTAAAGCCTTCGCAACTGTTCTCGATTATTTAAATGAGTTTGTGGTTCTTTTGCTCAGGGCGTCTAAATGTACTTTAGCATCTAATGAGCGGCTGCTTTTAAATGCGGTTTGAATCAGGTTTTAAAGGGCCAGTATTTCTTATTAATGAGTATATACACACACACAGGTTGATTTTTAACATCTCAACTGACTTTTAAAGTGTAAGAAACACCAGACATGACCATGAAAAAAAACTGTAGGAGAATAGCGGGAGAGGACAAAGAAGAAGCGGCTAAGCTAACTGTTAGCGTCAAATAAACAAACGCGCAACCAGTTGCTTCTCAGCTTGGGTCCTAATTGCTGATTGTTCCATTTTATGTCACCAAAAAATCACAATCTGGATTGAATGTAAATACTGCGGTGTCTTGATTTCCAAGTTTAATTTGTTCCGCTCAGAATTAGAAAAAGAATCTATTATTTTTCCCGAATGAAAAAAATTCCATTACAGCCACTCCAAAAATGTGTAAAATATTCCTGAACTCATTTACTGCCATTGACGGCTAATGACGTATAAAATCCTTTTTTTTAAAACTTTTTTTTACGAGTGAATGAAGAAAAATAGCGCTTTGAAAAATATATTAACAAGATGCCACCAGGGGGCAGTATGATACATGCTTATTATCCACACAAAGAAGAGTGATTCAACAAACTGCAGTAATATTAATTATTTTTGCAGTGGACAAATAATATATGCACAAGCATTATATTTGTTACTACGCCATTAATATTTAAATATCCATTGCTTTAAATGTTATAACACTGCAACATTGATGCTAGTTTTGTTAGCCCATCTACGATGTAAGTATAATTAAATTCACGTGTGATCCACTTTAATTCAACCTCCGTTTGACATTAAACTTCAACAGGGGAAAGGCAACAGCTTGATGCTGTGACGTCCGCCACCAACGCCGCTTTGCTTTGCGCTCGAGCCCTCAAATTAGTTCCGACGCGCCGTCGTAAACACCGTTCGGTGACCCGCGTCGGCAGGTAGCAAAGGGCTGTCATAGCCCGCCTCCTGCTCGACGAACACCTGTCTGACAGGCTGGTTTTTCCAAACCGTCTGCTTCAGGAAACGACTACACTGGCGCACGTGTGCCGTTGTGGCAAACAAGCCAAAGTGCGGCGCCACGTCACCGGTGGAGAGCCTGTGGTAATAAGTGGAGCTGACAGGCGTGTCAGAAGCTAGTGAGGTGTCAACAGATAAAACTGTTTGTATTTAGGGGCCCCGGCTGCGGTACACTGTCACTTCCATCGGCGTCTGCCTCGCCTCCTTGTCACCCTTTTCTTTTTGTCTCCCCTCTTCCTTATCTCCCCCCTTTTTTTGCTCACTGTCATCATGCCTCTCTGGTTGCAAACCACCAACTTTAGGCACGCGTTGCAGTGGGACGAATAACCCTGCACTAATCCGCGGCTTGGCGGAAACGCAGCTACCACCGAACAATTTTGAAAAAATAATTTTAAAAAATTCTGCCGCTCAGTATTGTGATTGCGATTTATGATGTGATTAATTTTTTTATCTAAAAGAAACCCAATAAATTAATTACACTAAACAGTAAACTAATCAGATTTATTAAACATTTTTTAATTTTTTTTTTGTAGAAGTCATATGAAAAGATTTCACTTCGACGTTATCACTTCAACTTGTCGTGCTTCACGAAGCCCTGATGATAAACTGCACACGCTGAAGTGTAATTAATAATAAATAACAAAATAATAAGAATACTAATAATAAATAATTAAATAAATAAATGTCAAAATAAAGCGATCTGACCAACCAAAATGAAGCAGCCTTTTTTTTGTTTTTCAAATTTGAATTTGATTAATTTTTCACTTCACAAACCGTAAACAATTGCTCAAAAACGAGGCTTCAAATCGTTTACTGCTACTCCCGGTTAAAGTTTATCCTCAATCTAAACATTAAAAAAAAAAAAAATACTCATTGTGAGTTTAGAAAACACCCACAAGCGCATTGCCTTTGGCGAGAGCATTTACGCAAAACGCTGTCGATGCATAGCATTGGCGCTGTGTCTTAAAGATTTATTTTATATATTTTTTAGTTCTCTTATTCCAAAGCTCCTTTTTTAAATTGTGCATGGCTGCTCTGTGAGGCCGAGACAAAGCAGACTCATCAGTCCAGTCGGATGTTGTGGTGGCGGCTGATGGAGAGCATCACGGATGGCCTCCCCATCCATCCTCCCCCTCTCCCCAATCCTCCACTGACCCATAAAGCCTGCCTGCTCAGCTAACTAATGTGTGACAGCAAACGCGCTGACAGAGGCAGCCTGTAATGGCCTCCTCACTCATTCATTACTACAGCTGCAAATGAATTGTGATCGCTCTCTGCTTCTTTTTCGTCACACATAAGCTCGGCGGCGTTCACGCATTGGAAAAGTGACTTCATATTGTTTGCAAAGCGGGAAGAGAGTGTATGTGGGAGGGGTTGTTTAATTAGATTGTGATGTAAATTACACCACAGGGACACACGGGCAGCTCTCTTGTGGGTTGCTCATAAACAATAAGCCGGCGTGTGGACGGAGGTGTTAACAATGCCTGCGTTGCATTGCAAGCGTTGGTAGTAGTGTTATTCATGCTCTGCTTATTTTATTTTATTTTTTTTTTTGGACTTGGGAGGAAAAAAATTCAGGTATGACGGTGCCAGCAAACTCAAAACTCATTTCAGATGGTAAACAATAACTTTTCCTTAGAAAAAAGTCAGCTAGCTTAATGCTAACACACAATGCTAAACTTCATCAACAAGCTAGCAAAAGTAGCATTTGTCATTAGGTTGTAAAAAAAAAAAAAAATGGCACAGCAACACATGTAGATAGTCTAACATCACGCACATGCATATATTCTTTATCCTCCGCGCAGAACAATTCATATTACGGCAGCTTTAGGAGTCTTTATGAATGTTTATCTCTATTGTATTTATATATTGTACTGCCACCCGGTGGCCTGGAACTGCACAATTAATTAATCATGATCCGCAAATAGTTTTATTCTTTACGTTCTATTTAATTGTGTTTTTGTTGTGTATTTCTATAAAGCACAATACAAGTAGAGTGCTACTTTTTCTGAAATTGAAATTGATATTTTTCTTTTTTGAAAAACAAAAATAGTGTTTGCCTGTATCCACATTAAAGTCAGGCAAAAATGGCGGACTTCCTGTTCATTTTCGTGCACCCAGTTATGATAAAGTCAAATGTGCAGCCGCATATTCCTTGTCATGGCGTTTTTGATTTTCATTGCGACCTTTAAATCTAATGTTCCCCGCGCACTACTCACTCCTTCAACAGCATTTCATTATTCCCATAAAAGCGTGCAGTAGATTTTTTTTTTTCACCTCGACGGTAACAGCAGCTTTTTATGATTGCGTTGCTGATTTACAGACAACAAAATAAACTTTAATTTTCCCTTCTCTGTACTCTTTAGGCAGTACTACGAGATGTTGTATAACACGGCGGACGAGCTGCTCCACCTAGTGGTGGACCAGGGTGTACGCTACACAGAACTGGAGTACATCAACGCCCTGTCGCTGCTCCACCGCAGCCAGACGGGCGTGGGCGACCTGAGCACCCAGAACACGCGGCTGCAGCGGCTGAAGGAAATTGTATGCGAGCAAGCCGCCATGAAGCAGGCCAGCAAGGACAAGAAGATCACCACCGTGTGATCCCACGCCAAACTTCGAACCCATCTCATCTCATAATTCTGTCCCGATTACGACATTTCAAATTCTCTTCCTCTATCTGCTTTTGTAAACTGAAATCCTGGAACATAAACTTCCCCCTCAAGCGGCCCTCCCTTTGTTTTAGTTCATTAACTTGGGAGAGAAGTACTTAACAAGAGGAGCCGGAGGAAGAGGGCTTTGTCAATACCTCACTGGCCCCCCACAATCTATCATATTGACACTTTGGCCCGATGGGAAAACAGCTGCAGGTTCCCCTTGGACGGGTTTAACAAAACTTGGCGTAAACCCTGAAAAAGCTGCTACTTGCTGCAATTCAATACATGGGAAACTTGAGCAGAATGTTAAGTGACGGGCTGTTGTAGAATGCCTGCTGTCACACTCAAACATGTCAACACTTGGGCTTTATTTGTTTTTTATTCATTAATCACGTTTAATTTCCTCACATTAATATCATATAAATGCCTATAAATCTACATGCACCACTTGTGTTTTTTTCCCCATGTCGTTTTGAATGATTACATGATATACAATAAACATTCAAATGTCTCTTGTCTGGTGTTTTTTGCTCAGTCGCCATTTTCATTTATTTAAAATCAATTTTAAACACTAAAATAATTATGTCATCAGCATTATTGGTAATTTAAATTCAACACATTTTCGACCTGTTCGTTACTATGTCATTTGACACGTGATTGCGTCATTAGGTCATGTGACTAAACTACAGGTGTCCCTGATTACATCACAGTCGGTAAGTTACTCGCCAAACGTCAAGCGTTGCAAATATGTGCTTTCTCGTCTTGCTATCGGTTTAAACATTAACATTTGGTAACGTCATCTCTCTCGATTTAACGTGTAATTAAAATCGATTTATTTGAGCCATTCCCATTCGTTTTTAATTACGTTTACGACTATTTGCTCATCCGTTCACTACCCAATGGGGGGGTAGCTATAGAAAACTATATTACCCAGAATCCTTTTCTCCGTCGTGCCTACACGTTGCTAGGCGACACCACGGCGTGTGCTAATTGCTAGACAGCTAGCTGCATTACGTCACAACGACGGCGTCCGAGTCTGTCATTTTTGACGATTTTTCGTCATTTAATAATTGTAATAACCAACCAATAATTAAGCTAAGTGGTCAGAAGAGACGACCAGGTGTGTGGACATGGCGGAAAGGGTAAAGTGTGACTTTATATGAAGAAACTTGCCGTGACTGTGCTATGTTTGAATATCTTTCCACTTAATAAATCAGGTTAATTCCTCGGTTGTTTATGTAATTTCACAATAATAGATATGTCATAATCTATAGTAAAGCATTGTTTAAATGTACTACACCTACTGGATACTTAAACACCACCAAGATAATGAGCCCCAATACAAATGCTCTATTAAAAAAAAATCTGACTTGACAAAGTTATGTTCAATTTCGTGCTCATATCCTAACTTTGTTCTTTTTTCATTCTCTTAATAGTCCGTCTGAAGTCTAAAGTGAATTTAAATAGCTGTAATTATTACAAGAGGCTACACTGCTGTAATTGTACATGTTTAATTATTCTTCATTATTTCTGATCACAGGACGTCGTTTTAGGTGTCGGGTTGGTGTCCAGCTGCGTGGCCCGTTTTGGACGCTTCAAAACTGGACTTCAGCACCCATACCACCATGTGGCGCTTCCGGTAACTTGCATCTGTAAAACTCATTAACCCTAAATAAAAATATTCAGGTGATTTCCCTTTTTTTCCTAACCAGAATCGCAAGCTGAGGAACATCTCAGTTTTGTCCAATTATGTTCACGTGCAAAAGCTCGAGCTGTCAAACAACAGAATTGCAGGTAAATACATGAATCAGTAAATATTCTTGGGGGTTTTATGAACCGGTATTCAAAACTTTTCCATCGTCTAGATTTATCCTGCGTGAGCCACATGCCCTTCCTCGTCATCTTGGATGTCTCACACAACGAGATCTCAGATTTCTTTGGCTTTGAGCCCCCGAAGAACCTGAAGGTACCGGCAAGCAGGACCTTGAGCTGACAGCAGAAGACAAACTTTGACTGGTGGCTGTGTTATTCCCCATGACGGGCCCGCATGCCATCTGCCGTCACTCCAAACATGCTTAAAAGGCTTTCAACGCCCTTGAATGCTCAGCTAATTGAATATCCTTGTGGAATTAGTCAAATTCTGCCTGCTGTTTTTTCAGGAGGTCAACTTCTCTTACAACATTTTGACACAAATGAAGGACATGTCGGCCTACGAGGCGCTCGTCAAGCTAGACTTGGACCGTATCCTTATAATATGCAAATGATGAGATGCATGCGTGTTCACGCAGCGCCCTTGACTCCCTAAAAATCAGACAACCGCCTGAAGCAGATCCACGGGTTGGAGAAGTGCTGTAAACTGACCCATCTCAGCGTGGCGCACAACAGCATCACCAGCATCTGCAGTCTGGACAACGTGCCGCTTAAAGACCTCAACCTGGTCAGTCCTCAAAAGAGTCACTGCTTATTTATTTTTGCTTGGATTTTTCACAAGAAGTGTGTTTTATTTCACTTTTAGTCAAATTATAATTTATTAGAAAATAAAAGCTCAACTCAATTTTATTTTAAAAGCATTTTGTAAAAAAAACAAAGTGCTGCATTAAAAAAAAAAATCTACAACATCAACAAATAAGATACTAAAATAAGGGATCTAGTTCTGTGCTGTGTGGAACACCAAGGAATAAAAAATGTTTACTTTCTTTAATTTTTGGGATTCATCCCGCTTTCTCCATTAAATGAAACCTTGGCCTCCTCTTCTCTTCTTCCCATTTCGAATCCCAACATATGGCCACCAAGGCTACAATGGCCCACCGGTAGTCATCCTGTCCTCACTTTTGCTGACAGGCTGCGTCAGTGAACAGCCAAACTTGTCCCACAGCATGTCCCGCCCTCTTCCGACACGCAGAGAGCGACCCTTTGCCAGTCCTCATGCTCGGCGAACGCCTGCCAGCCTGCGAGATAATGACTTTAGTCGAAACATGTAAACTAGCGACCGGTGCCCGTGAGGGTTTTGGCTTTGTGCTGAATGCGCGCCTTGCCAGCTGTTTGACCTGCCTCATCTGTCTGAATTTAGGTGGCGTGGAACCCTGCAGAGTGACTGCGGCTCACTTCTAATTTGAACTACAGGGAATTTTTGCTCTTAAACGTTTTCTCCGTCTGTGTCCAGAGAGGGAACAAGTTGAAAAGCACGGAAGGTCTGGAGAACCTGAAGAGGATACAGACTCTGGATCTGTCCGTGAACCGCATCCGTAGTCTCGCTGGCCTTAACAACCTCCACCTGCTTGGCACCATCAACCTGGAAAGAAATCAGGTGTTTGTGCGCTGACAGAAATGAAACGTCAGTGCACGCTACACTTTGACACAATTTATTGATTTATTTCAACAGATTTCTGAGGTCGAGGAATGTAAGCATATTCACAATCTTCTCCTGCTGAGGGAATTGAATCTTTTGGGGAACCCCGTTCAGGTAACATTTAAGTTTCACGCCATATTTGGAGGCTGTAAAAAGTGGCCCAAAAAGAAAAGTCAAATGTTTGGTATTTGTGGTTCCGTGTTAGGAGCAGCCAGAGTACCGGCTGTCGGTGGTCTTCCTCATCCAGCATCTGACCATGTTGGACCAGGAGAAAGTCACTGTTGAAGAGAAGGTTTGTCAGAAACAATAAAAATGTATAGCAGAACGTGTACCGCTACTGTTACATGGCCGCCCTCTAGTGGTATGATAAAGAATATAACTATTAAATGTTTAAACAGCGTGATGCTACGTAGCGTTGTTTTATTTAATTTTCATTTCCTGATTACAATTTCTATTTAATAGGACAATTATTTTGGGGGAAAAAAATCTAAATACATTTTTTTCTCTTCTATATTGCGATTTAATATAATTTTTTTCAAGGTCCTCCCATGTATTTTTTACAACATTTCCTATATTTTCTTTGGTCCGATACCCGTTTATTTTAAGCTATCAATACTCGTGGAGGCTGCCGATACCTGCCACAGATACTTAAGGCAAATAAAATCTGACATTGATTAAATTCTCTTCAGTAGTACTTGGCGCTATCCTACGCCAAATCTTCGCCTGTTTCAGAAAGTAAGATCTTTGTTCACAATTTTTTTTTCTCACTGTGAAAAATAATATTTGATAATCCAGGTGATGTCCATCAACAAGTACGACCCTCCCATGGATGTGGTGGCGGCCAGAGATCACATGACCCAGCTGATGTATCAGCTGATGCAACCTCAGCACCTCTATGACACGTTGGTATCCTCGTCATTTGAGCCTCCGACAAAACTTCATTTCCTTGCGCGTCCTTACAAGCCAACCCGTTGTTGCGCCGTTGCTCGTCATGCCTTGACATATCTTTTCAAAAACTCCCCACGTTACTTTTCAAGGGCCTTGTTCGCTTTGGTTATCTGCAGCGTTTCCTGTTATCTCCTCGCACAGACAATAAAAAGTGACAAGTTCATACATCACTTGAGAAAAAAAAAAAAACGGGCAGATAATTCACCTGAGGTGTTATTCCAGCAGAGAGAAAAAAAATGCATCCATCTTGTCTGTTTATTCACCTGTAAAGCTTTTAAGTTTCATTCCAGTATACAAATGTTGTGTTTGTCCATGCAGCACTTTACCAAGCGAAGACGCTCCGTATCCGATGCTAGTTCTGACCGGCCCGCAAGGCTGCGGGAAAAAGGAGATGGCCCATCGCCTTTGTGAGGACTTTGAAGAATACTTTGCATATGGGTCAGTGTCTGAAAACCAGATGCAAATAATTCAAACCTGGAGTGAGTGTTCCATTCTTGAACACACATTCCACTGCCAAAGGGGTCTTGTATTGAGACTTAACCCCGCTGTCAGTCTGGTATTCGTCGCCGTAAATTACGCGCTTCTTCCACTTCCATGGGCGCTGACGTCTTTTTTTATGAACGTCTCACGCAGGATCAGCCACACCACCAGGGAGCCCTACTTTGGCGAGGAGAACGGCAGCGACTACTATTTTGTCAGCGAGGAAGAGTTTGAGCTACTCGTGCAAAGGGTGCGTCTGTTTAGCAATTAACTCATTCACTACCAGCCGAGTAAAAAATAAATAAAAATCTGTTAATTTGATAATCAACATTTACCAATTAACAGTAGTAAAAAAAAAATAAATAAAAAAAAAAGCTTTGACGTTTTTAGCCGTCAATGGCAGTAAATGAGTTAATCAGAATTCATTCTTATCCTTTCTCAGCTGAAGGGTTGAAATTTGGATGCATACTTTTAATGGTTAAAACCAGCGCCATTTGTTGGAAAAAATATACATCTTGATTAAGTATAATTTTCTTTGCATATACACTTGTCAGATTGTTTAAACAGATGAGGATGTGGCAACCCTTTCCATGATTTACACTTTGTGAGCATACACGCTTCTGGCAAGTGTCACGTGAAGCTTTGAGCAGTTCTTTCTTCTTCCTCTTGATCTCTCCTCCTCTCTGTCTCTGTTGTCAGACACCTAATTTATTGCCCACAACTCCCGTGCCTCCCTCCCTTTGCTTGCTCTCCAATATTTTATTGTGCATGTTTCAGCAACATGGTACAAAAATCAAACCAGAATTCTACAAAATTCAACATTGCGTCCACTAAACCTCACCTTCCTAACTGGGCTGACCGTTCCGTTTGCAGGGAGCTTTCCTCCAAACCGTCCAGTACGGCGGCCACAAGTACGGTTTGAGCAGGGACGCCATCGAAGATGTCGCCCGGGAAGGACTGGCGTGCTGCGTGCAAATGGAGCTGGAGGTGACAGGAATGACATCGACAAAAGCCTCAGTGGCAACCGCCTAAAAGATGTGGAATTGAACTGCATGCTTTGAATGGAATAAAATAGCTCCCTCTTGTGGACAAATGTAAAATAGCTAACAATAACGATTTTTTGTTGTTGTTGTTGTTGTTTGGTTTTTTGGAGGTGCGTAGCCTTGTTATTTGAAGCAAATTCAAAAAATAAAAATAATTCAACACAACCGGAATGCCTCATGAATCATAAAATGAAACATGTTGAGTCTCAATTTCCATCCTCTGTCATCTTCACAGGGTGTGCTGAGTCTAAAAAAGAGCGTCTTTGAACCCCGCTACATCCTGCTCATCCCCACCATCGCCGAGAACTACAAGGCCATGCTGAGGAGTCGAAACCTCTACACGGACGCCCAGACCGAGGCGGCGTTGTCGCGCATCGACCTGTACAACAATTTCAACAAGGAGCGGCCCGGCTTCTTCGACAACGTCATCCGTTCCGGTACGCTCACCGGCGAGCTGTCTTTTCGCTATTAACGTCAACACTGTGGAGGATATGCAAATTTGATAGCAAGTGACGATTTTTTTTTTTTTCCTGTCGTCGCACTGCCCCACAGAAACAAACCACCCCCTCTTGTCACTGATAAAGCCTTCGATAAATGAACGCGCCTCGCTAAAATCCATACCGCACAATTTCATTCCCATTACCGCTTTGTATTAAGACCACGTCAAACCGTTTGTCATGCCGGTGCGTTTTCGCCGCTTTCTTAATGAGACCAACACGCGGGCAGGGCAGCACACTCATCACTTTTATGCACCGCTGACGTCCTCCATCGCTTTTGCTTTCATTGCCGCTCGATGGGCGGGCTTCGTGAGCATATTTTGTGCGTGCGTGCAGATAACTGGGACAGAGCCTACCACATGCTGGAGCGGGTCGTGAAGAACTACCTGTTGCTTGGGGACCAGGACGGTAAGAGGAACCTCACAGAAGACCTCTAAAGGTCATGAGGGCGCTTTTCAACTTTTTTGGGGTCATTACGGGGGTGGGGGAAAGGACAGCTGCCCTCAAAAATATTTTCCTGCCTCAGGTGAGAGTAATGCGAGTGAGAAGCCCCCCACGGAGCAGCTAAGGTCAGACTCTTCCACACCGTCCCACCCAGCCGCATCCTCCTTCAGCCCCTCGGAGCCCCTCCACAGAAACTCTTGCACCCAGGCCCAGCAGCCGCTCACCCCTCGCAAGACTACTGTGAGTTCGGATGAAAAATTACCAGACGACCAATCCTCTCTTCTGCCAGTCATCAGCACTCTTGTGTGTTTGTTTTGTTTTTTGTCCGTCCTTGTGTCTCCTCTCCAGGAGCTGGCTTCCATCCTCAGGCGGGAGCAGCCGGTGCGAGAGGCAGTCATGGGGAAGAGTCCGGGGGTCTACAGTTGGCTCATCAGAAGGTACATTTTGAAGCAGCACACACACTTGACTGGCGCTTGCTCATGCCTAATTCTGAGTGGGGGCCAAAATTGCCTTGATTGGCCCACTTGTCCTGTTTTTTTTTTTTTTGATGGTTTGTTTGGACTTCCTGACCTTGAGTGTGAAGCGGCCTCGCCGCTGAAACCAGCAGCAGCGAGGCTAATTCGATGGGCTTGTTGTAGTGTTTCCACTCAGCGCCAACACTCACCTCCTCTAAAACTACAAAATGAACACACAATGGAACAAACACCAATTATACACTTTTACTCCTCCCCCCCAAAATGTTATTTAATAAAATAACGCTCACTCTATAATATTTACTTTATACTAAATATATTAATAACTCATTTAAATATAATTTGAGTTTGTGCCATTGCGACTGTCACCACGTGCAACTTGGCCACCGGGGGGCAGTATAATAGAGTCATGAAAACGGTCGCTACTTGAAATGACTCACTAAGGAGGATAAAGACAGTACGCTCGTGTGTATTCTTGTTTTGCTCAAACGTTTGTGTTGAAATATCCGTTGCTTCAAGGTTTATCGCTGGACGTGCAACAATTAATCGGCAACTGTTAATTGGTAAATGTTGATTATCAAATTAACAGTTTTTTAGTGACCATAAACAACAGTAAAAAAAAAAAAAATTTTAATTTTGCGCCTTTATCATGTACTAAAATATTTTTGGGAAAAAATGAGTCATTCATGCTGAGATGCACTGTTTCTAGGCTTGCGATTTTTTTTTTTTGTTGCCCTTTCTCACCCCAAATGTAATTACAATTACGTATTTTCTTCTGTATGCCCCTGTGGCCTCATCTTCACGTCATCCCTTTGAACGTTACTCAGCCCCGCAGTATTTGTGCAGGAGATTCCAGACGTGTCTTCTTGTCTGCACTCATCTTCGCCGGGATGCGTCCCAGCTTGCGCGTGACTCCTTCACGTATTGTCACCGCGCATCACGTAACTGTCCATTAATTGAGTCCCAGGGGCCATCATTTTTGTTTCCAGGCAACAAAACAAAGTGGAGTTAAAGATTCTTAGACTCCTTTCATCTGGGAATCTGCTCTAACTTCCACTTGTCATCTCGTTTTTTTTTTTTCCTCAACAGCTCAGATGAATCTCCGGGACACTCTGCGGATACCTTCAAAGGTTGTTCCACCGAGATCCCACTTCATATCACGAGTCGATTTTAGATCTCATTTCTCTGCTTCACGTTGTCGTTTAAAGGTGACAAGCAGCTGCAACAAACACCAGCCGGCATCACGCCCCTTTCTGACCGACGCCCCGGATCCAGCGTCAAGCCCATCCTGCCTCCAATCCCGCCTGGACGCAAGACCCCGCAAGCCAATAGCCCGCTGTCGTCGCCCAGCCGCCGCCACGTCCAAGCCAGCACGCAAGGATAGCGTGGAGGTTTTTTCCTTAAAGACGTGACGAGAAAAGCACACTGATTCACTTTGTTAACGGAGCGCATCGCTGAGTGACAACGTCTGTCAGTGGCTCTCCTCCAAAACAAACAATTGCGCCTCAGTTTGTCTTTTCATGCTGCTCGTGCGCAAACGTGTCAGGATGCTGCTTTTTTTTTTTGTTTGTTTGTTTTTTTCTCTCCTTGATGACTAACCATGTCCAGCATTTTTAGTTTGCATTTTTCAACTGGTCATCAAAACTAACATTGCACCTCTAACTCGTCTGAATCTATGCACAGATTAGCGTTTCAAAGTGTAAACAGGGAGGCACACCTGGCCATCCATCACTGTCTGTCTTGCTCTGAAGGCAGCAGATGTTGCAGGGCCGTCATAATTCTTTGGCAGATATTGTCTGCGCGCCGGAGCCCCAACCACCGCCCCCCCCCCCCCCCCCCCTGAGGTCTAACCTAGTTACGCTGCAGTCGGCGCCGCTTTCCACAAAATCCGTGTCCACGATCAGTGGCCTTTTGATATACGGGACAGTCCGGACACGCAGTACTAGGAAAACTTGTACTTTCACTCCCTGGTGGGACTTTTATGTGTCAGTGGACAAAAACGCAAACTATGCTGTTTCAATTTTGTAAAACAGCAGAGGAAGGACATTGCGAATGGCAGGAACATGAGGCAAGGAAATGACTACAATCTCATTGTGACTGACGTCACATGAAATAAAATGCATTTTTGAATTATGACTAACAGCTTTTTCCATCACAGCGCCATCTGCTGGAACTCGTGAGGCACTGCACCCTTTTGCCATTAAATGTATATTTTGCCAAGTTACGTCCGGTCAGGTTTATTGGTGCAGCCCTTAAGAGTCGCACACCGTTTTTTCAAAAAGTCAACATCGTCACCCTGGTGTCGACACCCCCCCACGCAAAACTGCGGGTTGGGGGGGTTTGTGGAATTCCCCTTTCAGGATGACCAGACTTTTAGGCAATGTTAGTTTAAAAAGCATGAGACTCCTTACTGTGAAAGCCTCACTTTGCTCATAGCTTCTCCGAGAGGGGTGCGGGGAATTTGGAGAAGTGACAGTAAAACAGGCCAAAATCAGCTGAGCAATGCGAGAGCGTCGAAATAGACAGAAAGTTCAATAATATGTACTAAGTGCAGTGCGATAGCGTGCTTCACTATTGCCCGTGATAAAAGTACCCTGAGCCGACACTAGCATCGTGAAATCTTGCACCGATAGTGACAGTGCGGCCGCATTGACTGCTGCATGATGTGGCGCAATGCTCAGTCGCCATGGCAACGGCTCTCCTCTCCCCTCCCTCTCCGTTCCTGGTGCGCGTGGACGTATAACTCCTCGCCGCCTCTTCCCTGAGGACACATTCATTCGCTACCAGATTCATTGGCTGTCGACTCGCTGGAAACAAAAAGTTTCTGTTTTAATTAGTTTGCTGCAGTGTGTGTGTGTGTGGGCGTGTGTGTGTGTGTGTGTCGCCGCGTCATCCATCTATCTGCGTCGCCACCTACACCAGCGGCACCCTCTCGGCTGCTCTCCCTCGCCTCTATCGTCCTCATCCACGCTCCCCGCTGGCTCTCCAGTGTAATTAAAGCCAGCCAGTGCGGATAATAGAACCGTAATGGTGTGTAATTGCGATAATCAATACATAGTGCATACTAAAGAAGTCAGCGTTTATAAATTTAGAGCGGAGGAGATGCCGCTTGGTCCCTATCTCGCACGCCTCATAAAACTCCTGTGACCTTGAAGTGGTCTTTTCCGTCATTAAATCACATTTAGGGAATAGTTAGCTTGCTCACATGCTAGCGGAACCTAGCTTAGCATGAGCGTAGTGACGGGTAAATGAAGCTTCAAATTTGCTTCGTGAACCAGTTGTAGTATTTTTGGACACCAGTAGGTGGCAATCTGTTCAATATTGGCCTGAAAGCACACTGACTGGCCATTTTTAAAAAAAACTTTATTTAAACCAACAGTGCCATCTAGAGGACTCAAAAATACAACTGGTTCATGAAGCAATTTTGAAGCTCCATTTTTCCCATCACTACATGAGCGCTCTCCAAGGACAAAAGCAGAAGATGGCGTTCATGTATCCTTCGGTGGTGTTGTTAACGTTCTGAGTCTTGACTCCTTGGACCTCTCAGGTTGTGTCCTCGGGGGGGGTGTTCACTCCAGCTGTGCCAAAGGGCGGGATGACCTTCACCTTCAAGCAGGGAGCGGGGTCGCCAACTTGGCTGAGCAGGTAAGCTTACCTCGGGCTCTTTTGAAAATGAATCAAATTGTTGCATATAATTTATCTCCTCATCTGATCCCGCACTGCCCAGCCCACTCGCCATTAATTTCACGTTTCACGCCGTCGTATCGAAACACTGCACAAGTCAGCTAATAGCCGCGTTCGCCCCCGCCCGTGTAGGCTGTCATGTTCCGATGCTTGAACATTTGTTTAATAAACAGGACGCAGCTGATATCAGCACTTCAGCCAGGCGTCCTGCAGCCCTTTTCCATTCTTGTGCGCTCTGGCACAAAAAAAAAAAATTGCAGTGACCCGCTCGCAGCAGACTTGTCTCTGCTTGTGTGTTTAAGTGCGTGTGTCATCCCTCAACCGTGACCGACGTGCCGTTTTTATACAACACAGGGAAAAACATTCCTGTGAGCTTCCTTTGACAGGTGGAGGTTAAAAAAAAAATGCATTGCATTCATGTAAAAAAAACACCATTTTGAGGTTGATGAGTGGCATTTGCTGGAAAAACTCACGACAATTTCATGCTAAAATATTTTCCGCCTTTAGAGCGCCTTGTCCGCTGCAAGTGTGTGCACATCGGTTATGCAAGTTGATTTTATTTTTTTTTAAGTCAGATGTGGCAGCCAGTGTATAGCCAGAGGCCTTGCACTGACGTGGACAATTAGAGTGCCTCGTCGTTGCGGCGTGAAAAAGCCCCGTCCGACCCGGTGAGATATATATCCTTCTCGATTTTGAAGCCTCATTTTATAATCTTGCCGATTTTGTTAATCATTCAAATTTCTTCAAATTTAAGAGACTTTTTGTTTTTTTTCTCCTCAGGGACTTCATGAGCCGTTCACTCGTCTGGCGCGGGATGGCAACGTTCCAGTAAGTTCTCATGCAAAAATCAAGCAGTACGCATTTGATCTTGCTCCCTTGCCTTCTGTTTTCTCAGCATCGATGGGATTTACCGAGCCTGTGTGCTTTCGTTCATGATTCGGAGATTCTCTTGCCGACTCAGGAGTGGTAATTGGACCCACGCTCACGACTGCTGCGTCTCAATCCTCTCTTCGGGTCTCGAATGCGGGCCTCGCTACGCCACCTCTCTGTTTTGCCTCCCGTTGCCATGACGGCTCGCGTCACAGTCGCACGGGGCTAATTGAGTGAATTTATCACGGCGGAACCGAGAGAACCAAACCAAACCAAAACGTCTCCAACACGCGTCTTTGCAGCAATGACCGCTTTGGAGGTGAAGATTTGAGTTTCGCAATCACCCCTTGAGAAAGCCGAGTGACCCGTCCGCGCTTCAAAATCGAATTTTAATTGCTCATTAAATCCACACGTGGACGCCATTTTCATATATCATCACTCGCCCTTGGAAGTTGCACTCCATTCGTTAGTGGCGTTCTCCACCGTAATGCGTCGTTTAATCACAATTTCCGAGAGAAATATTGAGACACATCTGTTGTGCCACAAGGCAATTGCTCTTTTGGAACATTGCAATGTGGAATGGTCCCGTGCCCCAATACTTTTTTTTTTCCCCCCTAATTTGCATTAATGAGAGGTTTTCGTTGTGGTGTTTACTGTGCTGTATTCCTTTTGTTCCCAGCGACAATCATCAGTTGCCTGCTCTGTGTATTCCCAGCGCACCGCCCACTCTTAAGCCGCCAAACTCTCACACCCTTCATCCTCCAACTCCCTTTGGCTTTCCAGATTTATTGCACTTTTTTTTTGTTTTGTTTTTTTGCTTGTTTTCTTCCTCCCCCCTCCTCTGTCTTTTTGTTTCCCTCGCCTCCCAACGCACACGATTGCGTTCATGTTAGCCGGCGGCGTGAATTTAATCACAACTGCACCGCCACCTCTTGTCGCCGGGGGAGCGAGCGTGCTCGCGTATGTGCCCGCGAGGGGGGGCGGTTGAACGCGGGCCCACTCGGTGTAAACAGCGCTATTAGCGGTTAATACCCCCCCCGACCGTGTGAATGCATCCAACAGGTTCCACGCGGCCGCTTTCGTATCGGCACACATACACCTGCAGCTTCGAGTGTGACTGCAGATAATTGAGCCTGTGAGGACGGCGTCACGCCGAATCGTGACAAAGGTTTACGCGCGCTTATTGTGGGTTGGAATGAATGACAATAAGGTTTGTGTATATATTTTTATTTAGATATACGACAGACATAAAAATCCACAAAGCAGAATTTCACTAGATTGGTAAGCTGTAGTAATATATTTTTATTTTTTTGCAGAGGATAAAGAATGTATGACACATCGGGGTTGGCACGGGGTCACGAAAGCTTTTAGCCAATGTGGCTAAACGGTGTGAAAATCTCCTAGCCACATTTGAGTGTTTTTAGACACGCAAATAAAACGGAAGGAAGTCGAGGTATCACTGTGGTTGTTTATTTGGATCGTGTCGGGTGACGAGTACGCCTAATGCATTGCTTCTCAAATACGGGGGCGGGCCCTCCAGGGGGGGGGGTGCGATGCGATGCTGAGAGGTGCGCGTGTGAACCTGGGGAACGTGCTTTTTTTTTTTCCCCGCTGTACTACAATAAAGTGTAATTGCACATCCATTCCAGTAGATGGCAGTGGCGCTCTCATTGTGTGCAGCGAGTATTAACTCAAGGGTGTTGTTTTGTTGTGCAAAGAGAAGAGTTGGTTGGGGGGGGGTGAATTGTTTTCTTCTTGCTGGGGGGGCGTAACATAAAATAATTGAGAAGCACTGGCCTAATGGCTCATATCGGCGTTGGGGTGGGGGTGGGGGGGTACTATACCACATGACGTATGCTAGAAAAGTAGTTTAAAAAAAAAAAAAAGTCTTTCTCTCGATACCTTTCAGTGACCTACATTGCAACTCTTGTAAAAACAAAAGCCCCCCCGAAAAAAAAAAAAGTGTTTGGAAACATCAGTGGTTTCACGCTTGCTTTATAGCCCCGTTGCGACTCCTAGCGAGAAGAACATTAAAACGCCTGGAGACAAACTCCAACCTCTTTGACTTCCTCTTTGACGCTCCAGTGAAAGCCGTCCAGGATGCCTCCAACCTCTCGTTTGATGTGCCAAAGGTCAGCAGCAGGGCAACGTGTAGCCCGATCGCCGCGTCTATGCTTACTTAGCCGCAAGACGCATTTCGGTTTTGCGCAGCGCATTTATTTGGAGCAAATGGTGCCCGGTGGGTGTCGATGTGTGATGACACAACATGCTTCTGGCTCGACAACGTGCGTTTGGAGTCCAAGCATGTCAGCGCTCACAGCTGGCCGAAGCCCATTAAACCAGTCACCGCATTCCTCCAAAGGTGACCCGGTGTCCAATTCCAACAACAAACCCCCCCAACCCCCCAAAAAAAAAAAAACAGCCGCTTGTAAAACATGATTTAACTCGACTGCTTTTTTTTTTTTTTTCTTATTCCTCAAGTCGTTTGCTCTGGTTGTCTTCGGGGCAGGGTCAAAGCGTCGTAAGTCACCCCCACTTCTTCTCCAAAGGTAGCAGGTTGCAGCAGCACCCACCCCCTTCTTCCCAAACTATTTATGTATATTAGCCAAGCCCCAAAAAATCCAAGTGTCATTCATTCATTCATTCACACACACACCTACCTCCTCTTTTCACTCACAGATTCATGAACGACCGCCTCGCTTGGATTTAACATTTTCTTTTTGTCTTTTAGGGGATTTTTCCACCCCTGTCTGGAAGTCTTCTGGATAATTCTGCTGAACTTGTGCGGAGAGGTAAGTAGAAGGCCCTTTGAAATCCATTAACCTTACTGCACTTTAATGTGCTGATTTAACAAGCTTGAGTGTTAATCTTTTAAAGCAGCGCGTAGCTCATTATATTCTCTTTTTGTGATTGTGGATGTGTACGATGCACTTACACGTCTGGCACACCTGCACTAATGCAAATATTTTTTTTTTCTGTTGTCTATGTTGCTCGGCTGCACCTGCAAACTTTCTACTTTTAGCTTTAAAAATCTGAATTACATCGACGACGTGTGCTTTTTTTTTTTTTTCGCCGCTAACCGTCTTGCGGGGATAATCCATTCCGGGAGGTGGCGAGGTGGAAAATGCTATTATGTAGAAAGAGCTGACATACGGCGACACTTGCAGGGGCCGCCGGCGTGTGTGAGAACAAGCGAGAGAGAGAGAGAGAGAGAGAGAGAGAAAGAGTGAGCGAGAGAGAAGCAGATAACACGGAGTGAGTCAGTGAAGTTAATTTTGTAATATTGTTTAATCTTCTCGGGGCCGTGATAAAGGCAAGTGTTGTGCCACTTTGTTGTTAATATGAGGCACTGCATTTTTTTTTAATTGTGGCTGCCTCTTGCCTGCATGGTTTAAACACTAAAACCACAAATGTTATAAGCAGCATATTGTGGCATATTTAAGCGTGCCGACTGTCATTCATAAAAAAAGAAAAAAAATCCTCCACACCTGACTGGCTGCTCTCTGCACTAATAAGATACATGCAGAGACATATCTGCATCGGTATGCGAGGAGGAGGTGAAGTGTGTTGTTACGCGAGCCCTGCCAGCCCCGCTCGGGCTCGCACGGGTTGTAAATGTCATCCAGCCTTCAGCCAGGTGGTCAAATCACAGCGAAAAATTTTCCCCGAATGACTCCCGATTGAGCCCAATCGCTTTTTATGGCACTTTTATGCTCATGTTAATTGGTCAAGGCAGAGCGACAAAAATGGTGGGGGGGGGGGGCTAAAGTGTCCGGACATGCTTTTTCATTGCACCCGTTGCATCTTAATTCCTCATTTTGGCAAGATGTTTTTTTGATTATTGTATTGTGTGAGGTGGCTATGCGCCGCGTGGTTTGATGTGGAAAAGCTTCACCTAAAAAAAAAACCTTAGCCTGACGTTTTATATAATACAGAGCACAATGTTCTTGCAGTCTTGAAACGGTGCTAATAACCCCTTAAGTCATTCACTGCCATTGACGGACGGGTATAGAAGCCAAAAAGTACATTCTCTAGTTTAGACATTTTTTTATATTTCATTTCACCTGGGCTGGTTGTGAGGGAGTTTTTAACTCATTCAATCCATAAAAAAAATACTTATGTGTTTTCAAAAACGTAGTCCTGCCTCCCAAAGACGTATTTATACGTCTTATCCTTTTTTGCGTCATAGCTCTGTGTTTTTATAGCATTAGAACACAATATTCTGTTGGCCTCGCAGAATCAGTCAAAATCCCGAAAAACGCTGGAATTGAGAGGTTTCCAATGAAAATTTCTGGGATTAAATGTGTTAATAGACCCCCTGGTACTCTCTACAGTTAAGTAAATAAGTGCTGTGATACCTAAACGTACTTGTTGCATGTTTCACGTTCGTCACGCTTGTCTGCACCGTCTTCTCAGGAAATAATGAACCCGTCAGTCTGCTCGAGCTCCGCCGACACAACAGCACGCATCGTGTCGTTTTCGTTCGCTAAACAAAACACGGGCATATTTAAATATGCGTGATAATCCCGAGGAGCCTTTCTCATAATCAAATATTCTCATTTGCAAAGGTGAAATATAAAAAAAAAATAAAAATGGCTTGGTTTGAGTCCACCTCTGCAATGCGAGACAGCCCCTTCTGGATTATTGGGGTCATAAATTCCAATCGTGTTTGTTTGGCCGCCGCAGTAATTGCCTCTGATAGCTGGCGTAGTATTAGACAATTTAAAAAGCTGCGGCGTGACACTTCTAAACCTTTTTTGCCACCGTTGGAATGTGCTGTAAAACTGTCCGCAAGGTAAAAACGACCAGTTGAAACCCCCCCCCGCAAGCAACCTTTTATTACCCCCTCGCTCGCCTTTATTCGGACAATATGCAATAAATGGATCATAAATAGTGAGTGATTTGCTTGCATCCTCGCAAGTTAAATGCAATGTAAAAAAGGGGGAAAAAAATGGCTGCTCACGTTTTATCTCTCTTTGACTTTCCCTGTCTCAGATAAGAGGGAAGAAGCGCAGGAATTGATGATCCCGGAGCGCCGTCCTGGAAGGGGATTTGTGAGGCGAGGGGGGTGGAGGAGGAGGAGGAGGAGCGGGTGATTGGAACGGGGCAAAGAGGACAAGCAGAAGAAGAGTATGGGCCGCTCTTCGGTTTGCACGCTTCTCCTGTTGCTTTGCCTCCTGTGTCGGAGCGTCACGGCGCAAGCGGAAGGTATGACATCACGCTTCCTGCTTTGATGGAATGTAATTCAGCGTTCTGTTTTTTTTTTTTTTCACACTATCATATCCTTCAATGTGATTGGATAATATTGTCATTGATTCAAATGGGAGCCAATCTGGTGACATCATCCTGAACCCAAACTTTTTTTCAGAAGTCTGAGAGCCACGAGTGATGCAATAATCAAAACAATAATCTTACTTAAATTTGAAGAAAAAATAAATAAAAAATCCCAACTTCGAATCTAGAGGCACCATAATGCAGTACTTTTACAACGCCTGTTAGCTCGGGCGGGCGTGAGGAGGCAGGTTGACCGCACGCAATGCGGCCTGTGTTTACCTTAATATTCTAAGCGTTGCTCATTGCTGTGCGAAAGTTTTATCGCTGGAGTGCTCGGAATATTGATGCTCTTTTTGGGCTGACTTGTGTGTCATGAAGCATTCATGGGCGTTTGCGCGGCCCGCTGCAGATGCGAGCAGGGAAACGAGATGAGCCAAGACTGCCGTCTAGTGACAAGACGAATATGAAGTTGTTGGGATAGTCAGCAGATTTTGTGGCATTTAATTTTTTTTTTAATTTTCATAAGGTAGAATTTGCACAAATATCATATGTGTGAATTCAAAAAGTGTTTCAGACAACGACAAAAAAAAATAAAATAGCGCATTAAAAATGTCTTAGATCATCCCACATTTATCGATACTGGTACCAGAATCAGTATTTCTGCAAAAGAAAAAAAAAAAAAAGATCCAATGTTACAACACCGATACCACACAACCAGCTGTCATTTTTAGGTTAAGCAGAGTTGTCGGCGTCTGCTGAAAGTAACTAATAAAGTAATTTTGTTAACATTAAAAATCAAGTAATCGATAAAGTAACTTATTACTTTTGGTTTGAAAAAAAATTGTTGTATTATGCATCCTCAATCTTAACTTCAATTAACTAATACTAAACTACGATTTAAATTTGATCTATTGGCTTAATTTTTCCCATTCAAAGCATGCAGCAAATTTTTTATGATCATTATTTATTTATTTATTTTTTACATGTGAGCGCGAATAGTTGTGTTCGTCTCTTGCTCATTGCGCAATCTACGGTAGCCTGCAGGACGGTGGTGCAGGCCGACATCGTGTTCCTGGTGGACGAGTCGTGGAGTGTGGGCGCGAGCGGCTACTCCGCTTTCAAAGACTTCATCTCGGCGATGCTCTCCTCCTTCGAGGACAGCCTCGTAGGAGCCGAGGGCGTCCGCTTCGGAGTCACCGTCTTCGGCAACGTCCCCAGGTAAAATATCGACGTGCCAGCGCATCGCTTTTGGAGCGTGCCTCACTTCCTGTTTGGCTTCCAGGATGCGAATCGCCTTGACGGACTACGGCTCCTTGGAGGAGGTGCTCGGGGCTGTCAGAATGCTTCCCTTTGAGGGCGGAGCCAGGAAGATGGGCGCCGCCCTCCACTTTCTCGTAGACCAGGTTTTCAGCGCCGCCATCAGTCGCGACCACGCACCGAAGGTACTGACTTACTCGTTCACTGCCATTGACGTGTATAAACGCTAAAAAGTACATTCATTTTACCTGAGCTGGTATTAATGAACCCATCATATGATTAAGTACGATAGTTCGAGCAATAGAAGTCAATCCATTTAAGCCAGCAAAAATTATTCCTTCCCCGATAAAAGACGCTCGTGATTGGTCTGTTTTCCAATAGGACGGAATAAAAAATAAAAAAAAGAGTGCATTAAAGTCAGCGCCGCCTGCGCCAGACGGCAACTAAACTTGTCAAATGATAAAATGTGAAGTATTTTCCTTCTCTATCAGTCGCGTGGCGACTCGGAGTAACGCTGCCGGTTAGCATTCCCATCAGCCCGCTATCTTCTGAGTGTGCGCGTGAATAATTTTGCACTTGACGAAGGAAGGCAGCGGGGGAGAGGATTAGGCTGATATATTGAATTTGTCGTGGCGGGGCGTTTGCGAGCGGCAGCTACAATCACATATTGATGCTGTCCTGCCTCTTCTTCCTCCTCTTCGTCTTTCTTGAACTTTCCATGAACTTTGCTTTCATTTTTATGAATGAGCAAATTGAGAGTCTCGGTCGCATTCGTGCATCCCGCTTGTTCTTTTCGCTTGATTTATTCAATTATGAATTCAATTATATACTAAACCATGAACAAATCCGTGGGGGGCTTTAACGAGTGTGATGCTGTTTTTAAATGAGTTTTTTTTTTTTTTCATCCAAACAGTGGTGTATTAATTATTTAGCGACATAACTGCGCAAATGTTTAAACTGTAGAATGGATTCCAACAGTAAAACAAACAGGAGCTAAATCTTGATGGGACTTTTTTTTATCTATTCTGGATATTTTCATCACGAATACAGCAGTGCCTCGATACAAGCCGTCGTTCCGCCGATTTTTCCGCTTTGACTCTTTGATAATTTGACATGACTCGACTCAAGACAGTATTAAAAAAGAAAATACTCCGGCGTGTATTCTTTATCCTCTGCGAAGAGTGACATGCAACAAATTGAACTAGTATCTCAAGGCACCATGATGCACACGCGTGACCATCTCTGCTTTCTCCTTAGGTGGCCATTCTGATCACAAACGGACCCTCGGACGACCCCTTTGTCGCCGCAGCCAAAGAAGTGGCCGACAATGGGATTACGCTCTATGCTGTCGGTGAGTCCGCATTGTGAATTCCCGCAACATCCCCACTGCAGCGGACCACTCCGATCTTATCCGAACGGCCGTCGTCTCACCCGCTGTTAGAAATTCACGTCCTGTACAGTCGCGATTCATTGGATTCCTCCCCGGAACCTTGTGATTGTGCGAGATTCACATTTCAAAAGTGCACTCATGGCCATCTATACAATGCATATGCTGCACACTCCCTCGTCACAATATTAGGTACACCATGCCTCCATGTGTAGAGCGGAATGATGGATACAGCCAAAAGTCGACTTTCACGACTTGCCTCACACACATGCGCCGCAGCCGCGCATACGTCTTGCTCCCCTTGCTGCGAGCGCTGCAATAATTACTGCTCATTAGCCAATCGCTTTCTAATTGCGGCCATTATTCACCGGACGATTCATCTACACCTCTGACACAGAGTGCCGCTCTTCTTATTCATCACCGCCACGCTGAAGCAAACCTGCGGGTGCTTGCTTGTCAACAAATATAAGCCCCGAAAAACACCTTTGGACACCCATGTCGATAATTAAAACAAGTAGACTTTCAAAAGCACAAGCCTGAGTCAGCTTGTTGTAAATATGCTGTTTCATTGTTATTTCTTTGAAGTCAGACTACAACAGTGAAGCAATTCAAGATGTCACAGCTCCCCCCAGTGGCATAAACTTGGTAGTGACACAATATTGCTCCGCATGCTTTTTGGATTCAGGCGTGAGGGGGGCCGAGGAGGCCGAGCTGAGGATGACTGTGACGCCGCCGTACGAGGAGCACCTCTTGATGGGCGCTGATTTCCCCCTACTGGAGGCTGTCCTCCCAAAATTGTCCCGCCGTGTTTGTTTCACCGCCTCGGAGCCGCCGCGCCCTGTCAAAATGTTCCAGCCCGGTGAGGGGAACGTGCATAGCATATCAAGCGTGTGACTCATTTATTTTATTGGACAAACCCCAAAAAAACTTTAATGCATGCGTCAATTTCCATCATTTTTATGTAAATCCAACAGACTTGTTTTTTTTTCTTGTGTATTATTTTTTTGAATTAATATTAATTGGGCTTTGCTTTAAATTTTAATCCATGTTAGCATCTCCATGTTCAGGGTTATAGTTTAATTGTAAATTTTATTATATAATTAAATTTTATTTAATTATTAATTAATTAATTATTTATTAATATTTTTTCTCTTTTTTTTTTAACATTATGTAGTTTGAAAGTTGTCTTGCATTAGTTTAGTGACAAGAGTATATATATATTTTTTTTAAATATGATTTTTTTCCCCCTTTTTTTTTTAATCTGCGTTCAGTCAAAGAGCCCATTTTGGGTCCCCGAGACCTGCAGGTTAGCGAGCATTCCTACGGCTCCCTCAGATTGACGTGGACGGCGGCCACGGGGGACGTCACGGGATATCGAATCACGGTCGTCCCTCTCAGCTCCAGAGGACAATCCATCCACACGCAGCAGCGACAGGTGAGCGAGGTGTGAACGTTCCGCACATCCGGGCCAGGTGTTTACTCCGGCCTCTGCTCCCTTAAGATTGATCTTAAAGCAGACATGACAACAGTCGTGGTGGCAGAGCTCAACCCTAAGACGTCATATTCCCTGACTGTGCACGCCATGTATCCCAGTGTCATCGGCGACTCTGCGACGACTACCGCCCAGACGAGTAAGCGCAACGCTAAAAACGCCAAACGTCGCTTTACTCCATAAGCACACGTCTTGTCTTTCAGCGCCATTGCCTCAAGTGTTAAATTTCCGAGTTATCGAAGAGGGTCTTTTCTCGCTACGCCTGGGTTGGACGCCTCCTCTCAAGAAGCTCAATGGATTCAAGATTCTCATCCCAAGATGTACAAAGACAACCTGCAACGTTTTTTGACACTTCCTTATATTTTTGTCAATTGACCTTGTCCGGTTTGTCCAATATAGCCAACCGACCAGGCTTTGTGTACGAGCAGCTGCTCCCAGGAGACGCCTCGTCGCACGTGATTGACAGCCTGGAGGAGGACAAAAAGTACACCATCAGTGTTTGTGCGGTTTACCCGCAGGGGCTGAGTGAACCTGTTTCCATCGTGGGAAAGACATGTAACTATTATTACATCTGAGTTTGATGACACTAATTATGGTTGACACCAAGTATCACTTGCTAAGAAACAGAGAAAATGTATAAAATCACAAAGTTGTAGTACTGCAACATGTCCACTGGAGGGCAATGTTGTTCTATGCCAGATTGCTAATTCTAATTTGTCCGTTTTTTGGTGGTTTTTTTGGAGAGAAAATACAGGGATTGAGTATTTATCATAGAGAGATTTAAAAAAATCTATCTGCATATGTTTGTCTGTCTCATCACATTTATTTATATTTCACGATTTATTTTTTGTGCGTTATAGTGAAGCTGGTAGCAATTCAAGAACTCCTGGTCCAGAATGCAACCACCGACACCGTGCAGGCCAAATGGACTTCAGTCAAAGGCGCAACAGGATATCGTCTCACATGGGCGTCGCCAGGTAATGCGGCTTGACGACTACCAGGATTTTATTTGCCACTTCCCATGCGTTTTTTTTTTTCTTTCAGACGGCCACATAGAGAATATCAACCTCAGGGACACCTTTGACTTCTACATGATCCAGGGCCTCCACGCGGGCGCCGAGTACACCATCACCATGAATCCCATCTTTGGAGACATCGAAGGGCCCGTCACGTCCGCCAAAGTCAAGACATGTAACTACAGCACTAAAAAGAACCCAGGCGCGATGGAGTATATGCTCCATGAAATGACTCGATGTCGCCCCCATCAGTGGAAAGCAGCGCGGTGCAGACCCTGAAGGTGTCCGCAGTGAGTACCAGCACCGCTGTCATCACGTGGAACAGCGTGTCAGGAGCCACCGGTTACCGACTGGCCTGGGGACCCACGATAGGTGAGTTGGAACTTAGCATCCCTGCAAGAGCTTCCTCTTAAGTGTCGTGTCATTTCTCAGAGTTTGCGGGTCGGGACCGTCCCAGGCAGTTGGCCCTGAACGGCACCACCACTGAGTACCAGCTGAAGAATGTCGCCCATGACACAGAGTACGCGCTGACTCTCTACGTGCTCTTCGGATCGGTGGTCGGGCCTGGCATTACCGCTACCTTCCGAACATGTCAGTACCTGTGTTTAAAACCGGACGTAGCATTAGCATAAACCGAAATATTAGCATCAAAAGACTGATCCTGTTTCTCGTCGTTCATCCTCAGCTCCTCTTGGTTACGTGTCCAGCTTTGAGGTAACAGTTTACACGAGCACCGCCATAGAAGTGCAGTGGAGTCCAATAGTTGGCGCCACTGAATACAAACTCTCCTGGAACGCTGGTAAATGTTCTTGTCCCTGGCGTTCATATTCACAATGACATGCCTGAAATTTTTCACACACGTGCAACTCCATGTTTGCAGACGATGGCACCCCCCAGTTGTGCTACTTGGACCGCAGCGTTCTCGTCTATCACATTACAGGCCTGAGCCCACGCACCACGTACACAATCACAGTCCGTGCAATATACGGCAACACGGAGGGGCCAGAAATTTCCTTAACTCAAATCACAGGTGGTGAAGAATTTTGGTTCCTTTGGAGATTTCTGGCTTGATTGCATTTTTAATTCCTCAGCGGCTGACTTGGACTCAGAACCGCCCCAGCTGGTGAAGGAGGTCAAAATAGTGGACACTGGTGTTAACTCTGTCACCGTTTCCTGGAAACATACACCTGGTGCAAGCAGCTACAAAGTCTCCTGGATCCACTTCATGGGTGAGATTCTGCGTCGCTTGCACTCAGAATTGCTGTGATATTGCTGTGGCTCATTTGCAGCACCAGGTGGGCGGCGTTAGTGATGGCGCTCTGGAGTACTTTAGATTCAATTTGGCAGGCAGGTGTTCACCTTGGTTGCCCTGAATCCCACCCGACCCCACTTGTGGTTTTGGTGTTCCACATGGTTCAATTTTAGGCCCCCTGCTGTTTTCTAAATTGAACAGTAATTTGAAATTGGGCGAAAAATTGGCGCTGTTGTTAAATCCAGCAATTCTGCCCTCCCTTTTCTGACTCCCTCTATATTTTAGAATTTAAGAGGAATTTAGAATTTTTTTCAAAATTATTCATTGTCTATTGACTCAGAGCTCTCTAAGTAAACTTGAGTTGGGTATCAAGACTAACTGTTTTGCTGCCACTAGGGGGAGAAGAGAAGTCCCATATGGTGCCTGCTGGCGTTCGAACCTTCACCATCGAGAACCTACGCGAGGGCTCGGCCTACAAGATCCAAGTGTCCTCCATGACGGGCAGCCGGGAGGGAAGCTCTGTCCTGGTCACAGCGCGGACATGTGAGTCAGTGGAGTAAATTGTGTGGAGACCAGAACAAATTCACCCTTTGACTGCTCTCTCTTTTAATTGGACTTTAGTGGACCTTCCCAAAGTGACTGGCTTCACGGCCGTGAACACGACGGACAGCAGCACTGTTCTGAGCTGGAACCGAGTGGCGGGTGTCTCCGGTTACCTTCTGAGCTGGCGGCACATTTCAGGTATGAGCCAGCCTGTCATTGACTTTTATGACGCACAACACACTTCCTTCTTTATTGCGCCTTACTCATCTGAATGTTTTCACCAAGTGTTGTTTTGTCCCGAAATAAATATCCGACTCATCCCCCTGAGTTTGAAGTCGATATGACGAGCTTGACACGTTATTGCAATGAGCGTATTAAATCACAGCGTAAATACTCTCAAGTGGGGGAGGGAAATATGAAATAATGACAATGTGTTTTGTTTTAGTGTTTGAGACTAAAAAGGAGACGCTGGGTCTTAGTTTCACCTCCTTTAAAGTCGGGGAGCTCCTGTATGGCAGAACATACATTTTCTCCATTCGGCCTTTGTATGGCCAAGTGGAGGGACCCATTAGCACCGTTTACCAGAGAATTGGTAAGGAACGCTCACGGGATTCATCCACTTTTTGTTTGATGTAACAACAGCATATTTTGTGCATCTCAGTGGGACATCGTCCTCCAACGTCCCAGCCAGCACCCGTGACCTCTTATGTCACAGCAAGCACCACAACGCCTCAGACCGCCACGAAACGCACCAAGCACCCCGTCGTGCCGTCGATTACGACCATTAAGACCACCCCAACGCATCCAGCAGTGGCCTCCCCTCAGCTAACGACACCGAACGCGGTGACGACAGCTCCCTCAAGAGCGGGTATTTCATTCTTGTCGGGGTATAAAATAATGCTGATTGTTGAACTCGCGCGTTTGGTTGCGTTTGCCAGAATGCAGCCGGAGCAAAGTGGACACGGTGTTCCTGGTGGATGAGTCGTCCAGCATCGGCGCGAACAACTTTGACAAAATGAAGGAGTTCATATTCCGCGTGGTCGCCTCCTTCCCGGTCATCGGCCCCGAAGGCGCGCAAGTTAGTGTCCTCTAACGCAACTGTGCGCCATCCAGCCTAACATTTTGAAATTGCAAAAGCTGAAACGTCGCCTTTCAGATAGCCGTGGTTCATTTCAGCGACGAGCCTCGCATCGAATTCCGACTCAACGATCACAAAGACCGGAACGCTGTGCTTAAGGCGCTCATGGGCTTGCGCTATGGAGGCGGCAACACCAAGACAGGTTTGTGCCGCACGTAGCGGCAACCGCGCGACGGGACCAATCGTATTTCTTCAACTTTTCTGCTCGTCAACGCAGGAAAGGGCATCAGCTACGTGCTGCAGGAAATGTTTCAGGAGAATGTGGGCATGAGGCAGGACGCCGCCCATGTTCTGGTGCTGATAACAGACGGCAGAGCCCATGACAACGTGGAGCCCCCCTCGAGGGTCGCACGTGCTCTGGGTCGGTTACAATTCCATCCGGGATGGACGTTTAGTTCTCTCTCATTTTTAAACCATCATGTCATTTTTTGCGTAGGTGTCAGCATCCTAGCGGTCGGGGTCGCCAATGCCGACTTGCAGGAGTTGGCTAAAATCGCGGCCCCCAGCGGGTACAAAAACGTCTTCTACTCGCCGACCTTTGATGACTTTCCCTCCGTCGAGAGCGAATTCATCGGGAGCGTCTGCAGCAAAGAGCTGCTCTCCGAGTTCAGGCTGCGTGACGATGACGACGAGGTAAAAGGAGAAGGTTTCATTTTGATGCGGGAATATTTCAGTTCTTCTCGCTTCCTTTTTAGTTGACTCAGCTGGACACGCCCACTGATGACCCAAAGCCGCTGGCGAAACCTCAGCCCCCCTGCCAATGCGTCAAGGTACGTTGCAAATTTCAGATTCCAAACATGATCGGTAAAACATGTATTGAAATTATTCCGCTGTCTTTCCCAGGGCCAAAAAGGAGAACGGGTGAGTTAAAATTATACATATTGAAAATAATGTGGGATTAAAATCCGCAATGCGCTGCACTCTTTCAGGGCGATGGTGCGGGAGGAGGTCTGGTATGTGTCACTCAAATATTTCTAATTTTTCCCCGTCATTTTTTGGCTTCACCTGAGACGTTTGTTTTTTTTTCGTAGCGATTCAGGCAAACTCCCGGACAGTTTGATCCTTTTACCTCCACCAAGGGGGAGAAGGGTGAAAAGGCAAGGACCGCACGCTCACTGCTAAATAAAATTGAACGCAAGTCAGTTAACTCATTCACTACCAGCCGAGTCCAAAAAAAACCAAAAAAAAAAACGGATCTTTGACGTATTTATCCGTCAATGGGAGTAAATGAGTTAAATGTGTCGCTGTGACGGTGTTGTTTTATTTGATTCTGTTTTTCACGTTGGCCATATTGCTTTACTTGGAAAGGGACCTCCCGGAACAGATGGCATTCCCGGGCTGCCTGGACGCCCTGGAAGAACTGGACCCCCGGGTTCCGCCGGCCAGCGGGTAAGTCAATTCCCAAGAACAGACTCGAACCCACAGGGAGTTTATTGCTTTAACACTTGTTGCGTTGTGTGTTTTTTTTTTCTTTTTCAGGGCACTCCAGGCGTCCCAGGCGATATGGTAAACCTTAAATCATGAATTCATGTGTTTAATTAAACAATGACTATTCTTGTGTTTTTATCAGGGTCCTCAAGGACTCACCGGTCCCAAAGGCCAGAGAGGCGAAAGAGTAAGTTTTGACATATTTGATTGTATTTTAGGAACAATCATAAAGCAAAAATATGTTTTCGGTGTCTCACCACAGGGCGAGCCTGGTTACGTGATAACGGCGCCAGATGCTAACTTCATCCCCGGGCAAAAAGGCGAACCGGGATCCTCGGTGAGTCTCCCGCTCAACATTTTTGGGTGATTTTTCAGGAATGAGTTTCAGTCTGATGACGTCTTTTTCTATGACAGGGTTCCCAGGGACCTCCTGGTGTTCCCGGAGTCATCGGAGTCCCGGGTTTGCCTGGCCCAGCGGGGCCACCAGGAATATCTATCAAGGTCTGAAAAGAATTCCGGTTCGAGATTTCAAAGGAACAGCCATTCTCATTCATGATGTTTTGAACTTTCTTTTGAAGGGGGAGCCTGGAGAGCCAGGAGAAATGGTACCCCAGAATTGCGCTACTGCTTCCGTTGGACTTTAAATAACATGCTCGTGTGTTTGTTTGAAAGGGTTTACGTGGGAAGCCGGGCACAAAGGGTGACACGGGAGAAACTGGAAGCGATGTAAGTGCAAATATGATCAGCATTAAATTGCGTGTTTCAAAACCATCTTTTTTTGTTCCCGACCACCATCAAGGGGATCGCAGGGTTGCCCGGTCCAATCGGCATCAACGGCGTACCCGGCTTACCGGGTCCAAAAGGAGAAAAGGTAAGAGTGCGAGCAAACATTGCTCTCAAAACGTCACCGTGTTTACTTGCTCCAAATGTAAACTTTTGCAGGGTGAATGCACACTGAGCTTTGAAGGTGCTAAGGGGCCTCATGGAGAGCCGGGTGAGAAGGTACTGCACACAAAAAAAAACAAAAAAAATTCACGTCCTCTCCTGTACTTTTTAGTCACAAATAAAAATTCCAATCAAAATCAAACTAATTTTTTTTTTTTTTTGCAGGGAAACACGGGCGTGACTGGACCAGTCGGCCCGAAGGTACTCAATATTTCATTTGATTTCATGTGGGTCTGTTTCATTTGATTTGCGATCATGTCGTGCATCTGTCCAGGGGGAACTTGGAGAACAAGGCGTCCAAGGACCTCGGGTGTGTATGTCATATTTGACCAAGATTCCCGTTAATGCGAACGAGATTAACGCAATATCTACTTCTTACTGGTTGTTGAGAATTTAACCTTTTTGTCCGCAGGGGAAAAAAGGATTCAAAGGGGAGCAAGGAGACAAGGTGAGTCCACACACATGCACGTGCTCATCTGGAACGTACATTCGATGGAAAAATCCAAATGTCCTGCTTCGTTTTAGCAAGGGAATTACTCATCAGCCAGACCAGGCGTGGGCAAACTACGGCCCGGGGGCCACATGCGCCCCGTGAAATGTTTTAATCTGGCCCGCCGAATTTGAAAAAAATGAAATGAATAAACGTTCATGTTTTATTTTCTAAATACTGAGATTTGTCAAATTTTAGAACCCATTGTGGTCCACCAATCAAAAGGTTTGCACACCCCTGAGCTAGACTAACAGATGGAGGATGAAAGTGCGTCTCAATTTTTTTTTTTTTTTTTAGGGTGAACAAGGCGAAAGGGGGCCCGGTGGACCACAAGGACCAACGGTGAGTGTGATTAGTGATGATGACAAAATGCATGTTTTATTTGACTAGCATTATGGTAAGAATTTACCATTTTTTTTTGGTCTTTGCTGTTCAATGTGTTATCTCACATCTCTTAAATTAGCCTCTCGGAGAGATGCCGGTGATTACACAAGAGCCAAATCATTAAAGCGTCAATGGATATCTTTCACACATTTTGTCCCGCGTGGCTGATTTTAATTTGAGGCACCCCCCCCCCCCCCCCCACCACCTCCCGGTGAGGCGATCGTCACAAAGATGCTCCCTCTTTGCTTTAATGCCTTTTTTTGTCGAACGCATATTGAAAAAGTCGACAAGATAAGCGGCAATTGCGTCAGCGAACGGAAAATGATTTCATTTGTGATGTCATGCTTTGGAAAAAGTAAAATTGAACAACCTTTACAAAGATGATAACGCTCTGTGTTTATTATTCGGTTTGTTTTGAATGCAAACACAATGTGGAATGTTATTTAATGATTTCTCGCAGGGACCGACGGGGCCCATCGGCCTCAAGGGAGACGAAGGTCCGAGAGGCCCCCCCGGAGACACCGCCACGGCTGTAAGACCACCACCACCGCCACAATTTTTTGTGTCCGCGCTTCATATTTTTGTATTCACGTCCCATCCTAACAGATTATTGGTCCAACCGGCAAAAAGGGCGTCCGGGTGAGTCACGCTGTTCATGAAGCCGTCATTTGATTTATTGTTTTGCAACGCGGCGGGTTCTCCTCTGGGCCCGCCAATCAAACACAATTAAGAGTTCCTCTGCGAATTTGGACTGAATGACTCAGTGAGCCGCTCGTTGGCTTTTGAAAACTCTCTGATGTGTCACATTTGCCGTCCTGCAGGGAGACGCGGGACCGATCGGACCCGCGGGGCCTCCGGGAACAAAGGGTGACCGAGGAGAGAAAGGAGAAAAGGTTGGACCGTTAAAAAGCATCGAATGTGAAAATTAGGAGTTGAATTGATGTGTGCTTGCAGGGAAGTCCAGGTTTTGGCATTCCAGGACAAGGAGGACCAAAGGGAGAAACCGGCGAGCGGGTGAGTGATTATATCATAAAAAAAACTCATCCAGCATTTTGTTGCCATTTTTTTTTTTTTTTTAAATCTATATTTCGTGATCATTCCCAGGGAAATGTTGGTTTATCCGGAAAACCAGGACCAAAGGTAATCAAATCGATTCTCAAAAGATCCGATAGTGACAGCGCTATCGTCATCCAAATTTGTTGAACAGGGACAGGACGGCTCCAAAGGTGACAAGGGGGAGACGGGCTCACCCGGAAATCCCGGAGAACCCGGATTAAGAGGTAAAGATGTAAGTAAATCACATGAGGTTGTCACAGGTTGAATTCCTTCACACCACAGAAGCATCAAAACGTTTGTCCGTGCTCCTTGCGGAATTTCATTTTTTTTTTTTTTTTTTTTTTGTGATGCAACATGACGAGCGTTGTTGTTCCTGTGTAGGGAGAAGCTGGCGTTAAAGGGGGACAAGGCATAAAGGTGCTGCAGAAAAAAAATGAAACATGCTGAAATGAAAGAACACTTTGATGAACTAATTTTGTCGTTTTACAGGGCGAGCAAGGACCACGAGGAGCATCCGGTGACCCCGGAATAAGAGTATTTGACCTTTTCTACAAAGTGACAAAAATTCTAAATGACCGCATCAACGGAATGAACCGAACTGTCCATGTTTTATAAAATGTTCAATCAGGGCCCGCTCGGGCTACCGGGCCAAGCGGGAGCGCGGGGCGAGAAAGGAGATATTGGAAACGCCGGCCTGCCTGTAAGACAATTAAAATAATAAAACATTTTTCCGGCGGAATCGCCGGTCGTCAACGCTAACATTTCGTGATTAACCACGTGTAATGAAATTTCTTTTGTCTTCCTCTAGGGGCTCGATGGCGAGAAAGGCGACAAAGGCGAGCCGGTGCGTGCGCCCCGTTTGCGTTTGTGATCCGCTGCGCCGCTTTGTCTCGGCGATTGCTCTTCCGATAACTTTGTCTCGGCCTTTTTTGTGTGTGTCGCTCTTCAGCGCACCTTCTATTTCCTGCAAATATCGCACGTGGCGTCCTATTGATGTGATTTTAAACAGTGTTCTTTTTCTGTGTGTGTGTGTGCTGTCGTCACAAAGGGAAAACCTGGACCTCCGGGAACGCAAGTAAACAAACCTTTTATATCACGTGTGACAGCGTCTCATCAGTCCAGTCATATTTCACAGGCCCATTTGTCGCAGCGGCGCTCGTAAAGTCGAGACAGTAACGCGCCGAACAAGAAATGAACGCTCTCAATCTTTTCTTGTCTTTTTTTTTTTTGTTGTTTTTGCCAGGCGGTACGAGACAATATCTTCGCCCGAGTGATCAAGGTGTCTTTATCCATATCACGTTGATTTTCATTTACCCAAGAGATTTCTTCTCGTGTCTCCTTTCAAACCTCTTCATCGGCTTTCCGTCAGGGCAATCCGGGCGAGCCGGGTTTAAGAGGAGAAATCGGCCTGCCCGGACCGAGAGTGAGCTTCCCATTTCCTGTTCTCGGAAAGAATCTATAAATTGCGCTCTTAGGAGCCATTGAAGGTTTGTGTGAAACGACCGCCTTCAAACTTCATATCTTCTGTTTGTTCGCAGGGTCCTGAGGGTAAACCTGGACGGCCAGGCTCCTCTCTGGTTGGTCCGAATTTCTTAAGATGGCGAGGGTAATGTAAAAAAAAAAAAAATCTTGATACTGACGCGTATACGTGACTGTGTGCAGGGTGGTCCTGGAAAAGACGGTCTTAATGGTACAAAAGGAGAACCAGGCCAAAAGGTCAGCTCAACATTTTATTTCCCCACACGTCCACGCTCACAATCGCGTCATATTAGGTTTTTTTTAACTGCAGGGGGAACAAGGACCCAATGGAGAGCCTGGCTCAGTAAGTGTGCACAAGAAGGAGTAAAATATTTAAGACGCTCAGTTTGATTGCTTCCTGTATGTGCTTTTGATAGAAGGGCGAGCGAGGAGAACAGGGTCGGATCGGGATCGCCGGAATGCCGGGATTACCGGGAACTCCGGTGAAACCGTTAGATTAATCATAGATTATTCCCAGAATATCGTTCTTCGAAATGAGACGCAACGTCCCCCCCCCTGCCGCGGGGTGTTCATTGATTGTCCTTTTTGCTTTCCAGGGGCGAGCCGGCATCGATGGTAAGCGAGGACTTCCGGGGAAAGATGTGAGGCACATTCCGACATACCAACTGCTTGTTTTGTGAACGTGATTCAATTTTAACTGGGTTTCTTTTTAACAGGGAGAAGGAGGACAAAAGGGGGAAGAAGGCGAAAAGGTCCCTACATTTCACGGACAATTAAAAAAAAACACAAACTTTTTTTTTTCCTGTCAATTTACACTTTTTTTCTCTCTCTTTCCAGGGGGAGAAAGGTGACACAGGAGCAAACGTAAGTGGCTTCACGTTTATAGAAAGTAACAAAAAGGGCAAATTTTCTGTTTCGTTGAATTACAGGGAAAAGACGGCATTAAAGGAGAACCGGGACCTCCGGGTTTGCCCGGCAAACAGGTCCTCATCACTACTGAGGTAAGAAAAAAAAAAGAATTATGGAAAAAAAATAATAATAAATTAATTAATTAAAAAAAATATTAAAATACAATTTAAAATAAATAAATAAATAATAAGATACAATTTAAAAAAATTAAATTACATTAAAAAAAAATACCACCTGTCGTCTTTTGCATTAAATTCACCTGACTTGCCGTCCATTGACAGGGCGCCACCATCGATGAAATCCGCCAAGCCTTTCCCGTGCCCATGGGTCCTCCAGGAGCTACTGTGAGTATCTGGCCCAGCGGTTGCCGCCATGTTTCAGTAATTGCCCAAACCAATATCTCCTTCCTCTCGTCTCTTTTATGTGTTCAGGGCTCGCCAGGAATGAAGGTAGCACGCAAATGGGTTGGGTTGAATCCCAAGTGTAAACACACTTTCTGATTTTCTTCTTTGTACGACAGGGAGAGAAAGGCGACGTCGGCATGAAAGGCGAAAAGGTACAATCAGTCACGGTCAAATAGAGGTGAAATGGACGAACGGAATATTTAGTCGTGATTGACGCTGCATTTTCCTCCAAAAGGGTGACGCTGGCGCCGCTGGGAAATCACTGGAAATGAAGGTGGATTCCTCGTTCTGTTCTTTCTCGTTGTTTGAACTGAAAAGTACCTCAGCTGCACGTTTGCGCTTTCCTTCTCCAGGACATTGAAGTCATGTTTGAAACGTACGGCATCAAGGTGCGCCCTCAAACCGCACATTGTCCTTCCTTTCATATGTTTCGGTTTTTTTTTAATGATTTTTTTTTGTTGCTTTTTTCCCCCAGCTGCCTCTGTTGAAGCTTTTGATTGACAGACTGCTGCAGGACAGCGTCGAGGAGCTGCTTCGCGCTCTTGGCGAGGCAACCAAGCAAAGGGACCAAAATATGCAAACCTCTAACGTCATAACGGAATATACGGTATGTCACGTCAACTCGCATTTTATTCACCGCGAGAGCATTCTTAACATCCGGTGGCATCGTTCCGGCAGAACGCTGTAAAAGTCGACTTATCCAGCCAGCCGCTTGTGGACGCCATCGAGGAATTTGAGTTGGACCAACCGACGCAGCCTGTGAGTGACACGACGTCAAGCATCCAAACTCAACAGCATTCGTTGACGGTTTCATTTTCCCCTCCTTGAAGGACTCTTGGAATGAATCTACGGAGGGTCCGACGTTATGGACGCCGCTGAAAAAAATGGAGGAGGGTCTTGACGGGACATCCAAAGAGGAGAACGTGACTGGAACGTCTTCATCCAAAACCAATCGGACTCAAGTCAACTCTACTTTTCATGCCACTTGGAACCAGGTCAGTTATTGCGTCACTTTGAGCTCTTCTCGTATTTATGCATCTATTATATTTTGGCAGACCGTTCCCGCCCAACCGGGAAGTGTCGCCCAGACGAACCCGCCCACTCACACAGGCAGAAAAAGCTCAGGGCACAGGAAGCAGAACAGAGAACGTGGGAAGGTAACGTTTCAGTCATGTGTGGCTAAACGTACTTCAAAATGCTCATGATGGTGACACGTTTCTTCTCTCGTGTCACGCCTGTGAACCAGGGCAGGGGAAATAAAGGACGACATTCGAAGCAGACGCAACACCTGGTAAATGAGACCACGCATGCTCATGTCACGCTCACGCTGGTTGGAACTCGCGATCGTAAAGCTGCTTGAATACGGAAATATAATAACGCACCTGCCGTGGCTTATATTTTGTCACTGGTGAATCTTTAAATTGTTGATTTTGACAATAGTGAACATAGGTCTGGAAAAATATTTCTTAAAATCTGGACGCAATATTTATTCAAGTTATATATATATTTTTTAATTATATATATATATATATATATATTTATATATTTATATATTTAATTTTATTTTATTATTTTTTTTTTTTTAAATAATTAGTGTAAAACTGAAACTCCTGTTTTTATTTTATCAATTAATTAAACTTTAAATGAATTTTTCTTATATCACACTCCCTAAAAAAAAAAAATTTAAAAAACTCCATCATCCCACATCAGGCAAACCTTGACCAAGACAACGTAATCGAATCAGAATGCAAACGTGCGGCGGCCATGATGTGCTTTTAGACGCTCGGTGTCATCTTCGCTCGACGCTAACGCAACCGCGTCTCTCATCTCCTCCCCTTAGACGAGCGAGCCGTCGGAGGAGGAGCTTTACGACGCCCGCCGATACGAACGGCGAGAGGAGGTAGGCGGCTTGAATTGACGTCCAGGCGCCCTCTCGTTAACGGGCCCGTCAGACGGCGTTTTCATCACATCGTCTCTGGGAAGGGGCCAATTAATTGCACGCCTACTTGCTATGATATTAATTAGCAGCCCGTGGAGTTGTCCCCTCATTGTGTTGTTTAATTAACTTTCAGTCGCTGGAAAAACTTGTGAAAGTGGATTGAATGCTTTTATCGCACGCTTCACAGAAGTCACAGCAGATTAGGTTTTTTTTGTTTTTATTGCTTCAGCCGCTGAATAAAAAACATTGGACTTGATCGAATTTATCGAGGTAAAACAAAATGTTCTTTTTTTTTTTTTTTTTTTTTTAATGCCGCAAACAGGATGAGGTGTCGCTGCCGTCTCCTCCCATCAGCGCGCAGGAAGCAGAGAAGGTGGAGTCCTCATTGACTTAACACACACACCCCCACACCCACACACACACACACGCAAAGACACCATACCGTATTTAAATATTTTGCTGACAAGCATTTGGTGGGCGGTTGGCAGGTGCCGCCAATCCGGGTCAAGAGGAACTGGTCTGACTCAAAGGTGAGTGTCTGAATCCGCCAGGTGGTGGCGCTAGCATGTCCAAAACCATGAACACTGTAAGTGACCGCACGATGATTTCTATAGAGAAGGAACCGGCGACAAATTGCGATGGAGCCACCCGTACAAAGTCCAGGAGACGGGCTCGGGCCCGATGACGATGAGGATTGGAGTGGCGACTGGGAGACGCGGGAGGAAGACGTGGACCGGGAAGAGGACGACGAGTTCGAGAGGCAGCGACAACGGGAGGAGTGGGAGAGGAGGAGGGCCGAGATGGAACGGACGGGCGAGGAAGAAGGCGGCCGGCCTTACCCGTACCACCCTGACTATTTTTACCTCAAGGTAACGGCCAGCGCTCGTTCTACTGCGTATTCAAAACGAGCTCATTATATATATGTGCGTCTTGTTTTTTTATATTATAAAGGGGCAACCAGGCGAGGACGGAATGCAAGGTCCCAAGGTAAATAAACACTTTTACTCTTTTAGAACAAAATTGAAAAGCAATTTTTTCTCTCACAATTTTTTTTTTTGCACTGAGTGGTGCGAGTGAGCTGTATTTAAAAAAAATAAATAAATAAATTTAAAAAAAAACATGTCACATTTACATTGGCGCACAATTAGGATCAGAACTAGATTCAATTTGGTTTGACAGACCTGCGCAATTTCACGTACAATATATACATTAATTTATTTATTTTTTTTAGAACTGCATCAATGGCAATTTTTAGTCAAATCTGATGAAGAATACATCTCACATTCAGACTGAAAATCGCTCATGTCCAAATATGGTCCATTCCACATTTTTAAAAAAATATTTTTCCAAATTATTCACCAATTTTTAAGTGCTGAAAATGGCTTGAGAGCAATTCTTGGATACGTCACGTACAACTGCGCCTCTTCCTCACTACGTGGGAGCCGTGCAGCTTTGTGTTGACTCAAGATTGAAAGTTTGCATTTTTTTTTCTGCAAAAAATGCGTTCAAATCATTTTTGGGGATACATTTAGGAGGCCTGATGTGATCAAATTGATTTATTTTTCTAAATTGCATCTCTCATGACTCTCACCCCTTGGAAATAAAGTTTGGGAAGATGCGCGCAAACGTAAGCGCATGGTCGCCGCCCCTCGCCCACGTTCTTCATGTTGCATCAGAGCTGGGGGAACACTTGGCTGCCGTCCGGCCTTGCTGCTCTTTTGATGCCGGCTAGATTAAAAGAAACCCGCGCATGAATAATTCTCCTTGTTAAACGACGCTGACAAGCGCGTTTCTTCCCCATCACATTGCTGACTTTGTCAAGGTGCGCTCTGACTTTTCCCGTTTGTGCTTCTTGATGTCTGCAGGGGGACATCGGCGAGAAGGGGCAAAAGGTACGCGATATATACTCGGGACGGATGTGATTTATTATTCGGCAATGAAGATTATCATGGATGTCACGTGTTCAGGGAGAGCCAGGCGTCGGCCACCGAGGGCCCGAGGGGCAAGCCGGTCCGCCCGGCAACAAGGTGACACGACACGTTTTCGAGAAAATAACAAAAAAGCGACTCATTACGACACAATCACTTCAACATTGCTGCGGGTTTAATGTGAGGGGATTTAATTGGCTGCGTGACTCATTTTAAAGCATTTTGTGATTTGAACACACAATTGGAAAGTAATTATTTCAAAGCATTTGGCAACTGAATCATAAGCAGCGATGTAAAAAAAAAACAAAAAAAAAACAAGTATTTGATTACTTTCCAAAAGTTTTCTTGCTTGTGTGACGAAAAAGTCATAAAATGGGGTTTGTGATTTTTAAACTAATAAAAATAAAATTAATCCTGACTCATCAACTCAGGGTGAACCAGGAGAGGCGGGGCCACCGGGCGCTCAGGGAATCCAAGGCATCCGCGGGAGCGCAGGCATCCAGGGCGACCCGGGCATCAAGGGCTCCCCGGGGGACCCCGGAGAGCCCGGTCGGGAGGTACGAAGCCATGTCAGCTCTCTGCTTTGAAAGCGATGCACATGCGATGATTGGTGTGTAAACTGATGCAGGGTGAGCGCGGGAAACGGGGGAAAAATGGAACACCGGGAGGCGCGGGACCTCCCGGAGCACCGGGAGCGGATGTAAGCGCAAATAACTACACTCTATTAGCATGTCGTGGTTTTTTATTTTTTTATTTTTTTTTATGTCATTGAACTTAATCACATTTTACACAAAATACTTAAGTAACATGTTGAAAGCTTTTGAAGCAAACTATGGAGTCTGATTTTCTATTTAGAATGATGACATCATTCTTTTCTGCCACAGGGATCTCCCGGTGTGCCTGGAGTAAAAGGAGACAAGGTAAATAAATATATTTAAATAAGTCAGAAATTCAGTCATCGTTGCAATTGCAAAATGTACACGGCCTTCGTAGGGTGAAAGTATCCCCGGAGAGGCGGGGCCTCGGGGTTTTGCTGGTTTTCCTGGAAAAAGGGTATGATTTATTTCTCATATATTTAAATCATTCAAGAATGCTTTTTTTTTTTTTTAACAAATTGTCGAAAACGCCTCTCATGGATTCTATTTCAGGGCGACCAAGGGGGCCCAGGTGTGAAAGGCAGACCAGGACTTGTAGTGAGCACTAACTTCCTTGAGCATTTGACTTGTTCCGTTGCAACTCAAGTCAACTTTTTCAAAAGAATCTTCTTCCTCTTTGTTTTTAGGGCTCCAAAGGTTTACGTGGCGTCAAAGGTGTCAAGGTAAACGTCCTCTTCCAAAGATGCAAAGTTGTCATTAGCATTATTTATTTTTTATTATTTATTTATTTATTTTATTTTTTTAATGTCTAACAACAGGGTGAACGTGGGATGCAAGGCATCAGAGGAGAACGGGTATGTTTATTTTTTTCGGACAAATTGGGCAGAAAAAAAAAATTCCGAACCTTTTGTTTACTTCGACACCATAGGGGAGTGCGCTCCAAATGCACGGACCGCGTGGATTCAAAGGCGCCAAAGGCAACGCGGTGAGAGCCTTCTAGCATTTGCGGAGTTCCTGAGAACATGCTTGAGACGTTCTCGGCTTTGTTGCAGGGTGAGCGAGGCTCCCCGGGATTTGACGGCGATAAAGGAGAGAAGGGCGAGGACGGTCCGCCCGGAGTTAAGGTATGCCGATCATGTTATTCTCCTACATCCCCAAATTTCCATTTTCCAATTTGTTCCAGGGCCTGAAGGGGGACGTGGGCACCAAAGGCGCTTTGGGACGCTTTGGCACTCGAGGACCAGGCGGTCAGAAGGTTTGCCAACCCTCCTTGTGATGTCGCACGGTTTTGAAAGTGTTATGAAAAAAATGAAACAATTTGTCTGCAGGGAGATCCGGGAGAACCGGGCAACCTTGGAGTCATGGTAAAAAAAAAAATAATAATAATAAATAAATAAATGTACACAAGCCAGATTAGGTGTCAGTGAATGTGTGTGTTGTCATTTTTTTTTTTTTTGAAGGGTCGCCCCGGAAAGGACGGCGTGAATGGCACCAAAGGGGACAAAGGAGACACGGGACTGCAAGGCCAGAAGGGTAATCAGGTACAGGACAAGAAACCTGTCCATTAAAATATCCTGACACCTTAACCATTTGTTATTTTTGCGTGTTGCAGGGGGATCCAGGAGTAACTGGCTCAGCGGGAGATAAGGGAGCCAAGGGAGAAAAGGGCTTCCGGGGCATCCCGGGACGTTTCGGGAGTCCCGGTCTCAATGGTGAAAAGGTTCGTCAATGAGTTGACCGATCATCGGCGCTCTGAGACCAATTTTGAAATTGCTTCTCAACAGGGGGACACGGGCTCACCTGGCAACCCCGGCATACCTGGCCTGAACGCACTCGCCGGACGAAAGGTAAAATTGCCACATAGGCTTAATGCTCATAAACGAGGCAAAACGCCATAGATGGGCGAACAAATTATTCTTCTTTACGCAACAGATACTCGAAGCCAAACGTAGACAGACAAAATAACAATACTCATGTGCAGATATTCTTCATCATCTGCAAAGAACAAATGTGAACGTGAGGAGCAGCCGAATGCGCTATCTCAAGGCACGGCTGCGTTAATCTGTAATGTGTTCTATCAGGGCGACAAAGGCATCGCGGGCATCAACGGCGTTGGCGGTGACTCTGGAGAAAAAGGGCAAAAGGTTTGCGCATGAATAGCATGATTATAAGAATCTAGAGTCCAAAATTCTACAAAATGCTTCAAAAGTACCCAAAAGGTGAGTTCATATATTTGTTTTATGGTGTGTAGGGTGCGGCCGGTTTCCCAGGCTTCCCGGGATTCAAGGGCTCGGTGGGAAGACCTGGAAAGGATGGGGGCCGAGGACCTGCAGGGGGGCCGGGACTCCGTGGGGACCCTGGAGCCAAGGTGCGTTATTATTCCATCATTGCTGAATACACACCCACAATATGTCGATTGTTGGTAGCGGTGAGTCATGTGACTACGAGGTCTGAATGAGTTTGAAAATAAAAATCGTCTTATTGGCTAAAATAAAACCAAATAAGCCATGAATTAATTAAAAAAAAAAAAATTCAGCCCTCGTATTTAAATATATTTGTAAAATTATCATTTACCATAGCTGAAGTAAAGTCTCTGTATAAAAGAGGTTCGGCCCTCATCAGTTAGCTACTCGCCGCTACAATTACGACGCCCACAGAGCGTCCGCGCTCCTCTAATAAGAATATTGTCAGGACGGATTAATTGGCCGTGTGTCACGCTGCGCGTGGAGACGTGTTTAATGTGCCTTTTCAAAATAAGGGCGTGAGTGGCCGGAGAGGAAAAGTGCAGCCGTGTCAACGAGGGGCGCCCGGCGCTCCCGGAATGCAAGGCCAGAGTGTGAGTGTGTGACACATTGTAACACACATTTTTTTTGTTTTGTGTTTGTTTTATCTTTTCAAATTGTGTGTATATGTACCTATAGGGCATGTTTGGAATTGGAGGAGCGAAAGGTGACAAGGGGGAGCCTGGACTCTCGGTATGCGCTCACACACACCCCCACGCACACCCCCACGCACACCCCGAGTATCATGCGCTCAACTGTCAAAGAGGAACACTGATTATGTTCATCTGTGTGAAGGCTCATGAAGTGAAGACGCTCGTCACCCGGGAGGTGATGGACAAGTGTGGTAAGTGCGTGTGTTGGGTGGGTGCGTGGGTGTGTGTGTGTGGGTGGGGTGTAAGAAAGCGAGAGTGCGTGTGTGCGTAATGGTGTCAGTCGTACACGGTGAACTCTTCCTTATTTGTGAGTGAGCCAAAACGTGACCGTGTGTGTGTGGGGGGGGGGGGGTGCGTGTGTGTGTGTGTGTGTGTGTGTGTGGCATCAACGTGGCACCCGTATGTGGCACCATCTGTTGTGTTCTGTCAGAGGAACACACACACTCCATGGTGCCATCATTGACATAAATACATGCATACATACACACATAAACACACATAACCCAGTAAAAGGGGACATGGGTAATTGTAAGAAATATCCAATTATGTCAAGGCTGAATGTGTTCCAACGTGGGTGTGTGTTCACTGCAGGCTTAGAGTACAAGTTGATGGTAAAGTCGGTGGACCCCGACGGCAGGTCGGCGCCCGCCGGCCCGCATGACCTCGGCGAGGATGAGGACGACTACGGCGACAACGCCGAACAACAGATTAAGATGCAGAGAGGATTCCCGTTGAACGGCACCGGTGAGCGCCTCGTTGTCACCAGAAGACGTGTCGAGTGGTTTGCAGGGGGGGGGGGGGGGGGAGCACAAGGAGCGTAAACGTGACGCAAGAAGCGGCGGCACATTTCAAGCCTGCCTATTAGCGAGCGCGCACCCCCCCGCCCCCATGGCGCAAGATCAATCTGCAGCCCAATTTAGTGCCATCAAAAGACTGCCATTGCCCCACTCAATGACACGCTGCTTATATTTTTTGGACGCATTTAATTCGACCCATCAGCATTCAACTTTTGCAACTACTTAAGAAGAAGACCTTGAAAAAAATTTGCGCTTATTAAATCGCAATATTGAGGGAAAATGTGCTTACGCAACGTAACTATGTCCTGAATAGAATTGTCTATTTGGATGTGCGTCCTTTAATAACTGGGATTTTTTTTTTTCAATTGTTTCGTAACAATTGCTTGATGATTCTTGGAAACAATAACAGGAAATATAACAACTCGCCCTTTTTGTTTTAGATGCCATGGAGACGCTCCAGAGGAAAAAAAGACGCCTTTTTGGAACGAGGTCCTCTGGTGAGTCTCGCTTTCTTCTTCTTCTGCTTCTTGTTTATGATTCTTATTTCCACCTCATCATCTATGAGTCATGACTTGTTTGAAATCAACCAAAAAACGGAATCCATGAATGTTTGACGGGCCCGCGTGCTACTTTTTTAAGTACGCAGTGCAATATTGAGTTTTGTCGAAATGTGTTACGTCCTTGTGAGAGGAAACGACTCCGCTTTTTGTCCCCCAGAGTCCGAGGAGCGCTGCCTGGAGCCCATGTCGGAGGGCTCGTGCTCCGACTACGCCCTCCTGTGGTACTTCCATGCCGGCGCGGGCGATTGCCGGCCCTTCGTGTACAGTGGCTGCGGCGGCAACAGCAACCGTTTCGCCTCGCAACGAGAGTGCCGAAGTTGCTGCGTGGCGACGGCCAAGCGCGGCCGATGAGGTAAAACGCCGTAAAAAAATAAAAATGAAAAAAATCAGATACTGATTTTTTTTTTATTATTATAAACACATCCGATTGTGTTTTCGCAGACGGCGGCGGTGCTTGGACATGAGCAGGAAGGACTTATTTGTACTGTAAAGGATTCTTATTTAAATATGTGTGATCAATGACTATCAATCATATAATAATAACTTTTTATTAGATTTTTTTTTTTTATATATTTTAACTTTTGAGTTTTAAATTCACTTAACTTTATTTAACGAGCACTTGGGAAAAAAATAGAACCTGAACTAAAGTGCAACCATAAAACACATGACGCAAATAAATGTAATAATCCTTTTTAGTAACGATGTAATGACGTGACGTCGAAACAGCGCCTCCTTTGTGTCTTTCGAGCGTCCTATCACATTCCTTCTGTTGGCCGTCCCTTGTTCATGTCATTTTGCCACATGCAGCGCAGGACGAGACTTCCCTGGAGGAGGTAATGATGAGCATGAAAATAAAACCCACGTCATTTAATTGGAGTGACTCCACACAAGTATTTTCCACGAGTACGTGATGTCACGGGGAGCCCGCATAAAGCCGCGACATGTCCCCGCCATTAAAGTTGAAGAGGCGTAAGTCATCACCCCCCCCCCGCCCCCACCCGGCGAGTGCGAGGGAGGACGCCTGTCACCGCCTCGGCGTGGTTATTAATCCCGCCGCGCTCGTTACATCTTGACCGCCATGATCGCCGCCTGTAAAAATGTGCTCATGTGTTGAAATCACGTTGAGTCAACTGTTCGCCTCTTGGCGGGAAAAGGTGACGCGGGGCGATGGAACACGCGTCGCCAACCCAACGACACGACCACGTAAAGAAAACATCTGTTTGGTAAGAACATCTGATATTTATTTTAGTGTTGAATCTATAAATTGTTGTCGATAGTTGGCGTCAAAGCACAACTTGTGTCTAAATGAAGCTCCTCAGTTCATTCCCACATACTTTTTTGCCAAGATGGTCGGCAAAAAGTTGCCCAAGATGGCAACGAAGAACAACTTTTATCAAAGGGAGGCTCAAGATGGCAGCAAAGCACAGTTTTTGTCGAAGCGAAGCACCTCAATTTACTTTAACGAAGTTCCTTGACACCAAGTTGGCGGCCCAACAACATAATTTGGCTCACTTCAACAGAGTCAACAAACTTGACTGAAAGATTAATAAAAATGTAGCTAAAAGTTTAAAAACAAAAAGTTCTCAAAATGATGCTTCAAAATAAAAGATTTTTTTATTTTTTACGTTTTCTGTTTTTTGTCAGAGTAGTGGAGCTGCCCGTGGTGCTGAAATTTGGAACGTCTCGAGTCATGAAAAGCACTAATTGACTGGAAGTTCAGCAACGGTTGTTGTTCATTGATCGGGGGCGTGGCAGCCGTATGCGTCACAGATGACGTCACATTCGCTACTAAATGGAAGGCGGCGGCAAATGAAAGTGCAAAGTACAGCTCGCCACTCTCGCAATCGGGATTGTTTCGTTTATTTTTGGAAAGACTGTCGTGTTTTTTTCCTTTGATTCGTGCGGTAAGTTTCAATGATTTCATACTTTATTATTTAACACTGAAATGTAAACAAACATTTGCATACCAAAGTGAATATAAGTTCACTTTGAGCACAATTTTATAGCTTCCAAAAGTTTTCCTTTACTCAGTTTAACACACGACAGTGGTCGCAGTTTGCACAAATTGTGCTGCAAGTGTACCTAATGAAGTGTCCTGCAACTTGTGCCCCCCAAGCAGTGGACCCCCCACACGATATGTTGTCGTCCCTCAAGACCCTGCTACTGCTCTCGGTCCTGTGCCCGCCCTCTTCCAGCTTGTGCCTCCGCTTGACCCACGGGCGCTCGGACCTCCTGTGCGACCACCAGATGGTCGCCGGCGGAAGCTTCTCCCCCGAGGACGTCAGGGGCTCCCTGTTGCGCTCCTCCGCGGAGTACCTGGCCACCTCCGTGTCCGAGGAGTCGGCGAGCCGGGAGAAAAGGACTTCCAACCCTGCCAAGTCGCGCTTCCAGAGCCGGGCCAAGCTCCGCGGCTCGCTGCTGCGCAACGGCGGCAAGGAGGAGCGCAGGAGCCAGCTGACTCTGTCCCTGGACTTGCCCACCAACATCATGAACGTGCTCTTTGACGTGGCCAAAGCCCAGAACCTTCGCTCCAAGGCGGCCGAGAACGCGCGTCTGCTCGCGCGCATCGGCCGGAGGAAGTGACGCACGACGAACGCTTTTGCGTGAACTGTTCGACTTGTTTGTCGCATTGTGTTATTGTTGGGGACGAGTGACTTCTACTGACTACTGACGCTTCACTGAAAAATGGCTGGATTCGTGACTATATTTGTTGTAGGTGAGGCCGTCAAATCACTACATTGCCAATTATCGATTAAATGAGGTCAACAACTTATCTTTTATTTGATTCTGTATGAACGTTTTCAAAGGCTAAAGCTGACTTATTTATAATTCAAGCACTTGCTCAAATTGGACCATCATCATGCAATGTTTTTCTTTCATCTTGTGTTTCCCAGTGGCTTCATTTTTCGCTATTGTTCGAAGTTTCGCTCCAGAGCGCCCAAAAATCGTCAGTTGGAAAATGCATGGGAATGTCAGTGTGAATGTGTGTATCTTAGATGTTTTATTTTTATACTCAAAATTGTTTTCCTCAAATAAAGCAGACGCAACAAAATACACTGCGTTTATCTATTGCGTGGTCGTCAATGTTTAATTTTAAAACAATGAAAAGTAGTCATAGATGAAATATAGTGAAGACGCGAACGTTGAGAAGGGAAGGAAAAAAAACAAGATATGCTACCATCTTGTGGCAAATTGCTGTAACTACATCCCGGTGGCGGATAACTGATAACTATTTTATGGTCAATTCACGTCAGAGATGAAATCGAGTGAGATGCGAACGTTTAGAGGTGAAAGGAAAAACACGAGAGGAGGAGATGATGAACACGACAAAGATTTTATCATTGGAAAAAAAAACTTGATTTATAACGTCTCAAACACGGATTGCATTGGAATATCGCCCTCCCGTGGCAAATTGAAGTAACTACAACTAGGTCACTACGTGCCAAACTGTTTCGTCAAGATAAGTTGTAACAGTTTGTTGTACAATGTAAAAAATAATATTCTTCGGAGAAACATTTGGTTTTATGTATGTGCAGGAGGAGGTCATATAAACACAATCAAAAATTTCGTCACTGGAAAAAAAAACTTCACTTATAACGTCTCAAACACTGTTTGCATTGGAATATCGCCCTCCCGTGGTAAATTGAAGTAACTACAACTACGGTCACTACCTACCAAACTGTTTCGTCAAGTTAAATTGTAACAGTTTGTTGTACGATGAAAAAAATAATATTCTGGGAGAAACATTTGGTTTTATGTATGTGCAGGAGGAGGTGATGAACATGACCACATATTTCGTCGTTGGAAAAAAAACTTGGCTATTGCATGGTCAAATCACGCCATAAATATAGTGAATATGCGAACGTGAAGAGGGGAAATGAGCAAGACACAACATATGCTGCCCTCTTGCGGTGAAACGCTGTAACTACATTCAGGTGGTGGATAACTGATAACAATTGCGTGTTCAAATACGTCATGAAAAAGTGTTGTACTGTTGTGGCTATTGTCGAATGCAATAAACGGAAGACGCTCCCAAGTCGGTCCTAAAGTCTTATTATTGTTGGCGAGACTGTAGGAAGCCACTAAACTCGGACGATATATTTGTTTTGTTTTTGGGTGGTTTCTTTTTTTCCTATCCCGTGTGTTAATGTTTGTTGACAGACTGTCAAATAAAGTTTTTTGAAAATAATATATGACGTTTATAACCCGGAAGTGAAAACCCCGATGGAGCCAAAACAAAGAAGTGTATGGATTGATCGGCGTGTTTATGGAATCTTTTTCTTTCTTTAAACGCGTGGCTATTTTAGTTACTTTGCTGAAACGCCAAGTGACGAGTTTTTGATCGTTTGCACGAGCAGATGTTCCCACAATGAAGCTGCTGTAGCGTCCACATTAACTGAACATTTTGTGCTCAGGTAACACATGCTCAACTTTAACACATTTTCTCTGCATGCTCCTCCAAAAGTACATTTCGATTACAAAGGGACCATTGACTTCGATTGAACATGTTGCCCATATGACTCGATTATTAGATCGAAACATTAGCGTCAGACTTCTCCAAGATGCAAGCCTGAAAACAAAATAAAAAAACGGACCAGCCACACTCAGTTTAAGGTGAGTTTATTGCATCGACACAAAAACACTGCCAGGATGGCCGAGTGTTCTAAGGCGCCGCGTTCAGGACCCAGTCTCCCCAGGAGGCCTGGGTTCGAATCTCGAATTTCCCCATTGTGGGACTAATAAAGGGCAAATTATTATTATTATTATTATTATTAAAATAAAATAAAATAAAATCTAGGTCAGTAGACAATTGACTGCCACCTAGTGGACACTCAGTGGAAGTGAAAACAAGCCAAGTATACAAGACTGATGGAAAAGGTCAAGTGTCATTCTTGAGGGACTGCAGAGGAGCAACATTTGCTCGCTTTTAACCATCTCCATTCTCAGCTTTCTAAGTCCATCGTGACTGCACAGGGGAAATTATCAAGAGTGTACATTCTTACATTAATCTCAGGTGTTCTTAGCCTCGCTTCACCTGACGCACAAGCCATGCACGGTACACACTGGTATCCACAATTAAATATGACAAGCAAACTGTTCAATTATTTACATTATATTTGCTATTACTACATGCTTTTATGAAGTACAGATTAATGGTTCACATTTTGCGAACCTCTTTCCAATGTTTTGGAATCATAGTTTGTGATATTTTTACGGTTTGAACTAATAAGGCAATTATGATTGCTGTTAGGGAGCACAAATGATTCACTTTTGAGCCTAGTTTAAGTTCTGCACTATACTAAAGCAGAATGGTTGTTAAAAAACATAAATTAAAATTCCTTAAGTGAAATGTCTTTGTCATATTATGTTTCCCCAAATAAAGCTGACATAACCCAGTCCAATCTTTGCATGTTCTTTATGTTCCAATGAGTTACGCATAAACCCAATAGTGTGTCAAAGCAAACTAAGTTTCGAGGAAACAGCCGGAGCACTCGATGTGATGCAATACTGCCCTCCTGTGGATGACTGGAGTAACTGCACCCAGGGTTGACTTGGTTGTGATGCAAAAGAATGGCCGTCCTTGGATTCGAAGTTCAGTGGATGATGTGGTGGAGGGGAAAACCAGCACCCGATTTTAGATTAAAATAAAAAAATAAGAAAATAGAGTACGTACTCATGACTTTCATTTTTTTAAGGCCGGTACGACGTAGCTGTTTGGCTCATGATGTAAGAAAAGGATTCCGTTACCACGGTGACCTTGTTCGAACCTTGCTCTTTGCAACCTTTTTCAACATACATGGAAACGAGGAAAAGAACAGAACACGAACTCGGTCAGCGGGAGCCGAAATAATGGTTTCGACCACTGACTTGGAAATAATCGGAATTTATTCCTAGAAAACCGAAATATATTGGAAAGAAATACAACAAAAAAATTTCGAAAATTTTCATTTGTGTTGGTTGACTGGTCTAAAACTTTGCGTACGGTTCAGGTGACTCGGGTTCGAGTCTCGCTCTCTGCACCACCGTTGCAAATAAATGCACATAAGCAGAAAACGGGATACGAACCCGGGTATATCTAAACCAAATGTAAAGTCGCAAACCACTCGACTAACTACGGCTTTAGGATTTCCCAAGTTTGGTTTGAATTTATAGTTTCCGTATGGAGAATTCAGTCGCTGATAATGAAAAAAAGACAATATAAAGGATTACAATACCGGAAGTGACATGGCAAGATTAGCCGAATGGTTAACAACATGGATTACGGTGCGAGCACCTGCTAGCTGTGCCGTTTCGAATCCCGTCGAGTTCTCTTTTCACTGGTTTTTCTGTAAATTTCGTCTTTCAATTTTTTGTTTGCTTGTTTAAATAAAGCTTTTGGAAAAAAAAACAATCACGTGACCACGTCGTTAGCGAAAATCTATTTAAGCTGCGACAAATTGAACCAGCGTTCTCTTTCTCCACCGAGCTGACAACTTCACGTCGACGCCTCGACAAGATGACCAAAAGGTTTGTCAAAGTGAGTTTAAACTTTATTTTTTTAAGACTATAACTTTGACCATTAATTCATGTTTTCGGCATGCAATCACTTTTCTATCTTGCAGCTCAAGTGTTTATTTATCCCAAACGCAAAAACTACACAAACGCTTGAGATTTAAAGCGGTAAGTAAACCCTGTGACCTTTTTAAACTAACGCACTTTAATTTTTTTGCATTGCAGAAAAAGAGCCGCGTTAGGCAGAAGGTAAGTTGCCAGCGTTGAAATGTTCACAATTCAAATGAGAATCAACAATTGCTCCATTTTAATTGTTTTAATTTTTGTCCACAGGCTTGCATCCTGCAGTGAATGGCCAAATTTACTCTAAAATGGCGTCTCTCTCTTTTTTTAACCTGCATTTAACTTCGCTTACCAAATACCATGTTGCTAACTGTCATTGTCTCTTTCAGCCCTTTTCGTGCTCCAGGTCATTGCTGAGATGTCCAACTCTGCTCTCGTCACTGGTGAGATAAAAACACTCAAATGCATACAAATATGATATCATGTTTTAATTTGTTTCAGAACATGGTGAAGATGAGCGACATGGAAGGTTTGATCATTCTGCAAAACAAAATGGCCGACATGAAGATTTTTTTTAACCAATTTCTCTTTTGTAGTTCCCAATGCTGCACTGAGATGCGCTTCACAAAGGTACGTTTGCCATTCTGTGCCAATACTCACATGTTGGTTTTCTTCCTGCTTGTGTCCACCAGGTGGCGCCAAAGCACGTCTTGGCCCTGCAGAACCTGATTCAGCAACTACTCGTTACTTAAAGTCAATTACATATTTTTTCCTGTTTGACAGAAGCAGCTTGACATGATGGCGGATTTTCTGCTCCCACTTCTGCTGGATGTTGGGCCGTTTCCCTCCAGAAATCAAAGTTGGCCCCAGCACACAGGACATCAAGGTGAGGCCAAACAAGGAAGTGCTCGTTTGGTTTTTGGTGGCTTGTCTGTGACTGCTGCTCATTTTCTCTTTGCAGAACTGGCAACTGTTTGTCATCAAGCAGAAGGTTCCAGCATAAAATAAAGTCTGAAGTGGAATTTTAACAGGTTTGTAGTCGTGCTTTTTATCACAATCTCAAACACAAAGTTGTTTGAATGTTTTGACTCACAATGTCTTTTTGTTTTCCAGAAGTCACGACACACTGGTCCAAGCTGTCCTCATTCTGCAACTTTTTCCTCCTCCCGTGGTGTGCAAGTTGACTTTTAATCTGCAATTAAAATAAATGGTCATTTTAACAAAACTTGGTTGTGCAGACTTATTTTTTGACTGTGGGCTCTTTGCTTACTTTGCGTCGGCGGCGTCAGCTGGAGGACCACATCAAGAAGGTTCTGAAGCCAACTTGGGAGCAGCCTGCCAAGAAGTGGAAGACAAGTTTGAGACGGTTGAGACACACACCACTCCTGTGTCCATGCGTGCTCTGAATGCACTTGACTACTTGAACAAAATGTTTTGTTTTTTTTCCCTCTTTCAGAGTTGGCTTCCAGTGAATGCAGCCGTGCAAACTCTTCATCCCTGGTAGGTTTAATTTTGTCAACTGTTGACTGCACAAGAAATGTTATTTACCTTACATGTCACCCGTTTCTCCAGGTAGTGACTGGCATCTGTGACGTTGGACTCTGTCGTTTTGTTGGGCACTCCACGCTTTGGTACCGCTGGCTGACGACTTAACCTGCCAATGACTAACTTGTAAGGATTTTTTTTTTTTGTTCAGTCTTGTCAGTTTTTTTGCCATTCACCATGTACTTTGCAAATAAAATCTTACTTGTCATGCATTCTTGTATCATCTTTAATAAAAATAAATAAATAAAACGAACGTCTTGTTCTCAAAGACAGAGTGAAGGATAGTGGGTGGGGCTTTATGCAAATGAGGAGCAGGCAGCGATCTGATTGGTTGCCTTGGTCAGAAAGCGGGTGTGGCTATGCAAATGAGGAACCAGCGAGTGATCTGATTGGTTGAGCTTCAAGAGGGGTGGAGTTATGAGGAAATTTGCATGAAATGCAAATATTAGCATAAAGGGGTGTGGATATGCAAATCAGTGCCAAAATGTACCGATTTTTGGCAGAAAGTGGGCGTGGTTATGCAAATTTATTTGCATACCAGCAAGCTGATTGGCCAATTTCACAGAGTGGGCGGAGTTAGGCAAATTATTTTGCATGACGGATTCTGATTCGTCGTTTCAAGAGGTGGGCGGACTTAGGAAAACTTTTTTCGCATGACAATCAAGATTTTCAAAGTGGGTGTGGCTACAAACTTGCTTTTTCCGGGCCGTGATTGGACGACAACCGGCCTCTCCAAGTTGTGCTGGAAGACTTTCGGCCTCTGGTCCGAGCGGGCTTCTTGAGTTCATGCTCAAACGGCAGCAAAGACAGATCGCCATCTGCTGTTTGAGCACGAAACCAACAAGCCCGCTCGGAGTCGAGGCCAAACGTTTTCCAGCACAACCTGAACAGTCCAGTTGGCATCCAGAACAAGGCCATTTTCAACGCAGTGAGGGTGTAGTGAGCAATAAAACACGGACACTCAAATGACAGTTCAAACAATATATTTGAAAGAGAAGCCATTTTTTTGTCAAATACATCATTTTACACCATATGTCATACATCAAGCAGAGGTTAACGCGAACTGACATGACTGAGGTGGCGATTTCTGCCGCTGCTTTCATGTACAGCCTGTCATCCAGTGTTTAACTTTAGTCACACATCAACATTGCTGAAATGGTGTCAAACTGTTAAAAAAAAGCAGTTTTTGTACAATAAATTGCTCAGCTGTAATTGGAGTCTGAGTGTTTTGATTGCTAACTGCACCCTGACTGAGTTATTATTTTTTTAATTTAAAAATTAAAAACTGTAATTATATTTTTCAAGCGTTGTTATCCACAATTTGTTTTTGTCGTGTTCTCATTTTTTTGAATGGATGGCAACAGGACTGTTTGGGTTTTGCTCGCATCAGAGACCAAACAAAATCTCAAACAGTCCAGTTGCATCAATTCAAAAAATGAGAACATGACAAAATAAATTGTGCATAAAAACACTTTAAAAAATATATATAAATACAGTTTTTAATTTTTAAATTTAAAAAAATCAATTAATTTTTTAAAATGTTTAAAAAAAAATTTAAATTCAGTCTGGGTGCAATTAGCAATAAAACATTAGAATTACAGTTAAACATTATCGTACACAAACCCTTTTTAACAATTTGACACAATTTTAGCAATAATGTCTGACTTAAGTAACAATTAAACACTGGCTGACAGGCTCTACATGGAAGCAGCAGCAGAGGACGCCACAAAGTGTGCTTGAGGAAGTGTGTGTGACGTCACATCAGCACAACAGGCCAAAGCTTCAAGTACTGCACAACACTTTAAAACACAACAAGACCATCATTCAATGCTTCTGAACATGCAAGATTAAAAAAAAAAAAAAAAAGAGATTATTTTTCTTAAGCATGCAAAATATATATATTTTTTTTATTTAAGAAATACTTAGAAAAACAAGTCTGTGTTATTTTGGCAATGTATTAATTAAACAAATTATTTTTAAACCATTTAGACAAAAAACAAATGTTCAAAAGCATTGAATGATGTGCTTGTGTGTGTGCAGTAGATGAAGCAGAGGTCAAGGTGCACTGAAAAATGACTAAGTGGCATCACACTCACCTCCTCAAGGGGTCATTCCATGCCAAATCATTCAGTGGGTTGAAAACCAAGCCGATTTTGATTTGAATGAAACTTGCTGTACTTGTTGATAGTGATTGCACAACACTAAATCTCAAATTTGAGGTCAATCAGAGCAAAGATTTTGGAGTTACAGCCACCCGAATATTAATTAGCTCAGCTGTTAAAAAAATATGCACTGATCTGCTAAATGATTACAGATTTGAATTCCTTGTTAAGTTGACATTCCAAAAATATGTGTTTTGTGAAGAATGACAAAGTCACTCCTGAAATAAAAGGGCTTAAAGTAAGGTGGCCACGCCCCTTTTGCCAAACTCATTAATATGCGTGAGTTTGTAGTACCTAAAAACTGCCCTAATTGACCCCAAATTTCAGATTTAATGTTATGCCATCACTCCCAAGCACATCAACCTTCATTAAAATGAAAATCGGCAAAATTAATTTTTTAAGATTTTTTGGAGTGATTTGGCATGCCATCCCCTTAAGCACAGAGCATGGAGTCCCTTGCCTTGAAAGAGAACACTCACCTGTCCCAAAAAAAGTTGCCGTTTTTGGAGTGCAGACGAGTCTAGAAGTCCAGAACTCTGCATCTGTCGGTTGTTTGGTGTCCGAAATATCCTCCATCCATGAAAAATAGACAAAAACAGAAACATTGAGTCAGCTCATTTGCATATTCCCTAATTTGCATATGAGACAATTTGCATAAAGGAAATAACGTGACTTGCCAGCCAATAGCTGCGAAGTAGTAAAATACTCTTAAATGTTTATGCCGCTAATAAGTAAATATAACATTTGTTTTGATGACGGGCTAACCATTTTTCTAATCGAAAGCAGGAATGCACTCGTTAAGGTCAGTGTGATATTTAAATGCATTTAAAACATACACTACACGTATTTATATTTTAAGATATCGCAAACAAACGAATTTTACATTAAAAATAGCATTACAGTTGCAAATGCACCCAATGTTTTGATTAAAACAAAACAATTCACCAGAGTGGCACGCCAAATAGAATATTATGTTGGTTTTTTAAAGAAAAGTCTATTTTTAGAGAGGCAAAGCAGTGAAAACGTAGAAAAGATGAGCATGCGTTACCTTTGTAAAATACGTCGCCACTTTTGGACAGCCGGCGTGGAGAATATATTCCTGCATCGTGGACGTCTTTGCACATGTAAACTATAAAAAAGAGACTATTTTGAGCTAAGGTAGCTTAACAAACTTAGCACGTTTGTTCGAATTCCACAAAACAACATTAGCAAACAAACCACCCAGACAAACAATTGCTAATTTCCTTTTCCGGTCGATTTAACTTCCGGGTCGCAGCGACGCTAGAAATAAAAATAAAAAAACATTGACGAAGCGATTAACAACCTAAAAGGTCAGAGTCTAAAACAGCAGATACAGAGTTTCAAAAAAAAATCGTCCTTCACCGAAAGAAAAAAAAAAAATTTTCAAGGCTGTCCCGCGCATGCGCAAAGATTGGAACATTGAAGGTCAAAAAGTATTTAGAAAATTATGTATTTCAGGCGTGTATCAAACTGGTGGCACGTGGCTTCATTTAAAAATCAAAAATAAAAAAAAATGCTGTCGTATTGTGGATTTTTGAAATTCTCTTTGTACGTTTTTGAAGAAAAAACGTGCGTGACGTCATAACCGGAAACCTTTTCAAGACGCGACTAATTGAGCTTCTGGCGTGCTAACATCTTTTTTTGCGTGCTAATATCTTACTAGCTAAAATTTTTGCAATGTGCAAAAATAATACATTCGTTTAAGGTGAACGGCGATACATAAATGCACAGGATGTGCAAAACTGTTTCGTCTGGTTACATTGTAACTGTCCACTGTAACTGTTGTACGATGTAAAAAAATAATATTCTTAGGACAAACTTTTGGTTTTATGTATGTGCAGGAGGAGGCGATATAAACACGATCAAATATTTCGTCACTGGAAAAAAACTTCACTTATAACGTCTCAAACATTGATTGCATTGGAATATCGCCCTCCCGTGGTAAATTGAATTAACTACAACTACGGTCACTACCTGCCAAAGTGTTTCGTCAAATTAAATTGAAACAGTTTGTTGTACGATGTAAAAAAATATACTCTTCGGAGAAACTTTTGGTTTTATGTATGTGCAGGAGGAGGTGATGAACACGACCACATATTTCGTCGTTGGAAAAAAAGAACTTGGCTATTGCATGGTTAAATCACGTCTTAGATTAAAATAGTGAAGATGCGAACGTGAAGAGGGGAAATGAGCAAGACACAACATATGCTGCCCTCTTGCGGTGAAACGCTGTAACTACATTCAGGTGGTGGATAACTGATAACAATTGCGTGTTCAAATACGTCATGAAAAAGTGTTGTAGTGTTGTGGCTATTGTCGAATGCAATAATTGGAAGACCCTCCCAAGTCGGTCCTAAAGTCTTATTATTGTTGACGACACCGTCGGAAGCCACTAGACTCGGACGATATATTGATTTTGTTTTTGGGTGGTTTATTTTTTTCTTCTCTCGTGTGTTAATATTTGTTGGCAGACTACAAATAAAGATTTTTGGGAAAAGGAAATGACGTTTAAAACCCAGAAGTGAAAAGCCCGATGCAACCAAAACAAAGAAGTGTTTGGAATTCATCGACGTGTTTATGTAAACTTTTTCTTTCTTTCAACGCGTGGCTATTTTAGTTACTTTGCTTAAACGCCAAGTGACGAGTTTTTGATCGTTTGCACGAGCAGATGTTCCCACAATGAAGCTGCTGTAGCGTCCACATTAACTGTGAACATTTTGTGCGCAGGTAACACATGCTCAACTTTAACACATTTTCTCTGCATGCTCCTCCAAAAGTACATTTCGATTACAAAGGGACCATTGACTTCGATTTAACATGTTGCCCTTAAGACTCGATTATTAGATCGAAACATTAGCGTCAGACTGCTCCAAGATGGAAGCCTGAAAACAAAATAAAAAAAAACGGACCAGCCACACTCAGTTTAAGGTGAGTTTATTGCATCGACACAAAAAATAAAATAAAATAAAATCAAGGTCAGTAGACAATTGACTGCTACCTAGTGGACACGCGGTGGAAGTGAAAACAAGCCAAGTATACAAGACTGATGGAAAAGGTCAAGTGTCATTCTTGAGGGACTGCAGAGGCGCAACATTTGCTCGCTTTTAACCATCTCCATTCTCAGCTTTCTAAGTCCATCGTGACTGCACAGGGGAAAATATCAAGAGTGTACATTTTTACATTAATCTCAGGTGTTCTTAGCCTCGCTTCACCTGACGCACAAGCCATGCACGGTACACACTGGTATCCACAATTAAATATGACAAGCAAACTGTTCAATTATTTACATTATATTTGCTATTACTACATGCTTTTATGAAGTACAGATTAATGGTTCACATTTTGCGAACCTCTTTCCAATGTTTTGGAATCATAGTTTGTGATATTTTTACGGTTTGAACTAATAAGGCAATTATGATTGCTGTTAGGGAGCACAAATGATTCACTTTTGAGCCTAGTTTAAGTTCTGCACTATACTAAAGCAGAATGGTTGTTAAAAAACATAAATTAAAATTCCTTAAGTGAAATGTCTTTGTCATATTATGTTTCCCCAAATAAAGCTGACATAACCCAGTCCAATCTTTGCATGTTCTTTATGTTCCAATGAGTTACGCATAAACCCAATAGTGTGTCAAAGCAAACTAAGTTTCGAGGAAACAGCCGGAGCACTCGATGTGATGCAATACTGCCCTCCTGTGGATGACTGGAGTAACTGCACCCAGGGTTGACTTGGTTGTGATGCAAAAGAATGGCCGTCCTTGGATTCGAAGTTCAGTGGATGATGTGGTGGAGGGGAAAACCAGCACCCGATTTTAGATTAAAATAAAAAATAAGAAAATAGAGTACGTACTCATGACTTTCATTTTTTTAAGGCCGGTACGACGTAGCTGTTTGGCTCATGATGTAAGAAAAGGATTCCGTTACCACGGTGACCTTGTTCGAACCTTGCTCTTTGCAACTTTTTTCAACATACATGGAAACGAGGAAAAGAACAGAACACGAACTCGGTCAGCGGGAGCCGAAATAATGGCTTAGACCACTGACTTGTAAACAATCGGAATTTATACATAGAAAACAGAAATATATTGAAAAGAAATACAACCAAAAAAATTCGAAAATTTTCATCTGTGTTGGTTGACTGGTCTAAAACTTTGCGTCCGGTTCAGGTGACTCGGGTTCGAGTCTCGCTCTCTGCACCACCGTTGCAAATAAATGCACATAAGCAGAAAACGGGATACGAACCCGGGTATATCTAAACCAAATGTAAAGTCGCAAACCACTCGACTAACTATGGCTTTAGGAGTCCCCAAGTTTGGTTTGAATTTATAGTTTCCGTATGGAGAATTCAGTCGCTGATAATGAAAAGAAGACAATATAAAGGATAACAATACCGGAAGTGTCATGGCAAGATTAGCCGAATGGTTAACAACACGGATTACGGTGCGAGCACCTGCGAGCTGTGCCGTTTCGAATCCCGTCGAGTTCTCTTTTCACTGGTTTTTCTGTCAGTTTCGTCTTTCAATTTTTTGTTTGCTTGTTTAAATAAAGCTTTTTGGAAAAAAAAACAATCACGTGACCACGTCGTTAGCGAAAATCTATTTAAGCTGCGACAATTTGAAACCAGCGTTCTCTTTCTCCAGCGAGCTGACAGCTTCACGTCGACGCCTCGACAAGATGACCAAAAGGTTTGTCAAAGTGAGTGTTTAAAGTTTATTTTTTTAGACTTGTCATTGTAATTTTGACCATTAATTCAAGTGTTTAGCGTCCAATAACTTTTCTATCTTGCAGCTCAAGTGTTTAATTATCCCAAACGTGGGATAAAATGACACAAACGCTTGAGATTTAAAGCGGTAAGTAAACGCTGTTAACTTTTTAAACTAACGCACTTTTACTTTTTGCATTGCAGCAAAAGAGCCGCGTTTGGCAGAAGGTAGGTTGCCAGCGTTTGTATGTTCACAATTCAAATGAGAATCAACAATTGCTCTGTTTTAATTGTTTTAATTTTTGTCCACAGGCTTGCATCCTGCACTGAATGGCCAAATTTACTCTAAAATGGCGTCTCTCTCTTTTTAACCTCCATTTAAATACCGCTTACCAAATGCCATGTTGCTAACTGTCATTGTGTCTTTCAGCCCTTTTCGTGCTCCAGGTCATTGCTGAGATGTCCAACTCTGCTCTCGTCACTGGTGAGATAAAAACACTCAAATGCATACAAATATGATATCATGTTTTAATTTGTTTCAGAACATGGTGAAGATGAGCGACATGGAAGGTTTGATCATTCTGCAAAACAAAATGGCCGACATGAAGATTTTTTTTAACCAATTTCTCTTTTGTAGTTCCCAAGCTGCACTGAAATGCGCTTCACAAAAGGTACATTTGCCATTCTGTGCCAATACTCACATGTTGGTTTTCTTCCTGCTTGTGTCCACCAGGTGGCGCCAAAGCACGTCTTGGCCCTGCAGAACCTGATTCAGCAACTACTCGTTACTTCAAGTCAATTACATATTTTTTCCTGTTTGACAGAAGCAGCTTGACATGATGGCGGATTTTCTGCGGTCACTTCTGCTCGATGTTGTGCCGTTTCCCTCCAGAAATCAAAGTTGGCCCCAGCACACAGGACATCAAGGTGAGGCCAAACAAGGAAGTGCTCGTTTGGTTTTTGGTGGCTTGTCTGTGACTGCTGCTTATTTTGACTCTATGCAGAACTGGCACCTGTTCGTCATCAAGCAGAAGGTTCCAGCATCAAAAAATGCCTGGAGTGGAATTTTAACAGGTTTGTAGTCGTACTTTTTATCACAATCTCAAATGAGAAGTTTAAATGTTTTGACTCAAAATGTTTTTTTGTTTTCCAGAAGTCACGACACACTGGTCCAAGCTGTCCTCATTCTGCAACTTTTTCCTCCTCCCGTGGTGTGCAAGTTGACTTTTAATCTGCAATTAAAATAAATGGTCATTTTAACAAAACTTGGTTGTGCAGACTTATTTTTTGACTGTGGGCTCTTTGCTTACTTTGCGTCGGCGGCGTCAGCTGGAGGACCACATCAAGAAGGTTCTGAAGCCAACTTGGGAGCAGCCTGCCAAGAAGTGGAAGACAAGTTTGAGACGGTTGAGACACACACCACTCCTGTGTCCATGCGTGCTCTGAATGCACTTGACTACTTGAACAAAATGTTTTGTTTTTTTTCCCTCTTTCAGAGTTGGCTTCCAGTGAATGCAGCCGTGCAAACTCTTCATCCCTGGTAGGTTTAATTTTGTCAACTGTTGACTGCACAAGAAATGTTATTTACCTTACATGTCACCCGTTTCTCCAGGTAGTGACTGGCATCTGTGACGTTGGACTCTGTCGTTTTGTTGGGCACTCCACGCTTTGGTACCGCTGGCTGACGACTTAACCTGCCAATGACTAACTTGTAAGGATTTTTTTTTTTTTGTTCAGTCTTTTGTCAGTTTTTTTGCCATTCACCATGTACTTTGCAAATAAAATCTTACTTGTCATGCATTCTTGTATCTTTAATAAAAATAAATAAATAAAACGAACGTCTTGTTCTCAAAGTCAGAGTGAAGTATAGTGGGTGGGGCTTTATGCAAATGAGGAGCAGGCAGCGATCTGATTGGTTGCCTTGGTCAGAAAGTGGGTGTGGCTATGCAAATGAGGAACCAGCGAGTGATCTGATTGGTTGAGCTTCAAGAGGGGTGGAGTTATGAGGAAATTTGCATGAAATGCAAATATTAGCATAAAGGGGTGTGGATATGCAAATTGGTGCCAAAATGCACCGATTTTTGCCAGAAAGTGGGCGTGGTTATGCAAATTTATTTGCATACCAGCAACTGATTGGCCAATTTCACAGAGTGGGCGGAGTTAGGCAAATTATTTTGCATGACGGATTCTGATTCGTCGTTTCAAGAGGTGGGCGGACTTAGGAAAATTTTTTCGCATGACAATCAAGATTTTCAAAGTGGGTGTGGCTACAAACTTGCTTTTTCCGGGCCGTGATTGGACGACAACCGGCCTCTCCAAGTTGTGCTGGAAGACTTTCGGCCTCTGGTCCGAGCGGGCTTCTTGAGTTCATGCTCAAACGGCAGCAAAGACAGCTCGCCATCTGCTGTTTGAGCACGAAACCAACAAGCCCGCTCGGAGTCGAGGCCAAACGTTTTGCAGCACAACCTGAACAGTCCAGTTGGCATCCAGAACAAGGCCATTTTCAACTCGGTGAGGGTGTAGTGAGCAATAAAACACGGAGACTCAAATTACAGTTCAAACAATATATTTGAAAGAGAAGCCATTTTTTTGTCAAATACATCATTTTACACCATATGTCATACATCAAGCAGAGGTTAAAGCGAACTGACATGACTGACTCGAGCACACATTTTGGCGATTTCTGCTGCTGCTTTCATGTACAGCCTGTCATCCAGTGTTTAACTTTAGTCACACATCAACATTGCTGAAATGGTGTCAAACTGTTAAAAAAAAAGCAGTTTTTGTACAATAAATTGCTCAGCTGTAATTGGAGTCTGAGTGTTTTGATTGCTAACTGCACCCTGACTGAGTTATTTTTTTTATTTAAAAATTAAAAACTGTAATTATATTTTTCAAGCGTTGTTATCCACAATTTGTTTTTGTCGTGTTCTCATTTTTTTGAATGGATGGCAACAGGACTGTTTGGGTTTTGCTCGCATCAGAGACCAAACAAAATCTCAAACAGTCCAGTTGCATCCATTCAAAAAATGAGAACATGTCAAAAAAAATTGTGCAAAACAACGCATTAAAAAATATATAAATACAGTTTTTAATGTTTAAATTAAAAAAAATCTATATATTTTTTAAAATGTTTACATTTTTTTTTAAAATTCAGTCTGGGTGCAGTTAGCAATAAATCATTCTAATTACAGTTAAACAACATACTATAAAAACACTTTTTTTAACAATTTGACACCATTTTAGCAATAATGTCTGACTTAAGTAACAATTAAACACTGGCTGACAGGCTCTACATGGAAGCAGCAGCAGAGGACGCCACAATGTGTGCTTGAGGAAGTGTGTGTGACGTCACATCAGCACAACAGGCCAAAGCTTCAAGTACTGCACAAAACTTTAAAACACAACAAGACCATCATTCAATGCTTCTGAACATGCAAGATTAAAAAAAAAAAAAAAAGAGATTATTTTTCTTAAGCATGCAAAATATATATATTTTTTTATTTAAAAACTACTTAGAAAAACAAGTCTGTGTTATTTTGGCAACGTATAAATGAAACAAATTATTTTTAAACCATTTAGACAAAAAACAAATGTTCAAAAGCATTGAATGATGTGCTTGTGTGTGTGCAGTAGATGAAGCAGAGGTCAAGGCGCACTGAAAAATGACTAAGTGGCATCACACTCACCTCCTCAAGGGGTCATTCCATGCCAAATCATTCAGTGGGCCGAAAACCAAGCCGATTTTGATTTGAATGAAACTTAATGTCCTTGTTGATAGTGATTGCACAACACTAAATCTCAAATTTGAGGTCAATCAGAGCAAAGATTTTGGAGTTACAGCCACCCGAATATTAATTAGCTAAGCTGTTAAAAACATATGCACTGATCTGATAAATGATTACAGATTTGGATTGCTTGTTAAATTCACATTCCCAAAATATGTGTTTTGTGAATTTTGACAAAGTAGTTCCTATGAAAAAAGGGCTTAAAGTAAGGTGGCCACGCCCCTTTTTTGCCAAACTCATTAATATGCGTGGGTTTGTAATACCTAAAAACTGCTCCAATTGACCTCAAATTTTAGATTTAATGTTATGCCATCACTCCCAAACACATCAAGCTTCATTAAAATGAAAATCGGCAAAATTAATTTTTTAAGATTTTTTGGAGTGATTTGGCATGCCATCCCCTTAAGCACAGAGCATGGAGTCCCTTGCCTTGAAAGAGAACACTCACCTGTCCAAAAAAAGTTGCCGTTTTTGGAGTGCAGACGAGTCTAGATGTCCAGAACTCTGAATCTGTCGGTTGTTTGGTGTCCAAAACATCCTCCATCATGTAAAAATAAACAAAAACATAAACATTGAGCGAGCTCATTTGCATATGCCCTAATTAGTATATCCGTCAATTTGCATAAAGAAAAAAACTTGACTCGCCAGCCAATACCGAAGTATTAAAATATTCTTAAATGTTTACGCCGCTAATAAATAAATGTAACAATTATTTTGATGACAGGCAGTCCATTATTTAATCGAAAGCATTAAACTTAGAAACACAATCGATTGGGTCAGTGTGATCTTTAAAAGCATTTAAAACAGACTACACATGTATTTGTACTTTACGATATTGAGGGTTTCGTGTTTTTGACAGTTTAATTCAAAAATAGTTACATGACCAAATACAACTAGTAAAACGTCGCGTTAGATTGTGCACACGAACCTCATGATTGTGCACCAAGTCACATAAAGATCAAGCTAAATAGGAGACTATGTTTCTTTTTAAACAGAAATATACTTCTAAAGAAACAAGCTTTGAAAACGTGGTGAAAGTTGAGGACGCGTTACCTTTCACAAACACGTCGCCACTTTTGAACAGGTCGACGTGGAGCCAATATTCCTTCATTGTGGACGTCTCTGCACAAATAAACAGTGCCAAAAAGTATTAATTAACGCGAACAAACTCAAAAACACGACATACCGTTTCCAAACAATTCTTCGCTTCTGCTTCCGTTTCCGGTCAATTTAACTTCCGGGTCGCGGCTGAGCTATCTTGCAAAATAACTAAATGATATCTACGTAGCCGTACAATTTATCCCGTAGCGTAGATGACCACGTGCGAAAGGCACAGTACACTCTGAATGAGTCGCAAGCAAGTCACAGGGCCGACATAGACATTGTCACTGAGCTGGAATCGAACCCACGCTGCCTGCACTTAAGACAGGCGAACGTACCACTACGCCATCAGTGTGACACCGTGTCGCAGTGAATAAAGAATTAGAGGGATAAATTATCGTTTATGTGTCAAACGGGACTCACAGTGTAAAATTTTAAATTACTATTAAAATTAAAAAATAAAGAAAAATAGTCAGTTCTAATTTTAATTTAATTTTGACTTAATACTAAACATATAATTAACAACAAACGCGTCAAATACTCTATTATTTTAGTAAAATTGGCATTGTCTCGTTTTAATCTTTCATTATTTAGATTTTTTTCCCAATAGTTTTAGCAGCAGGACGACAAAAAAAAAAATATTTGATGACGTCACGACAGGAAGTCAATTGCACTTGTGACTACGTGGAAGGTTTCGCTAGTCTCCCGGTCGACATCGTACGTCTGCAGTTCGTCAGCCAGTTTCGACACGATGATCAAGAAGTTTGACAAGAAAGACGAAGAGTCCGGTGAGTGATGAATGTTCATGTTTGACCTCGTAGTGGCGACTATGATCGTTGGGTTTTACGACACGGAGGCTCGCGGTTGGCGTGCTAACAACTTGCTAGCATGGTACCTGAAAATGAGCAATCGGGGTGAGTTATCGTAGCAACGTGGACTAAAATGACACTTTAAGGTATTTATTTGACGCATATGTGATGAATTAACGCACGTATGACTTAATGTATTTTTTAATGTGTAAACGATTGTTAAACGGTTAGCTCAAAGCTTGACAGCCGATGTTGCATGTACCGATAACAAAATGATATAAGGAATAATAATGTTAAGTATTCCGTTATTAAATCATAATTGTTCCGTTGTTCCATATGCATGTCCGTTTTCTTTCAGGAAGTGGCTCAAACCCTTTCCAGCATCTGGAGAAGAGCGCCGTTTTGCAAGAGGTGCGATTCAAACTTGCATGTATTTGTAAAGAAACATAACTAATAATATATTGATATGTGAATGATTCTGGTTTTGTCCACAGGCTCGCATCTTCAACGAGACGCCCATCAACCCGCGAAGATGCCTGCACATTCTCACCAAGATTATTTACCTGCTCAACCAGGTCGCACAAAATAGCGCATATTTTATCGTTTTAAATCTACGATTTTGCACCCCCTCTCACATTTGTGGACTGCCATTCTTTTAGGGTGAACATTTTGGCACCACGGAAGCCACCGAGGCATTCTTTGCCATGACCAGGCTCTTCCAGTCTAATGACGTAAGCTCAAATAATCCATTTTGAAGTGTTAACTTTTACTATAAATGTCATTTTGTCTTGTTAGCAAACCCTGCGGAGGATGTGCTACCTGACCATCAAGGAGATGGCCAACATCTCCGAGGACGTTATTATTGTCACCAGCAGGTTCATAGAGCTCCACTTTTACATTAGCTGCTTGTCTGTTTTTAATAAATAACATTGTCATTGTTATTGTGCAGTCTGACTAAAGACATGACTGGCAAAGATGACGTGTACAGAGGACCTGCTATAAGAGCCCTCTGCAGGATCACAGATGTAAGATATCTATCCAACATATTTTTTTTATTTTATATTTAATTTATTATTTAATCTTTGATTTAATTCACATTTCATAATATTTGCACTGGAGAGGGAAGCTCTCCAATCTTGTTGTACACCGAGTACAATGACGATAAAGGGCCTTCTGATTCTGAGTCAAAGTCATATTTCTAATTTTTAAAAAAATCAATCAAATGGAATGCTGACGTTGTCCCGGTGTCTCGCAGACCACCATGCTTCAGGCCATCGAGCGGTACATGAAGCAGGCCATCGTGGACAAGGTGCCGAGCGTTTCCAGCTCCGCTTTGGTCTCCTCACTGGTGAGATGCGCTTGGGTCAACACTCGCATGTAAAATGGTTTTGTCGTGTGTTGAACAGTGATAACTTAGTTTCAGCAAAGGTTGCATTGATTTTGGAATTTTCATTGTAGTTAGTTATTCGTTGTAGTTTGTTTTATTATTGTAAAAAGTAGTTTTAATTTTGTTAACTAATATAATATTTAATACGCTCAGCACATGGTGAAGATGAGCTACGACGTGGTGAAACGTTGGGTGAACGAAGCGCAGGAGGCGGCTTCAAGCGATAACATCATGGTTCAGGTGAGAACGTGCCTCAATAGCGATTAAAGTGGACATCAAATATTTGTTTGCTTACCTGGACATCATGCACGGCTGCTCCACACGACACTTGCGGTGTTGACTTGTTATGTGTTGCAGTACCACGCTTTGGGCCTCTTGTACCATCTGAGGAAGAACGACCGGCTGGCCGTCACCAAGATGCTTAACAAGTTCACAAAGTCGGGGCTCAAGTCGCCGTTCGCCTACTGCATGCTCATCCGCATCGCCAGCAAGCTTCTGGACGAAACGGAAGGAGGGTGAGAAGGACGCTCACTCACGTTGGGTTGCTCCGTTCAATCCTGATGTCCCGTGTGTATTTTTTTCTTTTTTTTTTGCGCGCAGTCACGACAGCCCCTTGTTTGACTTCATCGAAAGCTGCCTGAGGAACAAGAACGAGATGGTCGTGTACGAGGCCGCCTCGGCCATCGTGCACATGCCCAACTGCACGGCCAGGGAGCTGGCCCCCGCTGTGTCCGGTTGGTTAGAGCCAACAGCAATAAAAAAAAAAAATGGCTGCCTGATTCATGATGATTGAACTTTTTTTTTTTCCTTTCTGAAGTTCTGCAGCTGTTCTGCAGTTCCCCCAAAGCCGCGCTGAGATATGCAGCAGTTCGGACCCTCAACAAGGTACTTGAACCCACCTCTAGTTGACACATCCGAGTTACATTTGCTGTTGTGCTTTCGGCCACCAGGTGGCGATGAAGCACCCTTCCGCTGTGACTGCGTGCAACCTGGACTTGGAGAACCTGATCACCGACTCGAACCGGAGCATCGCCACGCTGGCCATCACCACGCTGCTGAAGACGGGCAGCGAGAGCAGCGTGGACCGACTCATGAAGCAGATCTCGTCTTTCGTCTCGGAGATCTCGGACGAGTTCAAGGTGAGACTTCTGCGCCGTGATGAACTTGATGAATCCGAGGCGCCGCTCGACTTGATTGATTGCGTCTCCAGGTGGTGGTGGTGCAGGCTATCAGTGCTCTGTGTCAAAAGTATCCCAGGAAACACAGCGTGATGATGAACTTCCTGTCCAACATGCTGAGAGACGACGTAAGCGGCCAACAAACCACTCGGGAAAATCGTCACTACTTCCGACTTTCAAAAGCGCTCACCTGCGGTTTCCTTCTTGAAGGGCGGCTTCGAGTACAAGCGCGCCATCGTGGACTGCATCATCGGCATCATCGAGGAGAACCCCGAGAGCAAGGAGACGGGCTTGGCGCACCTGTGCGAGTTCATCGAGGACTGCGAGCACACGGTGCTGGCGACCAAGATCCTGCACCTGCTGGGCAAAGAGGGCCCGCGGACCCCGCAGCCGTCCAAGTACATCCGCTTCATCTTCAACAGGGTGGTGCTGGAGAGCGAGGCTGTGCGAGCCGGTCAGCTATATTTTTCAACATCCACGCTAAACTTTTTGGTCTTCAGATGATTTTTCTAAATCATTTTTCTTTTCATCAGCCGCGGTTAGCGCTTTGGCCAAATTCGGTGCTCAGAATGACGACCTGCTGCCAAGTGTTCTGGTTCTCATGCAGAGGTACTTAATTTAAATTTTTTTTGTTCCTGCCAGCTGCAATTTAAACTTGGTGTTTCTGCAGGTGCATGATGGATAGCGACGACGAGGTGCGTGACAGGGCCACGTTCTACATGAACGTGCTGCAGCAGAAGCAGAAGGCGCTCAACGCTGCTTACATTTTCAATGGTGAGATGAGATCAAATGCTAACGATGTAGCTTCTTCGGTTAAAGCAATTTAGGTTCGTTTTTTTTTTTTTTTTTTTTTTTTTTTAAATCTGAAAAAGATTTCTTGATTGAATGTATGAATTGCCCAGCCCTACATTGAGCGTCCTCCCAGCATTCATCTCATGTTGCGTTCAGGCTTGTCGGTGTCCATCCCCGGTCTGGAGAAGTCGCTGCACCAATACACGCTGGATCCGACAGAGAAGCCTTTTGACATGAAGACGGTTCCTCTCGCCACCACGCCCATCACAGAACAGAAAACGGGTCAGTCGGTCAGGTCTTGAAAGGCAGATTCATATTTTCTGGTTGGGTTGCCTCTTTTTAAATGTTGTTTCCATTCAGAAATCACTCCCGTGGCGACGAGCAAACTTCCAGAGAAGTTGGCCCCGTCCCGCCAGGATATCTATCAAGGTGAGACCTTGTCTCCAGGAAGCGTCCTTTCACTTTTTGTGACGCCACCGGAATTTCCTCTCCTTTCAGAACAACTGGCGGCCATCCCGGAGTTCCAGACTCTCGGCCCGCTCTTCAAGTCGGCCGACCCGGTGCAGCTGACGGAAGCCGAGACGGAATACGTGGTGCGCTGCATCAAGCATACCTTCTCCAGGCACATGGTCTTCCAGTTTGACTGCACCAACACGCTCAATGACCAACTTCTGCAGAAGGTTCCGGACGACGCAGTTCATGCCAACACGATTCAATCGCCGTCCGCTCATTGCCGCTCGTCATTTCAGGTTCTTGTGCAAATGGAGCCGTCCGAGTCCTACGAGGTGCTTCATTACATTCCCGCCGCCAGCCTGCCGTACAGCCAGCCGGGCTCCTGCTACACGCTCGTGCGCCTGCCCGATGACGACCCGACAGCCGGTATGGCGAGCACCACGTTCTGATTGGCTGCTCTTGACAGAATGATTGACATAATGACATTGTTTGCAGTGTCGTGTACGTTCAGCTGCACTATGAAGTACCTGGTGCGAGACTGCGACCCCAACACGGGAGAGCCGGACGACGACGGTTACGATGACGAGTACGTGGTAAGTAGCGGCGCGCCGTCAACGTGCTTTGTTTGTTCCCGCTTTCGTCTCATTTCTTTGGTTGTGCCGCAGCTGGAGGACCTGGAAGTGACCGTGGCGGATCACATCCAGAAGGTGCTGAAGCCGAACTTCGGAGCAGCCTGGGAAGAAGTGGGAGACGAGTTTGAGAAGGAGGAGACGTTCGCGCTGGCGTCCGTACGCACGTTAGACGGTACGCCTCATGAGAATGCTCGTCACGATCGTCGTGCCGATGTCTCCTTTCATCCAATGCGGTGTTGTTGTTGCAACAGAGGCCGTGAAGAACATCGTCAGCTTCTTGGGCATGCAGCCGTGTGAGCGATCGGACAAAGTGCCAGAAAATAAAAACTCGCACATCCTCTTCCTCGCTGGTGGGTTTCATGAGAAAAAAACAAATTTTATACAAACGTTTAAAGACTCACTCAGAATATTACCCCCCCCCCCCGTTTTCACAGGTGTTTTCCGGGGAGGTCACGACACACTTGTCCGCGCTCGCCTCGCGCTGGCCGACGGCGTCACCATGCAGGTGACGGTCCGCAGCGACGACGAAACGGTCGTCGACGTCATCCTGGCGTCTGTGGGCTGAAGCGCAACCTTTATCGTTTTACCTTTTTGTCTAAATCTAACATCTACTTATGAATCTAGAAGAGAAATAAAGAGTTATTGCAACAAACCTTGTTTTTTTTTTTGTACAAAACTATTTATTTGATCATCAAGCTCTTTGCTTACTCTGCGTGTTCAGAACGAGTGAATAAAGTTAAAGTAAGCCTTGAGGAAACCCGTGGGGTCTTCCAGCTGCGGGTAATGACTGATGTGCCCGTCCAACACGCTGACAGTCGACCTCTGCACCAGTTGCCTGCCGGAACATCAGCGTACACACGTCACCTTCATGCTAACAACGGCGGGAACGATAGACACTCACTGGTAAAGGCGGATGAAGTGAGGGTGGGGGTTGACCGGGTCCAGTGGGCCGTAGATCAGATGTACTGAAAGACGAGGATGTCAAAGGAGAGCAGACAACGAAGGACACCACAGTGTGTATGCGTGATGGTACTTACGTGGCACGAATGTGGACGTGAGCGCGCCAACCCATCGCTCTCTGTGCTTTAATCTCTGGTTGATGTACTGTAGAACACTGAGAGACAAAAACAACTTTTTTTAAACAAACCTACAGCATCATATTTAGTCAAACAATATCTGTGTCCTCTGCGAAAAAATGAGGCTTACTTAGCAATCATGTCAGTTTTCATTGTACTGCCCCCTTGTGGACAATGTTTGAACACCAATTTATTCAATTATTATTGTATGTTTTTTAATATAGAAAATAAATATGCTACAGAGTATGTTTTTCTTACACACCTGTCTAATACAAGATTGCCGTCATTGTAGCGCAGACTGGTCCACATGTCCCAGAACTCCGCATCTGTCGGCTGCGTGTATGGCCCGAAAACCTCCCCGATCCTAAAATCAGCCAGTTAATCCCTTTTTTGTTTAAAAAAAAAAACAAAAAACAGTGCTGACCCTTTCTGGAAGATCATGTAGTTGGTGAGCCTCATGAGGACAGGCGCCAGAAACGTGGAGTCTTTGAGGAGCTTGAGGGAGAGAAAATGGTTCTCAGTAAGACATCACAACCTCCGTGGCATGAGTGGGAGCTTGTGAGCAGGCGAGCGGTGGGACTCACTATCTGCAGCAGGCGAGGGTGGTGGGCTTCGGGAAACAAGCCTGTGTGGAGCACGAGTCAGTCACGGTGACTACGAAAATTAAAGGACTGCAAACACACTAACCTCCGTTTGAGAGACACAGGCTGTTGATGTTCAGGTGACCCGTGCGGTTTTGGTCACTCCTGTCCAGACAAGAAAATAAAATCGCTGGTGTTCTTTTCATGTACTGATTAAGAATCAACACAACTAATGCTAATTTCTGCTAGCCTATCAATAGTGTTTCTTACTCAATGTTAGCATCAGGCTAACTGACTTTTGTTCTAATGTGGTTTGTTTGACCATTTCAGTTGAAATATACAACGTCCGCTTTTTTTAATAAAAAAATCATAAAATAATTTTGAAGTCTACCGGTAGAGCAGCTCCAGCGCCACCGTGTCGCCGTAGTCATGTGACAGCAGGTTGATGCGCTGGTTGGCCAGACCCAAGTGCGACACCAGCGCCTCCACCACGCTGGCCTGCTCGAAGATGGAGTACCTGTGTGGTCGCTGAGCAAAAAAAAAAAAAGTAAGTTCAGTTTTGATAGATTCACACACGAAACACTCACCGGCTTGTCACTGAAGCCGAAGCCCAAGAAATCCAGTGCTATGACCCTGTTGAAGCGTTGGGTGAGCGGCTCCCAAATCTGTTGAAGAATGCAATGAGTGGACACATGTAAGGCTTACAACAAATTAAAAATCATACTAAATTAGCAAATGGAACGTGTTGTTGTGGCACTCGGACCTTGTTCCAGTCATAGCTGGAGGTGGGGAAGCCGTGGAGGAGAAGAATGACGTCGGAGCTTCCCAAGGCGCCGTGAGAATCTGTACGGTGAAGACATACTGCAGTTAATGAATGTAAATACAGCGTGGTTGGAAACATTTCTTTCGGAACAGTTTACAGTATTTAGTAAAATTGTAATTTATTGCCATTTTTATCTATTTATTAAATGACGATGGGGGATTTTTTTTTATTATATATAATTTATTTTCACAGTTATTACAGGTAAATTGATGCACTTCAAATCGTTTCTGTGACAATATTTTAATAAAGTTATTGTTTTTTGTAAGTTGGCGATTCTTTCTTTCTTTGTCTTATTTAATGTTAATAAGGGAACATTGTTATGCAGAGGTGTACTAAAAATACATTTATAGACGAATGATACTATTTATAGTCACGGCGCAGCGTTGGGGCGTGCAAAATGTTTTCTTCTTACTTGGGGGGGGTAACATAAAATAATTGCCACCATCATGTACCTAAATGCTTATTTCTCATCTATTCGCCTGAGTAACTTTTTTTTTCCAAAACCATTTGTAGATGTCAAGCACCTCTGTAGAAGATCTCGCTGCCCCTGAAGGTGAAGCCTCTACCGGTGTTGTGCCACTTGAGCAGTGCAGCCGACAGCTGAGGCGGAGGGATGTGCAGGTAGACGGCCAGCAGCGGAATGCACACCAAGCCGACGTGGAGCCACCACTCTTTCATCGTGGACCGCTCAGCTCATGTCAACAAACCCCCCAAAAAATTTTTACACTCACGCCAGTCAATTTTCTGACATTTTGTTTCACTTGTATTTGAGTGGACATTAAATGCTACGTTAGCATTAGCTAGCACTAGCGAGATACTCTAAAAATCCTTTCAGCCTCACAGCTAGCAACACATAATAAAATACATGGACCCAAAAGTATGATATATGGTTATACCTTGTGGAAATAACGGCTCATAAAAAGTTTAAAAGGTTTTAAATCCTCACTTAAAAAAACATTCACGTGAAGACCTTCGGACTGAGATTAGCCTCCATAGCGGCAAAGACTAGCGTGACAACAGAACTGTCACTCTTATAGACTCTACATAATTTCACAATTTTCATGAATACCCTTAAAAGACTAGGATTTATATTTAGCAAAATTATATATTTGTAGCCTCAAAACTATTAACATTGAGTTTTATTCATATTATACGTGATAAATGTTCCTAGTTGTGAATGCAATGAGTGTGTGTCTTGTTTCATTACACGATCTACGTTGTCCAGCGGACACGAGAAAGAAATGAGACGGGCTTTGCTGTCATCTAGTGGTCAATTGGGGTAAGTGCAGGTAAGCTAAAATATCGGGTCTATTTCTTTAGTATGATAAATGATTAAAATGCTCATTTTTAAGTTGAAACAACTGAGCCAAACGTTATGTATCAGTCAATGGTGAGGGGCCTTTGTTTGTTTGATAATTGTATCTGCAATAAAACAAATAAGTACGGTCAAACGAGACAGTTTAGTGATTGCAACTCATCCAGTAAATTCATATAGAATTTTATGGGGGGGGGGGGCTACTGCAAAATGAACAGGGTCGCTCCAAGTAGGCTAAATACATTATTTATTTTTAAAAACCATACACATTACTCGACAAGTTTCAAATGTAAATCCAATCACGATATCCATTTAAAATGCTCAAGATAAACAGACATGAAGTACTTTTATTTCCAAATGTTAAAAGATAAAAAAATTATAATCCATAAAACAGATGGAAAAAAAACATTCATTCCTGTGTTTTACAGGAATAAGCGACAGAACAAACTCCTGGTATGGATTCCGCTTTTTGTGTTTTCAAGGTCTTCCTAGCTGCTATTTTGTCATATCTGTAAAACCAAACAAGGACAATAGGCCAGCACCCTCAATATTTATTCCACACGCCTCCGGGTGAAGAAAGCCGAGGGGGTCTGCAGGAAGAACGTGCAGCCACCAATCCCAAAAAAACAAAAAAAAAAAACAACAAAAAGAGGCCTGTTCTCTCTCTCTCCCTCAAACCTATTTGCACCCTGAGATGAATATTCCAGAACAACACATTTTTGAGTGGCCTCCCCGCAAACTGTCTCGTGAGCATGATGAAAGCTCAATAAATCACTTTATCGTCATAAAAATACAAAGGTACATTTGTTGTTTCTGTATCAAAACTCTTGCTAGGAAATAAAGTACCCTGTGCAGATAGATACCAGTGTAAGCCTCGTCTTTATTTAAAAAAAAAAAAAAAAAAAGAAAGAAAATATATAGATCCTTTTTTAGTGTTTCCAGTACACCAGGTGTCCAAAAATGTTTCCTCTGTGAGTAAGGGGAGGAAGAGAGCGGAACATTTTTGATGTTGCATCTGTGAGGGGGATTGAGAAGCACTGAAAGTGTGAAGTACATAAATTCCAATAACTTAAAAACGACTGTCAGGGCTCAATATTTAGCAAGCATCCTCAGGGTTGATCAAGCTTGAACTTTGACTCGAGCCAAGGCACATTCACTGACTAATTTCGACTCAATTGAACCCAAGTTGTGTTGCTCCTTTTGTGCAAATAATAATGTAAAAAATGTGTCACCTTGTTCTGAATCTGTTTCGGAAGAGGCCACGCTTGCTAAATACGAGCCTCGTTGACTCCCTTTTTTTTTTTGTGGTGAGAAGCTTTCAACATGTGGAAATGTTTGAACACAGGGTAATGGATGAAAACGAGGACTTTTTCTTTTCCCGGAAGGTTTTATGCACGTGGAAACTATAGAGTAAATATTTATAACGATTTTCCAAAACACGTCATCGGGGCCGGGCCGGGCCGGGCGGACCTCCTCGCTATACAAGACTTAGTGTTTATTGGTTTGGCTAGAAGTTTCTATGTTTATCTACAAATATATAACAAATAAAACTTGCAGGCAAAAATACTTAAGTTTCAATAGAAACACCCTTTTTTTCCTGAAAATACAGCAGTATCTGAAATAATTTTCTCATTCATATATATATATATATTTTTTTTTTTTAAATCTGTCCCCAGTTTTTCTGCATCATACGTCAGGAAGCTCTTGCGCCTACAAACAGGAAAAAAAAGTATCTACAAACTTTGTAAACAGACCTGCTCCCCCCCCCCCGTCCATAAACATAAATAAGTCAAAATATTAACAGCCAAATGGAGCAGAAATTATTTTTTTTTTTTTTGTGAGCGAGGGCCGAAGAGCTAAATACACAACACCATCGAGATTAAAGAGAAGTGAAAATGTTCTGTCGTCTTCAAGCCGCGAGGACCTCCTCCTCTTCGTCGTCGCAAATTCAAATAATATTAATAATAATAAGAGTAGAATAAGAAACAGGTCACTTTCAATCCAGAGTTTATGATCACGCCTTCGTCCAGTCAGACAAACCAAAAGTGGGGGCGGCGGAGTCCTGGTGTTGTTTAAGAAGAAGAAGCGAAGAAGAAGAAGAAGCTCAAAGAATCCACACAAGCCGTTCCATTCCTCCCAATGTTCGTTCAGCCCCGCCCAGCGCAGACCCCCCCCTGGTTCGCCCTCCGCCCCCTCCCAGTGTAGAAAAGTGGTAAGGTGCCTTCCAGGGAGGTGGGCGTGCTTTGCGATCAAAGGGAGGTCTCCAGGCTGTGTAGGGGGCTGCCCGGTACGGGGGGCTCGCCCGCTTTGGTGGCCTCCGGGAGGAGGTGATTGCTGCTCTCCACAGCGTTATTGTTCTGGTTTGGGGAGGCGGGGTTGAGGGCGTGGCCGCCGGGAGGCGGGACGGCGCTCGCCGGCGAGGGCGGAGCAGGTGAGGCGTTGCGGGGGCTGGCCGAGTTCCGCTTGGTGGGCGCGTCGTCCTCGGCGTCCGTGTCGTCTATGAGGGGGATGTGCGGCTCCGAGTCCTCTATCCGAAACTCCGGGTGGGTCATGAAGTTGTGGATGGAGGTCCGCGACTCGGGCTTCTCCAGGCCCTCATAGAGGGAGATGGAGCTGCGGAATGCATTCACCACGCGGATCTGCAGGCAGGGGTGGGGAAGGGGGGGGGAACACCACGTTAGACAACCGGCGCGGGCGGATGGTGTCGGAGGCCGAGGCGCGTGTCAATACCAGGTGAGTTTTTATTTAGTGGCCTCAACACAAGAACGCCGTCAGTGAAGCAAACGTGCAAGTCGTTCTGACACCTCGTGTAAAGGCCTCCAGCAACGTTAAAAATTTGAAATAGCAAACTTTCAACGAAACGGAGCCTTTGGACGTTGCTGAGGCGGGCTCGGCGGCCGTGTGTCGGAGCGCTTTTTGGACGGTGCACAAAGTGAGCGAGCGGCAAACCCAAACGAGTGTGTTGAGTACGTGTGAGTACGTCACCAAACGCTCTGGAGAGGCCCGCTTCTGATTATTCATCAAAATGCAAAAAACCAAGAGCAGAACTAAGAGGAGGGCCTAAAAGATTTTGGACATGCTTGGAGGAGAAGAAAGGAAGAGAAGAAGAGAGAAAAGTGGAGGGAGGACAGAGAAGAGAAGACGAAAAAGCAGACAGAAGCCAGAAAAGAGAACAAGTCCAAAGAAAGAGAAAGAGAGGATGGACGAGAAGACAGGAGAGCAAGCGGGTCGTGACTTCAGATGGATGGTCAGTCGTATGCGATTAGTTTTTTTTGTGGCGTCCGAACAAACAAAATGGACAAAAAAAAAAAAAAAAAGCTGCTGCAGCCAAGCACGTCCACAAGCGGGTCGGTCATTAGACAAAAAATACAAAAAAACAAAACTGGCACACGAGAGCCGAGAGCGAGCCCATGCAGAGCGTGTGCTACCTGGTGCTCTAACGGCAGTAAACCTTTGAGTATAGCCCATGACACATTTCACAGAATCTAAAGAAAAACACGCGGCGGGTCAGTGGGATGCGGACCGACACACGACTGCTGACACAGACACACCGAGGACCACCTTGCAGCTTTTGAACCTGGAATGAAAAGTTATTGACCAAAGCTCTTCCACCTGTTGAGAGGAGAGAAAAAAAAAAAGAAAAAGCCGACAGTTGACATTCATCCCCTTCCGTCAAGCTCTTCTCACGCTGCTCCCGGCCAATCAGGAGGATCTGCGGGAGAGGAGAGCCGCGAGGGTGCCGATCCGGATCATCCCCGCCGCCGCCGCCGCCGGAAGGAAGCCTCGTGGCGCTTTTGAGGCGTTCTTTAAGCGCGTGTCCATGGGCGTATACTCAAAACATTTACTCAGCGAGGGACAAGAGCGCTGCGACGCGGACTGACTGAGGCAGACGCGACCTGCTCAATCCTGAAGACGCCGCTGAGAAAATGCATACAATTACACATTTCCCTCGTTATTCATCACAGTCCAAAAAAAAACAAACCGAAAAAAACCCAACGACATTCCAAGCAGAAGCCGAACAGAAGACAAGGTGATGACAGAGAAAGAAAACACAGCTCCACGCCAGAAGCCACCTGGTCACATGGTACATAGATAGGAACAGCATCATGTGGCATCCAAGCTTGATGAGAGATGTGGGTGCCTTTTTTTTGTGTCAATAAGAAGACGGGAGAGGAAAAAGAGAGAGTGAGAGGCGAGAGAGGTTAGAGGAGAACACGTCTCATGCACGAGAGGGAGAACACGCACTCACACCCCACAGCGGCAGAAGCGGAGTTGGTGGCGTTGTTGTTGTTGGTGGTGGTAGTAGAAGTAGTAGTAGAAGGAGAAGTAGTGGTGGAGGAGGAGGAGGTGGAGGTAAAGGCTACATGTGTAGGGCTAGAAACATTGGTTACATCGTGCTGCTGCTGGCTGGAGTTGGAGGCCTGCCGCCTCAGAGCCCCCTGAAAGGAAGTTCCGCTCTGGAACGCACTCACTACATCCATCTGCAAAGAACCACACAGCGTGACAGCAGAAAGCCCACAAGGACAAAGAGAGAGAGAAAGGTGAAATAAGAGCAATAACCATAGAACCAAAGTAGAATATCACTTGTTAAAAGAGAGGAAAAATACAGCGAGTCGTTTAAAAAAAAAAAAAAAAAAAAAGGCACTGATAAGTTTCATAACGCTTTTGACCAATCAGCTGCTTTCCTTTCTCAACGCCTTTCACGAAAGCAGTACAGTGAACCCCCAACTATTCACGGGTGGGCGGGCGTTTGCTGAAAAACTGCCGCTTGGGCAATATCGTCACGCGAACCAACCGTGACCGACGTGTGCTGAGGAGCTTCATTCAGACAAAAGTAGTGCTTGGCCGCCATATCAAGGAATTACGCTGCGAATAGCAGGCGATTCACTGTACAGTGGTTAACAGTGCCGCTGCAACAGCAATGGAGAGTTAAAAGACATTATGGCTTTTGATTCCCTTGTGAGCGGCATCGGTTGGGCGGGATTTCCCCAAAGCTGCCCCCCCACCCCAAAGCCTTTGTTTCATCACCTGAGTCTGGATGCGATTGAGGCCGCGGAACCACAGGATCTGGCCGCGACGGAGCTCCCGCTCGGCGTGGTCGATCTCGTCCATGTCGTCCAGCTCTTCCAGCTCCTCGTCGGGGATCTCCTCCTTCTGGGTGCCGTGGCCCGCCGTTTTCAGGAACTTTAAGCGGCTTGTGGGGATCGACGAAATGACCTGGATGAGGGGAATTAAATTGAACTGAATTTAAAAAAAACAAAATGTTAAAAAAAAACGAATAACCCCGCTACACTGGCAATTTAGTACACAAGTAGGACATAATTAATTAAATACTTAAATACGTCTGCATAAAAATTGCTTCCTGCAATACACCAATCCTACCACAAAGGGGCAGTGTTGAGTTGTAAATCGTAGCCTTACCTGCCCCCACAGCAGAGAACCAAAGCCCAGGAAAGTGCACCAGAGCCACTGGTCGATGCTGAGAGCCACACAGCTGAACGGCTTCCCTCCAAACTGCACGATGACGATCTGGAAGGAAGAAAAGGAGACCATTAGAGGCGCAAACGCTTTTGGCGGGTGAGCGTAGCGGTCGAGAACCCGGCGGTACCTGGATGACGAAGGTACCGAAGACGATGCTGCAGAAGATGAGGTTGTTGAAGATGCCCTCGAAGACGTTGCGTTCGCCGTGGATCTTGCGGGCGTTGATCTCGTTGAACAGCTGCATCAGGACGAAGGTGTTGAAGACGATGGTGTAGTGCTCCGAGGGCGGCGCTCGGAGCGGCGCGTTCCTGCCGCTGTCGATGTCGAACATATTCTCTCCTGCGGCGTTGGCGGAACGTCAGTCTCGGGGGCGAATCCAGCAAGCAAACTCAAATCGTGCCTTACCGGCAAAAAGCAACGTGAAGATGATGACCAGCTGGTACACGCCCTGGCCCAGTATGTTCTTCATCATGGTCCGAGAGATGAGAGGCTTGTTGCGGCCGTACGGCTTTCTGAGCAGCAGGGCTTCCGTGGGCGGCTCCGTGGCCAGCGCCAACGAGGCGAAGGTGTCCATGATCAGGTTGACCCATAACATCTGCACCGCCTTCAGAGGAGAGTCCTGGAAATCAAAAGTGCTGGTTTAAGAATGTGTACTGCATCATCAATGTGTGCAAAAAAGGGGCGTGGCCATGGCTATTATAATGAATGAACAAAATAATTAAAACTGAAAAAAAAATCTGCTCTGCAATGGGTGACGCCTTTGTTCCCGAAGCTTGCATCTGAAGCGGCCAAAAGGTTTCTCCCTCATCCAAAGGTCATTTAGAAAAAAAAAAAATATATATATATATATATATATATATATTTACCCGCCAAATCGACCACAAGCTCACAATTCACCTATCGTTCAATAATCAACTGACTCAACCCTGACTTGGGTCGTCAACTCCTTCACTGAGACGAACCTGTGTGATGCACGCGCCCGTGAACGCCACGATGACGGCCACCACATTGACGGTCAGTTGAAATTGCAGGAACTTGGAAATGCTGTCGTACACGTTGCGTCCCCACATGACCGCCTTGACGATGCTGGAGAAGTTGTCGTCCGTCAGGATGATGTCGGACGCTTCCTTGGCCACGTCGGTGCCGGCGATACCCTGCGAGGGAGGGGGGGGGGGTTCGTGATGCCACGTCTGCCGCCTATCGCGAGTACTTTCACGCGGTGACTCACCATGGCGAAGCCGACATCGGCTTTCTTCAAGGCGGGACCGTCGTTGGTACCGTCCCCTGTGACGGCAACCACTTGCCTCTGCTCGGCCACGGTGCTGTCAATAATACCTAAAGCAGAAAAAAAAAAGACGTGAGCTGAACCCAAAAGCGACAACGCCGCACATTTGTGCCCGACAAAATGAACCGACCTTTGACTAAAGTGTGCTTGTCAGTCGGGGAAGAACGAGCCAGCACTCGTAGTTTGGGCCAAATCTTGTCAATGCGCTCTTGTTCGATCTAGAAACACGCGAATCCAAATGAATCATCCAAAAGTATTTCTGGAAGCGTCTGAGGGATGTGAGCTGCGCCGCTTTCCCGCCTACCTCTCCCTTCTCGTTGCGTATCCGTCGGTTGAACTCTTTGCCCTCCAAGCAGAGGAAATCGTCTCCGGGCTGCAGGATGCCGCACTTGCTGGCGATGGCGCGCGCCGTGTTGATGTTGTCGCCCGTCACCATGCGCACCGTGATGCCGGCGCGCTGGCACTTTCGAATGGCGTCGGGGACCTTCCAAAAAAAAAATAATAATAAATTATCTTTTAAGTTAAGACTTAAAATGTAATCGGGGACCTTCAAAAAAAAAAAAAAAAAAAAGATCTTTCTCGTTCAAGTTGTTCGTTTTTATTACCTCAGGTCTCACGGGGTCTTCGATGCCCACCACAGAGATGCAAGTGAGCCCGGTGAGGATGTCGTTCTCGTTGTCCCAGTCGGGCTCGCCGTCCTTCACGGCGAAATCTCGGTACGCGAGGCAGATGGTCCTCAAGCCTTCCGAGGCCATGGGCTCGATCACTTTCTTCACCATGTCGTCGCGGTCTCGCGGCCGAAACACCTTCGACTCGCCGGACGCCGTCAGGATTTTGTAGCACCTGGGAGCGTGGAACACGGCGATAAGACAACTGGGAATGGACAAAAGGCCTGGAACGAGCGGAATATAACAGTGAGGGGCAGACAAGAGGAGAAAACAAAAGCCTTTGAATGCAGAGCGGCGCGAGCGTGACGTCACGCTAAGCCCTCTGTGGGTTAAAAAGAAGCCCGCTTGGTTAAGAGGCTTACGGGGTTGTTACCAGCTCATTTTCTCAGCGCCTGTTTATAAGTCGCAAAGTAAGGGGCTCGGGTGGGATGCACTTGAACTTCTTAGCTGCTTTAAGACGTTTTGCGTAGCGCTCACGGGCATCTGGAGCAAGCGGAGACCTATGGACCGAAACCCATCAAACGCAAGGCGCTTACTTTTTGAGGAGGATTTCCGAGGCGCCCTTGCTGAACATCCGGTAGCTGCCGTCGGCCATCTTCAGCACGGTGCTCATGGACTTGCGCACCGAGTTGAAGGTGTACACCTTGTGCAGCTTCTCCTCGGGGATCTCGTTGCGAATGGTCTGGTAGTCGCGCTTGAGGTCGGTAGAAAATCCCAGCAAGGCACATTCGGTCTTGTTCCCGACTTGCCGAGGCAGGCCGCCTTCTTTCTCTGGAGGCTACCGGGGGGGAGGAGGCGTGAAGATAATGAGCGGGCCAACTTAAGCGGAATCGTGACCACAAGCGGTACTGTTTCCCGGACGTACCATGATCTTGGTCGTGTAGGCGCAGTTGACGGCGATCCCCAGAATCAGGAAATCTAAAATGGAGGCTGGGATGTTCTCCGGCTCCGGGACCTTCTTGTAGTATTTCTCGGCCACGTAAGCCTGCACCACCGTCATGCGGTTCATGGTGAGCGTACCCGTCTTGTCCGAGCAGATGGCCGTGGCGTTGCCCATTGTCTCGCAGGCGTCCAGGTGACGCACCAGGTTGTTGTCTTTCATCATTTTCTGTCAACAGGACGACAGTCAACCGCTACACACAAACTGCTTCGCCGCTGGATAGTGACGGGAAAATGAAGCTTCAAAATTGCTTCATGAACCAGTTGTTGTATTTTTGAGTCCTGTAGATGGTACTGTTGGTTTAAAAATTAAAAAAAAAAAAAAAAAAAGGCAAGTCTGTGTGCTTTCAGCCCAATATTGAACAGAGAGTGCCATCTAGTGGAGTCTAAAAATACTACAACTGGTTCATGCAGCAGATTTGAAGTTTCATTTACAAAATCACTACCGCTGGATAACAGAGTGGGATCATAGCTTGGCCTTCAGGTATCACTCAGCATGTCTTAACACCCTGGCCTGCAACATTTAATAGGCTAAAGCATAAGCTGGTGGCAAAAAGGCCACGCAGCTAACAAGGTTAAGAGACTTTACCTTGACAGAGTACGCCAGCGAGATGGTGACGGCGAGCGGGAGGCCTTCGGGGACGGCCACCACCAGTACGGTGACGCCGATGATGAAGAACTTGACAAAGAACTGAATGTAGATGGGTGTGCAAGCCTTGACCCAGGGCAAGTTTTGGATCCAAAAGGTGTCGACCACAAAGAGCACCACTAGGATGATCACGGTGATGGCCGACATCACCAAACCTGAGAGGAAGCAGAGACGAAATTGAAAATCAAACAGTCCAAAACAAACTTAAAGATGTTTGAAATGACATGAGAAGAATGCAAATATGTCGCACCAGGACGTTTTAAAAAACTCAGCTAAATTTGAATAAATTAAAAAAATAATCATTACATGCGTGACGTGCATGCACTCGAGGCTGACAATGAGGCACTTAAAGCGGTAGCGGGAAGTTACATTTTTAGAGTGAAGGCATAGTCGCAATTCATTTTACAGGGACTTTAAGAAAAAATAAAATAAATATATAAATCCATGTATTTATTTATATTTTTTAAAGCCTCTCACCCGCTTTTCCGATCTGTACGGCGAGTTTGGTCAGCTTGCCCTGCAGGACAGATTTCTCTTTCTTCGGCAGGTTGGCTTTCTTCTTCTCCTCCGCGTCGGCTCCCTCGTCGCTGTTCAGAGGCTGCATTTCCATGGCGGCGCCGTCCTGCGCTTTGGCTGCAAACCAAGAAGCCGTTTGATGTCGCGAAATAAAATGCGTAAAAAAAAAATGATTTGTGTTTGTAAAGACTAAACATGCCTCCATATTCACAGTGCCATCTCACGGTTTCTCCTCCCTCGCAGGCACAACAGACGAGAATCCCGACGACACGCGAGCAGATAAAATATGAGCGCTGGTCTCCGCAGAGCCGTGATGAAATCATTAGCCGTGCCGGGCTGTGAGGATACAGCTGCTAAAGCCCTCCAGGACAATTGTCACATCTTTCTTCTCTCAAACTTTGGATGCCTTAACTCATTTAATCCCAGCCATTTTCATTAGAGAAACCCCCTCAACCCCAGCCTCTTTCTGGATTTTGACTGATTTTGCGAGACCAACAGAATATTGTGTTCTAATGCTATAAAAACACGGCGCTGTGACGCAAAAAAAAAAGAATAAGACGTAAAAATACGTCTTTGGGAGGCAGGGACTATGTTTTTGAAAAGGTGTATGTATGTTTTATGGATTGAATGAGGAAATTAAACGCCTCATGCAGTGGCGCACCCGTGAGGGAGGGGTGATGGAGTTGCAGAGGGGGTAGCACTGGGCTACTGGAGCTGCCGCGAACTGCGCTAGGTTCTGGACTTACACGGCCGGAGTAATCTCAGTCTAAAGGATTACGGCTGATTCCTGGCAGACAGAGGGAATCTGTGCACCGGGGACCAACGCCAAGGTTGTGGTCACAGACCCCAGTGCCATCAGCAGAACCACCAACCCCGGGTTCGCCGGTTACCGCCACAAAACTTTGTTATCATGTTTGTCCGCCTTCAAATTGGACGCAATGGCAACCACGGGAGTCACAAGGTGGGAGCCGCAGAGAGAGGGAGGGTCGGAGGAGGTGGGGGGGGGGAGTGGAAAGCAGATGTTCTGGCCCCGGAATTGTTGCGTCGCTTTAATCTCTTCATCACTAATCGCTGTAACTGGATTCGGTAGCACCTGCTGCCCAAAGCACAATGTGCCAGGCGAGGAAAGAGTGGGGAGACGGGGCAGGACGATGAGGATGCCAGCACAGCTTGTGTCGTGTCAAACGGGGTCGCGGTGAAATGCAAAAAAAATTAAATAAAATAAAAAACACTTGCCGGGAAGAAGAAGCGCGGCAGCCAATTACACGCTGCCGTTAAATAGGAGGCAGGACGCCGGCTAATAAATGTGGGCGCTACATTTGCGAGGCGATTATACACACTTTAATGGGACCACCTACGCTTTACCCGCTATTGGCGTTCGCGTCGGATTTAACGGGCTGCGGCGTGCAGTCGGCACGCTGCGTCGCACACGCGCTTCCTGACTCGTTCCACATCAACTCCTCGGAAATCAACGACACACGTTTTTAGGAGGCGGTTGCTTTGGGTTATAATAAAAAAAAATAAAAAAATAAAAAAAAAAGGTTTGTTTTTGCTTGTTTTGGAAAGCAGATTTAAAAAGAAACAATTGGGAATCGGTGAATGCTAATAAAGGTCCGCTTAATACATTCGAAATCAGCTTACGGTGCGTTCAAGGTCGATTCGCATGACTAAAAAGCAGGTTCTCTGTGAGTGTGCGTGCGCTGGGCTCATCTTTTTCTGAATAGCAACTCACCTTTCTTCCGATTTTCAATGGAGCCGTCCTGCTTCTTGTCTGCAAAAAAATAAAAAACAAAAAAATAAATGGCGGAATCGCGATGCAAAACCAGCGGCGTCGCACGGAAAATGACGCAAAGAGAAACCGAGCCAGTCGGCGAGGACACGCACTTTTCCTCTGCTTCTTCTTCTCCTGCTTTTCCTTCTTCTTTTCGTCTTCATCGTCGTCGTCGTCGTCCTCGGCGGCGCCGAGCAGCGTGAAAATAATTCCAGTTTGAGAGTTGACGCCCACCGCCGTGACCAGCATTTTCCCCGAGCCCTCCATCACGTGGGTGCCTGTCGGGAGCGAGGAGGCAGAGGAGCAAAGACGCCACTTCAGCTTCGCAACATTTACAGACCCAAAAATACAAGCCTCGCTTGATTTATTCGCCGAGTGAGCGGAACACTTGACACACTGCTCTTGTGGAAAAAGGCTACATTTGAAAAAAATCTATGCTATGTTCTATAAACAGGAGCGGGATGGCTTACTTAAGTCAAGGACTTGCGAACCCAGCTGGAACTGTCTGATGAGTCACTACAGTAAATTAAAAATATCACAAGAAAGTCTTCTTTAAAGCGCCTCACGCTGACGTCCTCGTAGGCTTCGCCAATTCAAAATAGCCGCGAGTGCATCTAAAGCAGGGGTGGGCAAACTTTTAATTGGGGGGGGCACAATGGGTTCTAAAATTTGACAGAGGGGGCCGGACCAGGAGCAGATGGATGGAATGTTTTGCTAACCTCACATCATTGGAGAAAAAAAAATACATTTAATTTTAAATGAAAATGAACAAAAGCATTATAACACAGCACATTATTTAGAAAATAAAAAAATATTATTTATTCATTTAATTTTTTTTCCCCCAAGTATGGCGGGCCGGATTAAAACGTTTAATGGGCCGCATGTGGCCCCCGGGCCGTAGTTTGCCCACGGCTGATCTAACGATGTTAATAACTTGGCTCGTCACCTGATAACAGCATTAAATCTTTTTCTTGCGTTTTCTTGACATGGTCCGACTCCCCCGTGAGCGAGCTCTCGTCGATCTTCAAGTCGTTGCCTTGGATGAGGAGACCGTCGGCGGGCAAAAGGTCCCCTGCAAATCAACCAGAAGGCACAAAGAACATTTTTATATATGTTTTTTTAATTAATGTTTTCGCCAAGCAAGTCTCAAGTGCGAAAATTAAATCAGTCTTACCGTATTTTATCTGCGCAACGTCGCCCACGACAATCTCCGCCACGGGGATCTGGATGACCTGGCCGCCGCGGACCACGGTGAACTTCTGCTCCTGCTCGATGCGGCTCTGGAGCCCGCGGAACTGCTTCTCTTTGCTCCAGTCGTTGAACGCCGTCACCAGCACCACGCAGATGACCGACAGCAGGATGGCGGCGCCTTCGATCCAGCCCGCCTCCGCCTCGTGCTCGTCCTCTGCGCCGCCGGCAGCCTTCCCGCAGTCTGCATGGGGAAAAAATAAATAAAATGAAAAAAAAAAACATACATACCGGTCAGACAACTCTATAAACAAACACGACTTATGTTGTCTTTCACAATGATGACAAAGCGGACCATGACGGCAACCAACCTACCTTCTCGTTTGGCATCTTGCGGTCTATAAAAAGAAAGGCCAAGTGAAACTATGGCTGCCACTTCCAGGATAATCAGCGTGACATCCTGCAGCGCCTCCCACACTAATTGCAAGAACGTTTTGGGCTTTTTGGGCGGTATCAAATTTTGCCCAAACACTGTTTTCCGCTTCTCGATGTCTGCCGGCTGCCCACTTAAACCTGGAAAGAGAGAGAGAGAGAGAGAGAGAGCGACGGTGGAGGGAGATGAGACAGATTTCAAACAAATGCGTCGTGCTTCATCTTTCATCGAGGGGCCGCGGCGTTACACATCTTAAATATTCAGAAGTCTTAACAAGGAGCCATCTCGTCCGACAACAGATGGATGCGGCACTGATTGGGCTAAAAGTCGCGCTGGAGGGGTGACAAGAGGATAGACGTCAAATACAACAAACGTGTGACCGCATGCATTCTGCTGCGCTGCGGGGACCCCAAACGCCCCCCCCCCCTCACCCCCAAGCCATTCACATGCCTCCACAAATATTCAAAAGGGGCCTACACACAGTTGATGATGCACCGCAGTTTTTCAGCTCTATTCATGCTTGTATGTGTGTGTGTGTGGGAGGGGAGGGGGTGCATGGAGCTGCGTGTGTGTGTGAGAAGTGATGAGGAGGTGGACGAGAAGCGGAATTTTGAGGAGTGGATGAAACCGCGACTGATGGAGACGGCCGGGCTGGGAAAAGCGGCGTCCTTGTTTGAACTATTTCTAAGACTGATGACTCGTCAAGTTAAGTCAGAAAACAGCTCTATATTTAAAGCACTGACTTTCTGACAAACTCAGAAAAATGGTGAGCCGTGATTGGCCGTTACCCGAGCAACCGTGATGTCATTTTCAGTTGACAGCGAGTGGCCAAATTCCAAATACCAAATTTAGATTTTTTTTTTTTAAGTTGACTTGCCCTTTAACAACACTTTTTAGGAATAAAACCTATTTTTTATTTTTTTTTTGTCAACACAACCGGATCCTTTCCTCAAGGTCCGTTAGAGGTAGACATCCGGAAGAGTGAGTCACCGGCACCAGCAGCACAGTCGACAAGCTGCGGGGTTTACCCGGCAATAATTGCCCGCCGCGGCTCCCTCACCACCTCACACCGCCTGCTTTGATTCTTTAAGCCACTAATGAAAAGACGCTGACAGCTACAGGCCCGGTTCAATTTTATGCCACATTTTCCCTCGCCGCTTGGGCGCAATAAATATAAGTGACAGAGCAGTCGGCACCTCATTCACGCCGACGGAAACTGAAAAAAAGGCAGGCCTTCGCCGCCCGGACCGCGGCGGCCGGGTCAAGCGGCAAATCATTAACCGTTTCGTTTGGGGCGCTTGGCCCCGGCTGACCACGCTAGCGTCATCCTGGCCGCCGGCGAGGGAGGGGGGGGGGGGGGGGGGGTTCTATGTGAGGATTGGCCTTGTTGCAATCCAATGAAACAAAGCCGCAGTTTTTTTTCACTGACTCAAGATTAAAGTTTTGTGTCAACAGGCAAGCAAATAGAGCGATGACGCCCACAAATGACATATAACCTGCAGAGAATGGAAAATTCTTTGCGCTTTTAAGAGGATGAATCAGCACTTAAGATGCCTTAAGATAACAGCTCCATCAAGGTCACGCCGCTTCGTGTGCACAAAATGCACTGATGAGCAAAAGTGAATTGCAGAAGGTATCAGCGCAGCCACAAGAGTCCAAATGTGCTGACCAATCACAGCTTTGCGGCAAAAGCAACAAGAGCGACATTTGACACAATGAGGCCGATTTGTGAACAGCGTCCCGACGACGGAAGCCGACAACCCAAATATTTGACTTCACCGAACGGGTGAAAAATAATGGCTGGATGGATTCAGGGGGTACGATTACGATGAACAATATGCTCCGATGGAGTGACTGACGGCTACGGACGCTGACGGAGATGTGCTTGCACTTAACCTGGCGCGGCGGCGGCGACCCCGAGATGTGACATTCAAAGTGGAGCCGAAGTGCTGAAAGGATGGCACAGTATGTGTTAAAAGAGCGCGCGGACCGACGGGACTAAAAATAGCCCGGCGCAGTCGACTTGACACGTCTTTACAGCTCAGGCCGTATATCAGTCACATCCCCGCCGTGACGCATTGCTCCACTCAAAAATGTGCACTCGCCGAGCCCACCCAAGGATAAACCTGAGTATTATCGATGACCGAACACGCATGACATGAAAACAAACATCTCTCGTCACCGTGGGCGGAAGCTGCCGAGTGGTGAGCGCGGGGCAGCGACGGGAAAAGTTGAGCACAACTTCCCTGGGTGAGGAAAATGAGCATGGAAATGAGGAGGATTAGGGAGGGATTGGTTAAAGAGGGTTTTAGATGTAACCGTCCAACTAATTAGAAATCCCTTTTCAATTGTCAAGCTGCTGTAATCCCGCGCCAATGACGAACGAGCTCATTGGCGCTGTTAAATATCAGAGCGAGCGAGCGCCTCGTAGTCGCGTGACAAAGTATGACAGGAGTCTTTAAGGCTTCCCGTGACACGGTCGCATACGTGTGAGAACAACTGGCACCTCAACGGAAGGATTCGCAGCTATTCCCCCATCACGCCTGCCACGACAGCGCTGGCGGGCGGGAAGGAGGGCGAGGGAGATGGCACGGCGCACCTCGTGCCATCATCACGTCGTTAAGGTAATGATTCTGGTAGCGGCGGCGCCTGATTCGTGCTGCCACGCAGCGGGGTATTTACGGCATTCCCTCTGGCGAGATGAAGCCCGGGGAATTTTTATTTATTTATTTACATTTTTTTTTTTTTTTTCCTTCGCCCTCGCTCCCTCCTCGCTTTGAGACTCTGCGTTACAGAGGACTGTTTGCTGCGACAGTGAGTATGCGGTGCCGTTTTAATCTGGGATCAAACTGAAAATCCTCTCCCATAAGAGTTCAGTCAAGGTCACACTGGCGATTAGGCAGACTGTCTATAGAGAGATGTTGAAACAGAGTAGCGGGAATAAAGGAGGGGAGGGGAGCGGGAGGTCTGTGCAGTCAACTAGCGAAGCTCCAATGTCGTCAAACATCTCATTTGCACAAAAAAAAAAAAAAAAAAAAAAAAAAAAGCTGGGGTGGGTGACGACAGACTCATTCAGGATCGCTTCCCTGAAGATGAACTCACTCCTTCCGCAACACGATTGGGCCATTACACGGCGGTCCTGAAAGCCTCTCGTTTTGCTGGACCACATGTGCGACACGAACCGGGTGCAACGCACCAACCGCCCCCCCTCGCCCACGTCGGAGGACAGCTGCTCTGTCTGAGACGCCCACAGCAGAGACACAGAGGTGAAACAGGAGAGAGGGGACACGGCCAGGCCCTGAAATAGAGCCGGAGTGGCCCGGGTCAGAGCCGGGCTGCCCGGCCACCTGTCTGACACATGAGTTTTCCAAGGAAGTGATGTCAAGGTGGCCAACGCCATGTGCTACGCGGCTTATGCTGTGCCAATGTGAACGATTGAAATTAAAAAGCAGCATCGGACCTCAACACATTTTTACGTAACTATGTGAATAAACATGTAATAACTCGACAATTTTTTTTGGACTCATTTTGCTAGCCTGTGGGTTTATTAGCGCCATGCGACCGAGACAATTAGCATCTTCACGTGCGCCAAGAGTTCGTCATAGATGGATGCAACAGAGACAAAATCAATTATTGGTCAGCATTGAATGATAAATAAACTGGAATTTTTTAAATTTCTTTCATCTGTGCGGGCCGCCGCTGTGCAGCCCAAAGTGGCCCGCGGACCAACATTTGGAGACCACTGCAGTAGAATTTTAAAACCGCATATATGTTTATTTAAATAATGTCTCGATTTATTTTTAAAAGCTTAAGAAATGTGGTCCACATGCTTACATATTGTCGACGAATGTTTACGTTGCACCTGACGTTGTCGCAGTGAACGATTAAAAGTCAAATTGTTTAAAACTGAAGCAGGTAAACAATATATTATTTGAATAGAAATATTAAGGAAAAAAAAAAAATCGCAATTCGATTATTTATCAAAATGGTTGAGCAACAGCAAAACATCAGACTTAGCTAAAATGAGGAGAAGGGTTTACGTTACCGTCCGTGGGTGAGGATTTTAAGCGGCTGCAGAGTCCGTGAACGTCCCCGTAAGATTCCCCAATTTTGTTTAGGCCCTCGGCGCCTCGCAGTTCCATGAGGGAGCGCAGTTCTTTCAGCGAGCAGCCAAATTCGCTGTCGTGGTTGGCCTCCACGATGGAGTTCTTCACGCCGCTATACGAGTTGTTCGCCATGGTGTCGCTGTCTCCCGCACAAATGCAAAGCTCGGAATCAACCGTAGCGGTGAAAAAAAAACAAACCAAAAAAAAAAAAAAAAGTTGTCCCAGAAAAGCTTAAATCCCCGCGAGCGCTCGCACGGCGGTAGCTCCCATAAAAAAGGCGACAGGGCCGTCAGAGGCAGCTGGAGTCATGCGGCAGCGGGTCGCGGGGCAGCGCTTCTACAAAGCCAGCCATGGCCCTCGGAGACTTGAGTCTTCTTCCTGGCCTCTCGTGGCGACGGAGGGGAACTCGCAGAGCCGGAGATCAGCATGCAGTCAGATCTGCAAAAGGAACAAGAACAAATACGCTGTCAAGGAGCCACCCAAAGGCAGTAAAACACATCCATTATATTATATTATATTATATTATATTATCTGCCTGTGTTGCTCCACCATTTGTGTTCCAATTTGGAATATTCAGCAATGGGGCATTCCAGTCCTACGCATCGCACAGGCCGCTCTCAGGAAGCAAGGTTACCTCGTCTGCCGAGGCGCTGGCGGCGAGCTGGGACCGACTGAATGATTACTACAGGAAAAGCCTGGCGTTAAATCTAATTAAGACTATCTGCGGCATCGGGGAGCTCCGCGGTGGCGGTGGGGGGGTGGTTGGGGAAGGATTCTGAGCACAATATGATGAGGTTGAGTTGATTTGGAATGTATGGATTCCTCTGTAGCAACGACATCTATGCTATGCTCATCGAGAAAAAAAAAAACAAAAAAAAAAACGAGTGCGGTCAGGGCTCCTCTAATCTCGGAAATGGGTGGCGAGATAACAAAGCAACAGGTCGCGGTTTATCTCCGACTCCAAATATGTCACATGGGACAGCGATGCAGCACAATAGATAAACGGAGGGCGCATTGGCATTAGCGCTCGCAGCTTGTTCCGATGAGATTCTTGGAAATTATTCGGTCACACGTCGAGATTCCACTTGTGACCATCTACCGTGGGAAGGGGGGAGAGGAATTTGGTTTTTATCACAATTGCTGGGCTGTTTGTTTTAGCGAGGAAAAGTCACATCAAGGGGAAAATGTGATCAGAAGAAATCCTCCGCTGGCCACAGACTGAAAAGTATATTTAGTAACATTAGATTTTAATTACAATATTATTTAGATTTATTAACATATATCGAGATTACTTCCTCATTCGTTCATTGAAGTCAACTCCATCGCATGCCACAGCAAAAACAAAGGCGGCCGACTGGTAATTGTCATGGATGCCTCCTGGCCCGATGCCTCGGCTGACTGCCAAGCTAACACAGGTTTGTCGGCATCGGGAACGCGGCGCACTATTAATGGTCCGTGGCCGTGATGTTATGCAACACAGGCCGGCCTGAGAGATACGTGAGCAGAGCGGCCGTCGGCGATGAGGAGTCTGTAACCGATGGCGCGGGATGCCAGAGGCTGACCACACGGTGCAAATGGTGCAATCAGGAGCAATTAGAGGTTGTGGGGTAGAAGGGGGGCGGGGCTTGCTCAAGGACACGTGGGGGGGGGAACTCCCTCGGATGTTAGTTTCCAATTACAGCTCTGGATTTAGAGTTGGACCAGAAGACATGCTTACGGGTATTGTTGTATTCTCTGCTAGCATGGTTTCTATTTAACAGAACATCTAAACCGGTGTTTCGTGAGACATGTTCGCAAACGAAGTTAGATGGCTCAGCTGAACATTTTGGTGTTCAAATACGCAATGTGTAATTGTTTGTTTTATGTGCCAGTTTGACAGTGAATTTCAACAGGCGGTAATAAATAAACAGCTTGAAGCAAGAACGCTTGGCTTCCTATTTGGAGAACTGGCCGAGTGAAAGAGAGAAGAATTCGTTTTAAAAGTGTGTTTTAATACCAGGGGCAATATTGCGCATACGTCTCACACCGATACTAAGACACCGACACCACTTTACTGGTTTGACGTAATATCTGCAAAAAGAAAGACGTGCGTTTGGCATTAACATTCCGATTGAAATCTTTGCCGTGCCTTCGGAAGCGGCGCACGCAACTGTCGCCGAGAACGACGGGCCGGACCGACGCTTGCCGCGCCGCGACACTTTGGGGTTGCTGAGGCAGGTCACTTGTCACGACAGGGGAAAAAAAATCATCGCGAGTGGATCTCCTTGGCCTGGCAGCTGGCGTGGGACGGCTGACTGACAGCGGTCGGGGTTAACCCTTCACACGCCACGGCCAGGACGTCTGCGGTCAAGCTCGTCTGGAATAAACGCAGACAATTAGCGGGAATGGTGGCCACCGTTTACCGACGAGGACCCCCCCCCCCCTCCCCCCTGGCGGTTTGCACACCTCCGTCAGCCAACCACACAGCGCGAGCGGAGGAGAGCAATTCAAGGGATCCCTCCGCAATGGAGCCGCCCGCCTAGCACGAGGGGTGGTATTTTTAGCTTTTCCCCCGGACCGCCCCTCCCCCCTCCGCTAGCCTGCCGTCGAACTGGGTCAGGCCATGTAAATGTGGAGGGTACAAAGCAGCGACGCCCTGCTCGCCTCTGTCACGACTGAGAGCTACTTGAGAGGCCCTTCAACACCGTCCGAGGTGTCGGCAAAGTCAACAGGCGCTTTGCATCTTGCAGCCTCCAGACTGGAGACGTTGACACAAATAGAGACGAGCTATCGCCTTTCCAAAGGCCGACAAGCTCGAACACGTCTTCATTGAAGACTTGTACAGATAAGGCATTTACTGATGTTTTCTTTTTCTTTGTTAAAAAAAATTCAAGAAGAAAGGAAAAAAAAAATTGCATATTAAATCGCAATCGCAATATTAAGGAAATAAAAATCGCAATTCGATTTCAAAATCGTTCACCCCGATGAAAGACAATTGCCGGTTATAGGAACCTTTTAAAACTCAGTCCCGTCTGAATTTCCTGAAGGCGTGCGCGTTACGTATATTAAGTGTGAAAAATGCTACACCGCCAAAATGTTACGTTGCTATGTGGCGGCAGCTGCAGACAAGAAGCGTCTTTCAAGAACGCTGCCTTTGAAGATGAGACCCACGCTGTGTTCTTTGCAACGGACGCACACACGCACACACACACTCATCCCCTCTCTCACCATTCATCGATGCAGAGTGGTCAACATTGTGATGATACTGATCGAGACGGAAGACTAAAGATGGAGCATCAGGACCGACCAATCACGCATCACTTCGACATTTTGTCTAAATAATGAAATGGAATGCAAAGAATTAAACTGGTTATGTAATAGGACAATTATTCTACCAATTATCCCATCAATTGATCAAGTAAATCAGACAGAAATTGGATTTTAACGTATGTGTGAGAAGGAGGTACAGTTTTTGTCCACTTGGGGTCGTCATCCTCACATTCCACGGGAGTATCTGTAACACGTTGAATGTATACCGCTCAAAAAGACGGCGCCTGATCAGGTGAGTGACGTGGGCGCCAGCGAATTGGCGTTCAGTCACTTGTCGGAATCGTTTCCTTGAAAGTGTTCATTTGCGTGAGTGATAAGGTACTTTTGTTTGCTCTGCTTTGCTTCTGAATGTCAGGAAGCGTGCTTTTTATAAATGCTTTTCGGTGTTCGCTTCCCTTGTGTGAAGCGCATGGAGTTGTTTTGTGCATGAAATACGCGATGTAAATAAAGATGCCCTGCGACACATTTTTACGCTAAATTATCGTCGCCCTCCCTACAAGCTGTTTGTCACTGAATACTAGTGATGCGTAAATGAAGCTTCAAATCTGCTTCAGGAACCAGTTGTAGTATTTTTTGGACTCCGGTAGATGGCACTCTCTGTTCAACATTGAGCTGAAAGCACACTGACTTGCCATTTTTTTTAAACCCTTTATTTAAATCAACAGTGCCATGTACAAGAGTCAAAAATACAACAACTGGTTCAGGAAGCAATTTTGAAGCTTCGTTTTGCCGTCACTACTGACGTAATTACGCATTTATTACGCAATCATCTGTGCTGCTGCATGAAAGCAAATCGTTAGCCTGATAGCATTTTTTTAAGTAATGTTTAATGAGGGACTTCGGCAATCGTACACAGCACACATGTCGGAAAAGGTGCTGATTGACAAAAGTGAAATGTTATTTTGGGATCGGAGCCGCTCGTGAGTGTCATACGAGGCGGCTGTGAGTGGGGCTTTTCTTCCACGAGCTCGCACTAGCTACGACAGTACAAAGAGAACAGAGCGTCTTTTGACAACATCGGGGAAATTGGCACAAGTGTGCCGCATCTGAACCCAACCGCTCCGCCCCTCCCTCACGGCCCTATAAAATGTGACAAGTCTGGATTACAAATGTAAGCAGGGAACGTGATCCCGACGCGGCCGGGGAGCGTCGAATGACACGAGGGACGTTTGCCGCAACAAGTGGAACCACGACGGGCTCGCATCGACGACGGAACAGGCCGAGCTGTCGACAGTCAGCTGATAGGAAGACGACGCAGCGATGGAATATGGAAGGAAATCAATTTTTTTTTTCTTTTCATTCAATCTTTAGCGACTGCAATGGTCCAAAGGCCTCAGGCGGAGTGACAATGTGGTTAGTGTTGGTTTACATAAATCATTAAACACGCTCCGCGGCTCCATTGGCGTAGCAAGACGCCAAGGACGGCACTCTAAGGAAAATAATAGTCAAAATGGAGACAATAAAGCGGCAATGTAGAAACAAAGGCCAGAATATATAAATATAAAATGATGGCGGCCGATGTGGCAAAACATTTCAGTTCATTATTTACGTCTACAAATGTTCTTGTCGAAAATCATACGATAAAAAATTGTATAGTACAAGCGCTTGTTTTCCCCTTAAAATATTACAAATTATTTTCGATTATTTTCATTCACGTAATATAACAACTTTTCATGCTTTTGCTTTATTCTCTTGTAATAACGTATTTGTCATACTAAAAAAACGACGGCGAATTTGCTCTTATGACTTCATTTATGTAATATTACTTAGAATTTATTTCCCGTACTAGACTTTTAATATTGAGGTGTTCTTTACAATTGCGGCTTTTCTCTTGTAAAATTACGACTTTACTCAAATATGCAAATGTATTTATCGTACGATGAGTTGAGAGCATATTCCAACTTTATTTTCGAAAATGGCGACTTCGCTCGTAATATTACGACTACGTAATACATGCCGTATTAAAAAAAAGGCCTTTTTTTCTTGTGATAGTACAACTTCTCTCATAACATTGCAATGTATGACCCATTTATAAATTGAAGGATGAAATTTGCATGAAATTGTTTCCTTTTTCTTTTAATATTATTCCATAAAACAATTAAGACGTAGGTTTATCCCATCCGTCTTTTTTGGTAATGTTACAATTTTTCCCCCCCTCTCAAAATATGAGAACCTTGTCTTAGTTTCCTTTCGGAAATCATGACAGTGAACATTGATCATTGTACACAAAGCAACGCTTGTTCAGCAAAGTGCTGAGCTGTCATTGTATGAGGTAATGCCCAAAGAGAACTGGACCAGTGACACACCTTGCATCAATTAATTAGAGGCTTATCATGCAGTTCGCAGATAAAAGAATGCAACTGCGCTCGGCTGCAGGAGCATCAGTAGCACAGCGCTGCAACGTTTAATTGGATAAGCGGTGATCCCTTCATCCCCACACCAAAAGGGGGCTCACCGGCTGCAGCCCACGTGAACTTGGAGGCTTGCAGGTAACGTGGAGCAATGCAAAAAGCACCCAGGGAGAAAGTTACCGTGCGTGAGGATGCAGTGTAGCTTGGGGTGCGTGTGGGGAGGTTGGAGTCTTTTAGAATAAGGAGGTTGGGCTTCCACGTTTAGGAATAGCCGGTTTGACACTGCAGATGGTGGGTTAAATCGCATCGACGGGCTCGGGGGTCTCCGTAGAGGGATCGATGCTGGTGAATAAATGGAAGGTGGTAATAACCAATGTGTTGTTTTATAAAGCAGCCAACTTTTTTCCCGGAGCGTCATTTGACGTGCACATTGACGCACGGTTGCATGCAACTGCCGTCATGTCACGAGGGTTCCGATGCACCAATAAAAAGCAAAAGCAAAAAAAAAATCTTCAATCAATATATCGTTTTAATAGCCCACAGCGTCCCACGCTAGCGCACAGTTAGCCTCATAGCTCCCAGGCGTTAGCCTGTGCTGATTGCAAAGAATCCACAAATGCGACTTTGTCAAACATTTGACAGCCCCTTGCAAGTTAACCCCGGGCGGGGAAGACAAACGAGGAAGGCGTGACGGAGATTTTCGCAGCTTCCCGACTGAGAGGCCACCCCGGGCTCCAGAAGACAAGCCGCCCCAATGTCAGTGCCTCTAACCCGGGTAGAAGGTTAGCCGCGTTAGCTTGCCGTGGAGGCTAACCGCCGAGCGGCAGAAGGGACTCGCGCTGGTTTGGACGCTGCCCGCAAAACGGAGGCACTTCGCCGCTTCACGCTTCCACGCCAGGCGGCACTCGGGAGCCGGTCCGAGGAGGCCGCGAGAGCGGGGCGTTGTAGCCCGAGAAGAGACGGTAAGGACAGGCGAAAAATACTTACTCCGTTCTCCGAAGAGCACCCTGAGTCCCTGCGTCCCTCTCTCACTCCCCCTCAGTCTCAGCGACTCCAAGGCTCGCTCTGGTGGACTGAGGTACTAGCCCCGCCTATCGTGACGTCACACTCCTCCGAAGAGTGCGTTTAGCGTAGCGATACGTTAAAGATGGTTCCCCACCTTGGGCAGCCAGTGAACGCTGAATTGAAAATCGCGTTTAAAATTGATGCAGTAATATCTGACTAAAATAACGATGCTCCTCATATGAGTTTAAAAAAATACCATTATGCATTCAGCTATCAGGTAGTGGCTGATGTATTTTTCCTACGTGGCGGTTGAATGGGAACTTCCCACAGGTGTCAAAACGAAGGCCTGGGGGCCAGATCTGGACCGCCACATCATTTTATGTGGCCCACAAAAGCAAATTATGTGCATTGACTACATGTTTCTTGCTTAAATACAAAAGTTGATTGCGCTCTGGCCCTGTAAGGATGAATTTTACATCTGATTAGTAAAAGAGAGCACCATAGCTAATATAATTTAACAGATTCTGAAGACCCGGGCCGGATTAGATTCGACATTGCAATGCATACAGATTGACATTTGTTTTAACTGATTTCAACGCGTTAGAAAGAGAACACCTACAGATGCAAAACTTGAATTTAATACATAATAATATAATATTGAATTGAATTTGTACGTCATTCATGTCATACTGATCCCAACATGTTATTCATATTTATTAGGTGAGCTATTAACTAAAAGTTATCATCTACTTGGCATTTACTTTCGTGTCACCCCGCGTGTAGACGAAAGCGGAAGTGCTTGTGAATGCCTCTCTTGCTTCCCCCGTGTTGCCTTTTTTCCACAACTCCGCCGGGGACATGTGATGCGCGTCAAAAGGGGGCGGGACACGGTCCGCTGGTGTGAATTCCCATTGGCTCAACCCGCATATCAGTCGCCTATGGAAACGGTTACGTCATGACACCCCCCCACATCACAATCCCCTTCTCGTAGTCCCTCTTTGCTCTCCGCTCTCTGTATAATAACGGGATTATTGAAGAGTTCACACCAGCCTATGATGCAGCATGCGCAACGCATTCACCGTCACTTCAGTGCTGCATCGTTTTCCCCCCCTCTTTCTCGACAGTCAGCACTGAGTGACTCCAGTGACTCCACCTAGGCCACTCTTAGCTCGCCCCCCCCTTTTTGCCTCTAATCTAACCTGACGTCATTCTTTCCATGACGTAGCGCTTTTTTTTCTCTTCTGATCTTCGCCTTCAATGCCTGTAGTCATTGTGGTGAGGCGTGCACATGGAGAATTATGTCAAATCCCATCAAGTGCATTTGCACCCCACAATTGACTGTGCAGCAAAGATGTGCACAGCGAGACGCGTGCATTAAAGCTAGAAAATGAAAGCTTAAAAACAGTCATAACGTTGGTTGATGATAAACAGAGAGGGGTCAAACCGCAGCGTGTAAAACACTTGCTGGCTCGACATAATGGGACTTATCAATCACGCCTCACAGTGCATTCAGCTCACACGGCGGCTCTGCAAACCGTGCACACACAAGTTTACTTTTTTTTTTATTTATGGGAACCTGTGAGTCACTCGTAGTTCAGGTGGAGGAGGAGGATTCGGAAAGAATAGAAGAGGAAGCTCAATAGCAGGGGGAGAGGAGTTTAGATTGATGCAAGTTTGCTTGTGCAATCATATGCATGTCAGTTACAAATTGAGAGAAAAGCAGTAAAAACAGAAAAAAATGCTATTTACAGAACGGGACTTTCGCCATTTGGAGGTAAAAAAAAAACACGATAAAATGTGCAAAGATAGAGCTATTTAGTACTGTACTCAGTTGCAGAGAAAAAACATTTTTCTTTTCATTTCACAGGGACTTTAATGGCCGTTTCTTGTGGCTTTCATAGTCTAATCTGTGATTTTAAAGCAATGCGTCACAGTCCGATATGGCTCTATTCCTCTAATTTTCATGAAACCAAACATAATCGTGTCTAAACGATGCAGATGTGATAAAATTGAATGTGAAACCGAATGTGAGGCAAGAGAACTTGCCATGAAACCACCAAATCGCCACTTCAAATCTATTACACGCTAAACACCCGCTGCAGGCCGGCCACACAAATGTCTGTTGTTTGATTTATTTCCCATTGCTGATGTGAATGATTTTTTTTTTTTCGTAACAGTCATTTATCCCACTTCTGTTATATCGTGCGTTGACTCAGTTCCTCCGTGGAAACATGCCACATGCTCCAGAGCATTTTGTGAACTCTAGTAAATGTCAAGTGTCATTAGTCCCTGTGCATGCTAATGTATTGTCACCATAGTTGACGATATGATTCACATGGCGGTGTCATGGCACGCCCCCCCCCAAAAAAAAAATCCCCCCCCCAAAAGTTCTTTGGATGTGAATGCTTTCGCAGATTAAAAAGTACAAGTGTGGTGGAAAGTAATGCTTTTCAGGATGAACCAAATTAGCTGTGGTTGAGTGTGTGCGTGTTCATCCCAACATAGAACTTTAATTGCCGGGGAAGAACTTCCATGCCAAGCAAGCTTGACTAATAATTAAAGGTCGAACAGCAAGTCCCACAATGAGAGCAAGACTGCTGTCGATTTTTTTTTTAATTACCACTTACAATTACATGTATGTTAGTTAATTAAAAAAAAATAATTGGACCATCTATTAAATGTTATTTACATTTTTAACCGTCTACTAATATTTATGATTTGCATTTATACATAAAAAAAAATATGGGGGTTGAGACCAGATCCTTGAGGGACGCCAGTTCTCATTGACGGCTATGGTATTCCACGAATCCCTGAATTCACGTTCTGAGAGTATTTCGAGCAAGTAATAACGGCCGTTCGATCTCATTCAGAGGATACATTCTGGTAAGAACACTTAATGACGCGATCACCTCCACCCGTGGCGGTGATCTTATCACATGTTCGAATGGCTGGCCACGTTCAAGTGTTTCGTCTGTTCACACTGGGAACAATGTCTCATTCAGAGAGGATGGGGAAAAAAAAGTGCATGACACAGCACAGCTCATCAGCAAAAAAAAAAAAAAAAATATATAGACATTTTTACATGCTGACTGGAGGGAGAGATTGTTCCCCTTTAGGTCAATCGAGCGGAAAATAACAATGTTGCCGTTCTTACTCAATGGCTGTGTATGAATATGGCTTCCTCGAGGTCACCTGATCTTTCTACGCGACGCCGTTGCTCCAACGGACGTCGCTTTTTTCCACTGGCTCAGCACATTGGCACATGGTGGAAGGCAGAGAGGGGACGGCTTTTGCGGGCTTCCTCCTTTTCAAGAGGGTGGAGAGAGCGAGAAGTGTCGCATTCTTTTCAGACATGATGTGTGGGGAAAGTTCTCAAAACATGTCATCGAGGGTTTCTTTTTATTGATCGTCGGCTTCAGTTTGTGTTAATGCGGCAAATTGTAACAGCTCACTCAAGACTGCGAAAATCACTTTTCCACTCTTACACGTCGGGAGTCTCAAATTAAATGATGAGGAAAAAGTGTCAGACTGCTTAAAAAAAAAAAAAAAGCTGTCAGATAAGAACGAATGCACGATACAGGTGTGTGAAGGCAGAGCGTGTGAGCGTATCGCACAAAGCCGCGCTTGTGTCGTCGCTTCTATCGCCAACGGCCCATGTTTGTGTTTCCAACCGCCGCAGGAATTTACTGCAGGCGGTCGCGAGTGCAGCCGCCGGGGGCCGAGCGTCCGACGGGACAAAGGCCAGAGTTGTCGGGAGAGAGAGAGAGAAAAAAATAAAAGTGGAGAAGGGTGCGGACAAGGCGTTATTGTGAAAGACGCGTGGACTGGAAAGAGGCATGATGTTGCGCGAAATCAAATTATTGACCAAAAGTGTTTCTTCGTCTCATATCAAATTGCAGCTTCTGATTTCGAGTGGAGCTATTCAAATGTCAGCTCAAGTGATTTTATCCGCTGCATCACAGATAATTTAATTTACAGGCATATTTTCTTTATCTTCTGCGAGAAACAATTATTTCAGCAAATTATTCACAAAGTTTCACTATTCGCCGGCCAGCCTGGTCACTATCTACACTGTATAACTGTGTAATTACATTATATCCCTTTATGTTATTACTGTAATTATTATTATTATTTTTTTGCAATGCCAAAACGGATTAAACGTAATTCCATTCATTTAAATAGGCAAAAATGAATTGAGATACAAATGCCGCACGGTCACATTTGTACATTTTATATTTATTTGCAATGCACAAAAAAAAAAAAAAAAGGTCAAGTCAATTTAAAAAGAACATGAGACTGTTCCCATCTGTTGCTATTATGCAACAATGTATCTCAACCACGCTCCACATTTTCCAGATGCGTTCGCTCGACGATGAGAAATTCAATTCGGTATAATTTACTCGCAGTTTTCGAACCCAGTAATTCAATTTTGTTCAGGGCCATGCGGCCTAACAGCAGCAACTGAAACGACCTGGCCAAGTTTCCACTTGCGCACAATAAGTCACTACAAGTGCAAACTGTCGGGAGAAAGTGACCCACCCAGCCTAATAAGTGCATGTGTGACTGAGAGACTATATAGGGCGTATAAAAGTGTGATTGAGTGTGTGTGTGTGTGTGTGTGTGTGTTAGCACAGAAGTACCATAGAAGGGTGTTGGCACGGTGTGGTTGTAGACATGTTTTCCACTTAACGTTTTCCGTCAATAGCCCGACGGGCTGCACTGACCGTTGGAGACAGCGGCAACAATCTGGGACACGTAACGTAAATAGACTTGATAGCGCAAAAATACAGCTAAGACCGTAACTGAGAATCTGCATTTAGACCCGTGGAGGGTCTGAATAAGAGAAAAAAACGCACGAGACCAAAAATATCAACGACAGAGCAAGAATAAATGAGACCAGAGAGGAACTCTCGCCTCTGGCTGAGGGGTTTTTGGCTAAATTGGAGGCAATTAAGAAGTTTTGTGTTTGATGGTACAGGTGGAGGATCAATTAATGTGAAATTAATTAGAACCTTCAGAGAGCAAGAGAAAGTTGAATTTTCCCCGCTCTGAGCAGGCTAGTCTGGCCTGGATCGGGCACAGATGGCAACGATGGGGGCAGATCCAATGGGAACTCGGCGCCCTTTACACACCATTTCTTTCCTTTTCGCATGGGGGGGGGGGGGGGGTGATTTCCCCCTGGGAGGCGAAGGGGGCACTGAGATGAAGAGAGAGGCAAGGGCATATGTTGCTTGGAGGGTAGAGAAGCGAGTGCACTCTCCATACAAATATACACCTCACCCTCTTCCTTGAGGTAACAGCCACAAAAAAAAAAAAAAGGACTCACAAGCAACGGCATCTGCTTGTTCCCCTTGACAATCTCGCCATGTTTTTTTGGTTCAATAAAAAAAAAAATAATATCGATCAGTATTTTGTAAACGCAGTCTCATAATCCGATTTTTCAATGCAGTGCGTCTGCAGATGTGCGCTGACTGTAATTTTAGGCGTTTTTGTATAGAAATAAAAATAAAAACTGCTTTTTGAAAATGACATTTTCTGTTTTCCAAAAGCACGAAAACTAACTACAGTCGGTATAGCTGCATAAAAGTTGGCAAACTCAGGATTGTTATAAAACAAATATTTTGATTTGTGGATGGTTGTTTAAAATCATATTTTTGTTGCCTTTTTAATACATAATAATTAGCATGATGTTTTTTTAAATATATCTTGCACAACACAAAAAAACCTAGACTAAAACTAAGAAAATTAAATTAAAATAAAGCATTTTTGAAAAACGTAAACGGATAAAAATGAACGAAAACTGAAAACTAACTCGATTAAATAAAATAAAAAAAATAAATAAAAAATAAAAATTATATATATATATATATATATATATATATATATATATATATATATATATAAAATATGAAATTCCAAACAATTTTTACCGTGGCCTTAGTTGACAACAAAGTGCAATAATGCAATGATGATTAAGAACATAAATAAGCGAGCAGCATAAAAAAAAAAATAATCCACCCATAAAGCGTCCACTTATTTCATTAAGGCCCAATAATAGTCACGTACATGTGCACCAAAAACAACCCCGTCATTACACAGTGTTCCATCACCACTACCGCCGACACACCCCTAACCCCGATTTAGAGAAAGATGAGGGAGAGCCGGCCGGGAGGGGCGAGGGAGGGGGAATTCGGCATGATCCTAGTGCAGCAGATGGATATGTCAGATATGCCTGCATGGGTTTATGGAGACGCTTAGTGGTAATGTAATGACCTCTGTGGGGGTGTGTGTGCATGTGTGTGTGTGTCAATTACCCCCTTTGGTCCGTCTGGGAGAAACTCGCTCAGCTGGAGCAAAAAAAAAAAAAAACAGCACGATATGCTTCCTCTAACTCCACATTAGTCTGTTCTGAATGAAAGATTTGGGATTGAATCACCTCTGATGGATTACATCTATTTTGTAATTCATAAATTATACGTATATTTTTGTAAGATCATTTAACATTTTGGACAGGAGCTTAAAAGGTCCATGAAGTGTCTAAAAAGACAGTGGGAAGTTTCTTCCAACACGCTCGTAAACACATGAACCCTTGACTTTTAACATGCAATTTTCCTCCGCCGTCATCTATTTTTCTACCGAGATGGTTTATGGAAACTTTCCGCCCTTTGAGCGTGTCACGTGACGTTCACTTGAGGAGTTTTCCGAGGCTTGCGGGTCATGTGACACATCGGCCCGAGTCCTCAGAGACCGGACCCCGCGATTATCAGCCCTAGCCCAGTTTAACGACTAGCCTACATTCGGATAGCCCAGTTCCAGAACCACCCCAGAGGAGTCCAAATAAGTCATGAGCTCACGCCGGAGAACTCGAGCCTAAGACTGAGTTGTTGCAGGGGCACCAGAACCCGGAGGAGAGGATTTACAACCTATCTATCTGGCGAGTTTATCCTCGGTGACACGTGTCTCACTTGGATGGCACGATGAAAATGTCAGAACCTTTTGGTCTTCAAGGTCTGGTTGGCCAAGATTGGTGATTGGCACCAGGCCGAATCTTCTGTCTTACAAACAGTTGAGTGTCAAACACACACGGGAGGGTGTGAGCGACGGAACACAATCCAGAGCAGTAGCATCTTGCTAAAAAAGGAAGAAAAAAAAAAGAACCGAGGGGAGTGTTGAAGTCTGCAAGTCATCATGAAGGTCGTTATCGGGATATTCACGTTGGATGTGCGCAGCAAGACCGCAAGGTCTTGTTTCGGAAGGTCGTAAATTCTTGTACGGGTTCAAATCATAAATGGGATCATTTTTTTTTTCCATCTCCAATTTTCCTTGTTTATGTAGGTCACAACATTGCGAGGCTGCCGCGTCCAGCCTGAGCCGGCCGGGAGCGTCACTCGGTGGCATTGTACCGGCAACATGCATTATGGATGAGGCCCAGTAATAATGGATGAGACCAGTGAGTAACCTGAGGATGCGCTGGGACATGGAGACTGCTCACGGCTTCACCATCTTCCCCCCCCCCCCCTTTCTCCGTTTGGCCTGGACACAAACAAACATGGAGGTGTTCTAATAAAGCAATACGCAAGTGTCAACAAGCTGGTTCGCCGCGGGAAAGGAAAGGCTGGCTCGGGTTTTACAACCTGGTGTCAGTTTGTTTCTGCGATTGAATTAGCTAGAACAGGTGTGCAAACTGCGGCCCGGGGGCCACATGCGGCCCGTTATGTGTTTTAGTCCGGCCCGCTGAATTTGAAAAAAATTAAATTGTTAGTGTTTTATTTTCTAAATACTGTGGTTTTTCAAAGACAAGATATATTGTTGGAATTATTTTGTTCACTTTCATTTCAAATTAACTCATTCACTGCCATTGACGGGTATAGACGCCAAAAAGTACATTAATTTTACCTAGGCTGACAGTGAATGAGTTAAATGTATTTTTTTTCTCCATCTGCTCCTGGTCCGGCCCCCTCTGTCAAATTTTAGAACCCATTGTGGCCCACCAGTCAAAAAGTTTGCACACCCCTGAGCTAGAATCAACTACCACATCAGTTATTGGGATTATCAGTCCTGGAATTTTGGATATTATATATACACCATGACATTGACTCGCTATCCAATCAGATTGCAGAAATCTAAAAACCAAAACGAAGATCAAAAAATGATCAAGAAAAACAAGAATGTCATTGCATTGCGACAACATTGTCCAATGATGTCATCCGTTATACTTACGCAATCAAAGACTAGGATCCTTGGGAATGAGCTACTTTGAATGTCTTCGCTGAAAAAAAATTAATAAATAAATTTAAAAAAACACAAAAAAGGATAAAAACTAATAACACCAAGGACAGCATCGCTGCAAGCTTCATTGCACCGACGCAGCGTCCAGTCCGCTGGCTCTGATGCCTTTGATGACAAAGACTATTATTTGTATCAGTCCTGGAATTTGGGATGCTTTCAAAAAAAAAAAATGGATCACAAGCCAAACTAAGGCCAGAAAAGAAGCTACCATGTGTCCATTTAAATCTGGCTTCTCACATCTCGGGACTGCTAACTGTTAACGCCGTCAATTCTTAACCAGAGTAAGCTGATTGCTTTCGGATAGATTTTGAGTTAATTTTAAAGTGACTTGCAAGTTTGATTGGAAAAAAAAAAAAAGTGTCAGCCTTCACTTGCCGGCATGAATCAGGCCGATTATCCAACAAGCGACCATTAGCTCTCTGTGATGAGATCTTTAAAGTCAGCTGGCACACACAATGGCAGCCCTGTGTCCAAACAGCTGCCATCGCCAAGCACCCCGTCCGACACACACGCGCAGCAGTTGCGTGAAATCCAATCGCGACATGGGCCAACCTTACAGTAGCAATCAATGACCGGCACTTTTGACAGGTGACACTGCGGTCTGCCGAGTAGCGGGCGACAGATGGGGAACAGGGAGGCCTCTGCGTGTGTTTGTGTGGGCGGCGGCACTATCGAGTCTCATCCTCCGTCACGCTGACAACGGCACGCTTAGTCACACACCTGATGGACTGTGAGAATGTGTGTGCTGATCACCACAGAAGCAAGCTAGTCCGGGATTCCCGGAAGAAGAAATCAACTATCTGGCGCGACGCCACCAAATACGAAACGTTTATTCACTTTAAGTTCAGTTCACACATTCACTGCCATTGACGGATATAGAAGTCAAAAAGTGCATTATTTTACCCTGGCTTGGTAGTAAATGAGTTAAAAATGTCCGTTCCAATAGTTTTGCTCACTTGGAAAGTGAGTGGATTTAAATTAAATGTGCTCTGTTGAGATTTCTTTTTTAAGTGTCCTCCATAAAAATAAAAAAAAAATAAAAAAAATAAACGGCCTTTTGTCCAAGGCTGACTGTGCCACCGCTAATGCTGCAACATCTCACTCTCTCCCATTTGACACCTTGCTTTTGCACATTCTGTGTCGCTTCAGTGGAATGTTGCCGAGCCTGGAAGCGCGCACTCCCTCAGAGCCGCTCACATTGCGTGATGAGATTAAAGCAGAATAATGTTGCATACTAATGACGGGATGCGCACCCCCTCACACCTAAACTTTTTGGAGAACATGTTTCAAGGTCACGTCATTTAACTGTTCCATTCGATTCGAAACTGATTGAAAATCTGACGTCTGCAAGTGGCTGGATACTGTAAAATGACAAACGGTTCCGCAGTGATGACTTTTTTTTTTTATTTTCTGGAAAAAAATAATTCTCTGGTTGTGCAATGAAATTACATCAAAGACCACATTGAAAGAATTTTTTGTTATTTCTTTTATTATTTATATTAAAGGTAACTTAAACCTTTTGTCTCTTCATTTATTAATTTTTTTAGTGTTTTTTGTCAATATCTTGTTCAAGTATTAAAGCAAAAAAAAAAAAAAATAAATAAAAAAGTGCAAGTAAATTTGGGTTAAAAAAAAAAGTTGAATTCTGTTTGAAATCATCTGCGATCGAAAGAATCCGTTCCTCTTCCTGTTGTGGACATGAACATAAAACCTTATCTCCTCGGCGGTGGTAAAAATAAAATAAAGGTAGTCAAGCCCACAATTTGTCTGTATGTGCCTCTGTAATCATTTGCAGGAAATTTCAACGTTTCATTCCGCGTGACGCATTTGAGCTCGCCCGTATTTTCTCACCACCAAACTGAAAACTTTGAGAGTGGACTGCCTGTGAAACATCACAAAGAAAAAAAAAAACTATACTGCCACCCAATGGCAAAGGAGTGCACAGCAGGGGGAGCAGCACAATGAATTGGACTGCAGAATAAATGTTCTTCTTTTTTTTTTTTTCTTTTTTTTTAAATTCACTTGAGTCAAACTATTTCAAATTATCAGTACTCTGACTTGAGTACCGTTTTTGGCTTCTCTACCCACCTCTGCATGCAAGACAGTTCCAAGAAGTGTGCTTTGACTGCATTTATGGCAACAAAACAGCAAGTCTGCGGGGCCAATGTGAAGGGTTAGGGGCATTGCGCACTATTTCAAGACAGCATACACCTGGTCGTACTGTATGTGTCGTCAAGAGTGTGTCACATGGTGGGAAAGGAGATAGTGGGGGGGGGGGTTGGGGGGGACTTGTACGTACCCTTGAGCACAAAAACACTTTATAAATAACTGAGAGACACATGCCCGCACTTCATTAACATTCCAGCAAAGGAATTATTAGAGATCCTGTCTGGGTCTGTCGAAAACCTTATCGATTTTAAAGAATAGCTCAGTGGAAATGTTTGTGGTCAAAGTTCGGTTGTGCGTCAAGCCCTTAAAAATCAATAATAAGAGAGTTTGCGAAAGATTGGATGGACTAAAAAGAGCAAGATAATTATTTTTTGTTTGCGCAGAGGTTGCCTGGGGTGTCTTCATTTCTAGATTTAGCTATTCTTTAGGACGTAATCAACACGGGTTGGTTTGAGTAAAAACACAGACTTCTGAATAAAAAGCAGAGAAACTCGCTTCATTGTAACGAAACAAACAGATTGATGGATTTAAGTTTTGTTTTTGTGACAAACTATAAATCGACAGAAACGAGACAGAGAAATTCCTTTTTGATGGCATTATGAGGGTTTATTTACAGTTAATTCCCGTATTTTACGGACTCTAAATCGCACCCGCACATAAGCCGCAACAACTCCCCTTTGAAAATAAATAAATAAATAAATGAATGAATAAAAATTATATAAAAGCAGCATCAGGCTATAAGCCGCAAGATGTTTACTGCATGTACAGAACGATTTTGAATGCACGTAAAGGTACATAAACAGATTGTTAAAACAGTTTAACCATTTAACACGGCAACAACTTTGCTAGTTACAACAGAACAGACCCAAGAGAAAAACAATCAAAATTAAGATTTTTATTTATTTTATTTTACTTTTTTAAAAATTTTACATAATTTTGAATGACCTTATTAACAATCTTAATTACATGTAATTATGGTTTAGAAATATGTGAGTTAAAATTATTGACACCAGCGTTAATTATTTTGGCTGATGTTTGAAGGATCATAATTGGCCAATGAATCGGTCAAGCCCGAATTGCGATGACTGCAAAAGTAAATTGACCGAAATAGCCACATGGCAATATTACTACTACACGCACTGTAATCATATTTTTTTTTATAGGTAGTACACGAGATTACAGCGAGATTACGCAACCCGATCCGCTCGCATCCCATGAATTCCATCTCGCATCGCCGCTGAAGTGCACATTCCTGTCCTATGAGGAGCGAGCGCACGGGAGGCCTGCAGGGGTCTGTCCTAAGCTGACCCGGCCGGGCGCAGAGATAACATCATTCCTCCGGAGAGCCGCGCTCCCTCGGCTGCCCAGCCTGCCGTTTCCAAGGCGATGAGCAGCTCGCATCGCCTCTCGGAAGGCTTCGCAAGATGCGTCCGTAATGGTTGGCTTATTGATGTAGAACAATGAATGGCGAGCGGGTTAACATTGTGTCTTGAATGCTGTATGCGTGTGTGTGTGTGTGTGTGTGTGTGTGCGAGCGAGTGTGTGCATCTGCGAGCGAGCATCTAATTGGGCTGCGAGGCGATCTGAAGCAACAGAAGCCAGGACATTCATTGAGCCTCGGGGCTGGACAGAAAAAGAACACACAGCAACACACTGAACAAAAAAAAATGTGTACCCGGCTGGGCCCCATAGGATATTTTCTTTCGATCAATTTAGACTTAAAAAAAAAAATAAATAAAAAAAAAAAGCAAATTTCCGCGCGTTTGCATGTGAGGTATCCAGTCGGCCAACAAATGCTCTTATGGTGCATTCGATTTAATTGGGCAGAGCAATGCCGCAGGAGCTCGCCCAAGTCGTTTACGGCTCTTCGGATTGGTTATTGACCGCCGATCAACGAGCGCTCGATGGCTAAATATAGAACGGGTGATGCAAATGAAAATAGAGGGGATATATAAGTGCCGTAATGAAGTTACACGGCCGCTAATGTTATTTTGTGACGGCTGAATGGTGGAAATGAGATAATGCAAATGAGATGGTACCCGCACGCGTGAAGGTGTTTATTTTTCGCTGTGCATATTCGACTTCATTCGGATGCAACTACCGCTAATAGTCGAAAGACAAATACGCAAACATGACTTCCTTGCGGCGGTATCGCGGCTAAAAAAAAATAAAAGAAGAGGCAACACAAAGCTGAGATATTTGTTGTCGGATTCAACATGAGTGTGTGTCCGAAACCACGCCTTGCTCAACTGTCAATCAAATACCACTATTATGACCTCGGCTAAAAGGCTCTGGCGGCTGCGTCGTCGTGCTGCGACAACGAGGCGTTCTAAAGTGGCCACAAAGCCAGCTGTCAAGTTGAATTTAAAAAAAAAAATCGACAAAAATCTCCCCACTCTTCGCTCTTGTGTCTGTAACTGTGTGACCTGCGTGCACTCACAGCAGACAACGAGGCACTCTGTGGTGGTTACACAGCAGATTTATCCGTAGGGAAGATGTATTTTCGGGCCATAATGAAAGAGTCGAAAACCAATTGAATGCTAAATCCTTATAAGTCATTACTCTGTGATTTTTTTTTTGTTTTGTTTTTTTGCTTCTTTTTTGTTGTTGTTTTGGTTACGACGTCAAAACGTGTGCAATTCAGCGCATGCTATTCTGTCTGTCTTTTATCCCAGCGAACCAAGGCCACAAAAATGGCATTTTCACGACTTTGAAAATGACGAGATAAAATATGTCCTCTAAAAACAAACGGGAGCATATTAGTGACTGAAGGACATTTCTTATTCTCGCCTGCTATTTCTTGTGTAATTGCAATTTCAAACCTTTTGACACATTCTGAAGCTCTTCTCCGCTTCTCGTTGCGGCAAAGATTACATTTGTCATTGGAGGGAAGAACCCACACACACTCGCACTCTAACATATGCTCTCTAACTCTAGTATATATATATATATGTATATATATATATATATATATATATATATATATATATATAAATATATATATATATATATATATATATAGTAAATAAATAAAAAAATATATAAGTAAATATATATATAAATGTAAATTTAATTATTTTTTTAATTTATATATGTTTATTTATTTATGTATATATTTTTTATTTATTTACATATATATATATATATGGTAAATAAATAAAAACAATATAAGTAAATAAATATATATATAAAAGTAAATTTAATTATTTTTTTAATTTATATGTTTATTTATTTATGTATATATGTTTTATTTATTTACATATATATGTATTTATAGTAAATAAATAAAAAAAATATATAAGTAAATAAATATATATAAATGTAAATTTAGTTATTTTTTTAATTTATATATGTTTATTTATTTATGTATATATTTTTTATTTATTTACATATATATATATATATATATATATAATTTTTTTTTTATAATTTCTTTTTTTTTTTCTGAGCCAAAAGCCACAATAAATGTGTGTTGTCGCGTTTTAGAAGCCCTGAACAACTCTGTTTGTATTTCTCCAGGTGCGCCGACGAATACTGAGTGTAATCACACCGGAAAGCTCGATCATCTGCGTGTCATCTCAGTCTCAAAACGAGAACGTGACGACGGGACTGCAAACACACACACACACACGCGCACGCACGCACGCACGCAATGCGTGTTGGGACGAGCGCCACGAGGCCCTGCTGGGACCGACCAGTCTCTAAGTAAACAGATGTGCTCTCGGTGCAACTGCGGCGATTGAACGCGTCGCAGGCAGAGTCAAAATGTGCGATCGGAAAGTGAGTAAAGGAGTGAGAGAGGATGTGATAAAACACGCAAGCATATACCTACAAACGCACACGCGGGACTTGCACTCGCACAACTTTGGAAATGGAAACCTTTGGGGCAGATTTGTTTATCCCAAACTCGATGTTGATTAAATTGTAGCTAGAATGCTGTTGAATAATAAATGGGAATTACCCTTACATTGTTTTTCAAGGATATATTTGTAATTAGTGATATTTTAATGCCGGCAGATAGATTGTAGTCACATGTCCTGTTTCATAACAGCAGACTTTCTCATGGCGATAAATATCTTGTAGCTGTGTTTTCATTTTATTCAATGCATCAGTGTCAGATTGGCAGGCCATTATCTCATGATGACGCGACAACTTCATTTATCCAGCTCCAAACAATTAAAAGGTGTGCAATTGACATTTTCAAGACCTTTGCAACCGCATCAAGTGTGTTTATTAGAAAAGCACGGAATACATTAAAAGTACTTGATCTGCCCAACCGGGAGTCATCTAATTTTATCCGTGACTGAAATACAGAGCGTAAACACCTTGAAATAAAAATATGGTTTCGATTAGCGTGCCGTGTGTCTGGGGGATGACGAAGGCACAGCTGATTCCGTCGTAGGGAATACTTCCTCTCAACGGGCTTTTGCGCTTCCTGTTGTGTTTCCATGGCGCTGCGTACAAAAGAGGACAAGCGCCTCTCCTGCAGGAAGCCATAAATAATTGATTGGCGTGTGGCTTAATCAGGCCCGAGGCCCGCTTGGCAATTCCACAGCTAGCTATAAATAACTCAGGACGCTAATTGCGCCATACGTCGACGCAAACGTGGTCAGGCGGGACCGCAGTGGCTTTCAACTCGTCATCCGTGGCGCTTTTCGGAGAGGAAAGTCTGCAAGGATAGCGAAGTAGTAGGGAATGCCTCTCACGCTTCCAAAATCCTCTCGCATCATCACACTAAAATGCACTCTTGTAATACGATATATTAAAATACATGTCTGTCGTGTTCATGAGGGTGGTTCAGTGGCCTGTATGATAGTGCTTCAATAATGTGTATGAGAGTTTTCCAGTAGTAATATGAGAGCGTTTCAGTAGTGTGTATGAGAGTGTTCCACTAGTGTGTGTATGTGTGCTTCAGTAGTGTGCATGAGATTGTTTCAGTAGTGGGCATGAGAGCATTCCAACAGCAAGTGAGCGTGTTCAGTATATGAAAGCCATTCAGCTGTGGACATGAGAGCACTTCAATAATGAATTTTGGAGCGTTTCAGTTGTGAGTGTGAGAGTGTTTCTTTAGTGTGTGTAAGAGTGCTTCAGGAGTGAGTATGAGATTGTTTCAGTCGTGGGCATGAGAGCATTCCAACAGCAAGTGAGAGTGTTCAGTATATGAGAGCCATTCAGCTATGTACATGAGAGCGTTTCAGTCATAGAACGCTTCAATAATGTTTAAGAGAGCATTTCGGTAGTGTGAATGAGAGTGTTTCAGTTGTGTGTGTGAGAGTTGCCGTTAAGTGTGAAAAGCATTTCAGTGGTGCACATGAGAATGTTTCAGTTGTAACCAAACAAGTGTTTTAGTCGTGTGCATGAAAGATTATCAGTGCTGTGTGTGAGAGCATTTCAAATGTGGGTGTGAGAACGTTTCAATAGTTTTTATGAGAGGTTTTTAATTGTGTGTATGAGAGTGTTTCAATTGTGGGTATCACAACGTTCAGATAGTTATATGAGAGCTTTTCAATAGTGTGCATGAGAGCATTTTAGTAGTTTGTATACCAGAATAAATCAGTCGTAAGGAGGAGCGCATTTCAGTCGAATGTGAGAGTGTTTCAGGAAGGCGTATGAGAGGAAATAAATTCACTCGGGGGTGTGTGAGCACAAAAAAAAAGTCCAATCTTATGTTGGTGAGTTTCGGCAGTGTGTGAGTGTAAAAAAATGGAATAATATTTGTTCATTTAATTAGTATGTATGAGAGCATTTCAGTCATGCGTATGAGAAGTCCTGAGTTATGTCCCCAAGGGCCCCCTCATAGAAAGCTTCTTCTCTCGTTTTTTTTTTTTTTTTGTTGCTGTCGCTGACAGAAGGAACAAAGTTGACGGTCACGTCGAGGGCGAGGCACTTAAGAGGCAAAGCACTAACGACCTCGCCGTCTCCGTTCAACGAAAGGAAGTGGCGATAATGCACGGGAAACGTGTGTGTGTGTGTGTGGGGGGGGGTGTCCAAATTGTCCCTGTCCTTTTGAGCCAAGATGACTCACAGTTCAAGGTTAGCAGCAACCTCCCGGGGCAAAAGTGGCTGGCCTGTTATTATCATGTGCATGCCGCGTACTCTCGCGCATTTTCTCCCATATATACCACTTTTACGGTGGTTTGTCACCAAATTGTCACCATGACAACTAATAATTTACATCGAGCATACAAAAAACAGAACTCCAAAGACCATAATCAAGATGGCTCTCCTGACTAAATTTTGATGTTTTTTTTAGTTTAACTCATTTACTGCCATTGACGGCTAAAGACGTCAAAGATCCAGTTTTTTTTACTCGGCTGGTAGTGAATGGATTCAAGGCACATCGGGAATGGTTTATGATTCCACCAAGGATCCTGAGTCGATGCAACACAAAGCCACTGATTTGAGCCGTGCAAAGCCAGAACGTTCTTTGCATTTCAAGCCACCGACGGTCTTCCCCGCTCACAGATGTGGGCAGACCTGATACGAGGAGGGCACCCTGCCAAGCACTCAAGGTCCACTTAGGTCCACTGGAGTGGGTTGAGATTGTGGAGTCAGCACTTAGTCCTCACACATACAAGACCCAGACTCCTGTCGGCAGACAGGATCCGATATAATATTGACACGAAGGCAAGATGCTGGCATTTCCTGGTCGGTTTTTCTTAGCGTAATGGACCATGATTGACCCATCAGAGAATTCGAAGGAAAACTTTAACAGTATGACAAAACAATTTAGGATTTCGGGGTATTATGAAAGGATACTTTCACAGCAGATAGTAGAAGCCAGGATTTGAACTGGCAACTCTTGCTCTACCAACTAAACCACAGCTGCGCTTTGATAGTGAACATGTGGTCTATTGAAAGCTCATTACGTTGAACATGTGGCGCAATATACTCGAACCTCATCCAATGGCTTTACCACATGGGATCCGTTTCCGTACCAACCGCGGCGACATCGGCTAGTTCGGCCCATAAAAGTCATTTCTACAAGGCTTCTAAAAAGGTTTTTGATGTTTATCAAGCCCAGTACAAAAGGGAGAAGGTCAAAAATAACCAGCGAAGATGGGAGGCGGACAGGGGGAGGGTATGGGGGGAGAGCTATTCCCCTTTCTGTGGGTCATTGCCAAATACGGTCACGGCACAAGCTCCCCCGCGGCTCTTTATGCGGCGCCGGTGCCATCGGTCGCTTGAGTCGAGGTGCATTCAAAAACAGTCCACGGCCAGGGGGAGTTATTTTTTGGAAGGGCTCCCAAATGCTCCTTTTGGAGATTCTTCCCAGGATGCGCGGCAAGTTCGGAACTGGGTCGTGGTCACTGGAGATTAGGGGCAGTGCCGCACCAGATCCAGCTTGGACTATGTATCTTAAATATACGCGTTAAATTATGTCTGTCACAACTTTTGTACTTGGGCGTCACTCCAAAATAAGCCAAATAATCCACGGCGGGGATTTGAAAGGACGTTGATGCTTCGGTAAATTTTCATCTATAAAATCCTCTGCTCGTGCAAGTGGTTTTACCGTGAGCTGGACTGAGAAGCCAGATCCAGTTACAACTGTGAGTGGGTGAACGGTACCACTGAGTTCTACAGAGCGCCGTAATTGTTTTTTGAAGGTGCACTCAGCCTCGTGGGCAAACCCCCCCCCCCCCAAAACTAGGTCTTGTCAATTCTGCCTAGCAACAAGTGGCTACAGTTGTATGATGTGACCAAGAGGCCTCGGTCCATTCATCCGGATCCTATTGTGGCGACATCTAATGTTGGCCACCAGTCAAATAATAAATCTATATTGCGGTTTCATGAAAAAAATAAATAAATAAATAGATAGCCTGAGGGATGCTCGCGCTCCTGAACTTTGCCCCTCGTGACAATTGCGTTCCTTCAGGACTCACGACATTAAGTGCCTGTGTGTGCACATGTGTGTGTGTGTGTGTGTGACGTAACATAAACCATGCCCTGATTCTGCACAGCTGGGCTTCTCAGTATTCCAGATTACAATAACGTCACCGCCTCGCCTCCGCCCCTCTCCTCATCCCTCCCGGTTGCAGCACACGCTCCACTGAACTCACATCCACTTGCAACACACACACACACACACACAAAGTCCAATGATGTCACTGAACCCACATTCCGTCTCCATCTGCTCGGCGCATGGCGTTATCGTGTTAGCCCTGGCGCATGTCGCTTCCCCTTTGCATATTTACCTCTCATTTTATTTCATTCATTTTTTATTTATTTTTTTAAACATGATGCTCCCCTTCCCTCGTTCTCGCTGACTCACGAAGCTCGTACATGGAGGCCTGACGAAATATCGCTCACACCGCTGGCCAGATGTCCAAGCCTTTATTTAGAAGCAATGGCACTCTTAGCAAAGTAACGACAGCAATTTGCTCGCGTGCGTTTCGAAATAAACGTTTTGTCGGCTGGTTCGTGCCAGCGAATGAGATGACAGTCAACTGCAGGGGGGATGGAGAGACATTTTGCTCGGGTGTGTGGTTGCATGTGTGTAAGAACCACATTTTGGATCATTGTGGTATGTTTCCTCCGGTGATTCTTCTCTGCCTAAATTCAACACATAGCCGATGCATACTCGCCAAATATGCGCGTAAATAAATCAGTAGGTTCCAAAATCTTGTAATAACTTGATTATGACATTGACCGCAATATCAGGAATTTGTAATTACCAGACAAATATAAATGAGGATTCAAAATTGCAAAAAAATCAAGTCGTTGCCATGGCTCTCAAATGCTATGGGCGTGTCCGCTAAATGCACTGAAACCACGCTTAGCCAACTTGATCACGAATACAACCTGGAGTCGGGGGGGGGGGGGGTAGTTCGCGCAACGAATGTGGTTGACGTCAGCTATGCAGCAACTACCTGGATCAAAGCTCCACTGAGGTAAGCAGAGATGAAAACAAGCTCACGGTGTTTCGGTCTCAGGCGGAGATGAAGCTTCCAACGTTGCCTGCTTCGCCTCTTCAAGGTGTCATGAGTCAACGATACGACACTGCTGCTTAACTGGGTCAGCCGGGGACATATTGCGGCCGTCCACGCCGATTGAGGTTAGGGGACGAGGGATTAAAATAAAAGTTGACCAGATTGAATTTTGTCACAGCGGGGGGGGGGGGGGAGTATTTGCTTGCTGGAGATTTATTTTGGAATATTTGGTAATAAAAATACGGCTTAAGGGCAGGCATCAATGGTTTGTGTTCATCCAAATAGAATCCACACTTATTGGAAAATTTTATATTAAATTAACAATTAATTGAGATTTTTTTTTTAATTTTTAACGTGTATATTTACAATTATATTTTTGTCACTCCAGCAGAAGGAAATGCGTGAAAGGTCCAAAATCTGATTAAAACCACATTTTTGGGGATTTAGCAATGCTTTTGCACATTTTTACACAACTTATAATTGAAAAATGTTTTGTAAAATAGTCAAATTATTTTGCGTGTTTTAAATTATTACACATCAAACCATCAAAAGAGGCACATCATTTTTAGCTCCGTTGCTAGTCCAAATGTACAATTTGCAATTTCTCATTTCCAACCAGTCACTCCTGAATTAATTAACTTCATCCATGCAAATTTCCATCCTTAACTTCTTAGCCACACTCCCTCAAGGCCCAACTTGACATGACGTCGCTTTGCCACCTTTGCCCGCCCTAATTTCCAAACATCGCCTCCCCACCTTGTCGTCGCTCTCCCAGCGTCGCGATAAAAGGCTTAATGATGTCATTTGGCCTGCTAATGCCTGTTTATTGCAAGGAAGGAAACAATTTGCTAAGTGGAATATATGATGAGCGCAGAAGTGAGATAGAGGCCGACTGTACGATATCTCGCCCCACTGGCCCCCTTCCAGGAATTATTTACTCCCTGGTAGTAAAACAATAAAGAGGCCGTGTATTGATTGGACGGGAGAAGCCGGGAAATTCTCTTGCAGTCTTCATGGAGCCTTAATGAAGAAACTGAAAGAGGGCGAGACGGTGAGGGCTTTTAACTCACTTCCTGTTTGACAGTACAACGGCGACAAATAAACTGGAAGCGGACAGTGGAATAGGTTTGGGGGGGGATTAAAAACACTGCAGCCGCTGGCGATTGGAGGCGTGATACAACATGCCGCCCCCACCCTCTCCCGCGGCTCGGAGGATGTAGCGATAACAAGGATACAGGTGGGGCCGGGGGGGATTTGCAGAGCGGAATTGAGACTTAGAAATCAATTTTCACGCCTGATTGAGGAAGGGATGTGAAGGCCCAAAAAAAAAAGGCTGTCAGGTGGATTTAGCAACATATTGCTAACTAAATCGGTTGAACTTAAAATGCATTTTGCAATTGTCATGGAAACCAATCCAAGGTGATACGAGCGCCAGCGCATCTGTTTAAATTTCACTTCAAAAAAATAAAGCATTCAAAGTTGACATTTTTGATGACAGTAATAAATTCCGACACGTGGATGGTGCATTTGTGGCACGCGTCAATGACGCTCCACCATGACGTCATCGCTTCCCGCACTCACCATCTCGCCTTTGATCATCTCGGATGGAAAAAAAAGATGCTATCACGGGAGCATTTCTTTGGAGTTGGGCCCACGTTAGTGTGAATTCAACTTTCTCAGCATTCCCGCAATTACTCTTTTCCTTCCTTTGGCATTTACTGTTTAGCCGCCCTTCCGTATTCGGAGCATCACGACATGAAAGCCCGCTGGGATCAAGTGAGTTGACATCACACAATGATCACGAATTTTAGCACTGATGCGCCTTCGCAAGGTATGGTCAACACACATTCGCGCTTCTCGTCTTTTCAGGTCAGCTCTGTAGAGAGCACTTTACTGTAATGAGCTGCTCTACTTTCGCGACAGATGGAAAAAAAACGCACTCCGCCATGCCGCGCTCCTAGGTGCGGCCAACTTAGTCACCGCCGCGTCACAAGCCGTCAACCGATCGGGGCGAGGCCAGCGAGGAAGAAGGGTGGGGGTGCAGTGGAAAAAAAAAAAAATGCCTTCATCAATATTGCAGCGGCAAGGCTGCTGAAAGGCAACACCGCTCGGCCAACATATTCCATCATGTCATCGGGACGGCGGATCGAATGCCTCGGCCTGACATGCCAACATTGTTACCCGAACAAACCATGATGCAAAGGCGCCTTCATTATTCATGCGCGGCTTCTTTGAAGGAAAAGCCGAGCGAGCGACTGCTCCGGCATACAATTATCAGCAACAAGTAGGTCAGACCTTGAACATGAACGTGAGCGCCACAAGGAAAGACTGACGGGCGTCATTTTCCAAATTGCCCGGACAGAAAACAAATAATGCTACAGTAAGCTACATGCTAATGCTACCGCGAGCTACATGCTAATGTTAAAGCAAGCTACATGCTAATGCTAAAGCAAGCTACATGCTAATGCTAAAGCAAGCTACATGCTAATGCTAAAGCAAGCTACATGCTAATGCTACAGTAAGCTACATGCTAATGCTACAGCAAGCTACATGCTAATGCTACAGTAAGCTACATGCTAATGCTACAGCGAGCTACATGCTAAGTTTTGGGAACAAGGGCTACTTTCGTAACCCGGCTGCCAACAGAACAGTGAAACAAAAAATAATATAATAAATATAAGAATATAATAATCATAAAAAAGACATCGCCATGTTGACTAAAAACCGAACGCGAGTTGCGGTATGCATGGTGAGCAGAGAGCGAAGACTTGTTTGGCCAATTAGTGTTTTATAAATAGACTAATAAATTTGTCTTATATTAATATTGTGCTCTTCGCAAAGGAAGTACAAAGGCTTCTATTTTTCTAAGACTACATTCACAACACTCCGTCACAGCGACAACTAATTAAGATATTCATACGAGTTCTAATTAGCTTCGCCCGTGTTAATTCCTCCACTCCCAACAATGACGGTAATTTGAGCACAGTCGGCTTACGTGCGCTTTGGCAACCGCATGTCATCTTATCGGTCCGTGTGAGAATGTTGTCGTCCCCGCCGCCGGTTTGTGTACGTGTCTTTCTTTGTGTGGTCTGACCAAGGTCAGGGTCAGCGCGCTTTTAATCCGCGCTGTTTTCCAAGCCACTCCAAAGACTTTGACGCATCACTTTTTCGATCTATTATTCACAAGTGGCAAGACCTTCCCGCATGTGTGTGTGTATACGCTAGAAAAACAGCATGTCTCGGCAGCTCGCTTCATAATTCTCCCGCATGTTACACGCTGATATCATGTGAACCCCTGTTGAATAATCACGCTCCGGTTGCACAACAAACTCTGAATTTGGGGATATTCAAACGGCCCGGTTTCATAAGCAGGCGGCTAAGCCTTTTACGGAGGGTACGATGCATTTTTTTGGGGGGATCCATTCTGCGAGGAGCAAAATGGCCGAATGTGTGTGTGTGTGTGTGTGTGTGTGTCGCTATCAGGCCCAGCGCCAAGGCGGGTTGACTGGCCTCGGTGCTATCAGTGCAGCGCAGCTTGTTTACTCTAATGAACACGACGCGGCCAATTGCATTCTGATGCCACGGCGAGGACAATGCCAACGCACCTCATCGGGACGCAGTCAACAAAGCGGGCGAGCATTGACTAGACCTTGTGATTTCTTGTGTCGGGGGCGCTTAAATAGGTAAAGACTTTCGCTTTATTGTCTGTATTCACGCAGGCAGAAGTGTTGTGCTAATACTACAAGGTGGGGGGGGGGGGCATGGCGAGTTGAGTGCGGCGAGCGCTCAAATCCAGTAGCTAAAGCTTTAAATCCTTCCAAACATGTTTTCTTTTTTTCTTTTGACTCATTTTGGACCAATAGGAAAATAGTTAATATGAGAGAAGCAGGGGGGGGGGGGGGGGCAAACTCCCCTCCGTCCAATAGTAGAGCTTCTTAGTTGTTTACTCAAATCTCTAAAATCCCTCTGTGAGCGTTTATTCAGCCTATGTGAGCGTCTGCAGTGATGCGGCAGCGCCATGGCGTGCCGGGGCCCATTACATCATGGTCCGCAAAACACCCCTTACACACACACACACACACACACACACACACACGTGATCTTGCTCAGAGGTAACGCCACGTTGCTCTGATGATAGTTTTTGTGGTCCCCCTCCAAAAACTGGCATCCAACGACTTCCTCGTAATGTCATCTTGCATAGTTCACATGATGACATTTTTACATGGACTGTCTCCACTCTGTGCCAAAGCTGCTTTGAGCTCTTTGCGCTGACATCACCCCTGGTTGTCGTCAGCGAGCGTGGGTCAGACCATTATGTTGAGTAACAGGAAGGGGGGGGGGGGGAGATTACACGCACATCCCAATACCTTTGCACTCACTTCTCTCTAGCATCAGGACAGACTCTCGGAATCTACGTTCACAATAAACGATCATCGTCTCTAACCTGATGCAAACCGAATAAAAAAAAATAAAATTTTTATTCGTCGTCGCATACAACTAAAATAGAACCACGTGGGACCCCGCAAAAAGGCTCAGTTTTAAAAATTAGATTGGAAAATGAAAATAAAGCTGTTTCACTCACATGAATCCCCTTGGAAATCACCATGAGACGGTGAGTGACTCACCATGTTCTACCTGCATAAATTAAGAGTTGTTAATTTTGCAGACCTGATTAAATTTCAATTTAAACCTAATCGCTCCACTCTAGCATTCATCTTAAAAATGCAAGTAGATTGCTCTGCCTCACTCACTGACATCGGGATTTTGGCCTGTGACTCAAATCTTGACTTGAATCGAACCATCCCAGCCACCCAGTGCGAGTCGTGCCGCAGAAGCGTGCGTCATCGTGTGGGCCCGCTCTCGACGCTAACTACTTAAAAGTACTTCACAAACGCACGCGGCGTCTACTTGACCGTTCTGTCCAAGGGCGAAGAGCCCTGATGCGAAACAAGGTGCAAGTTTCACACAAACGCTCGCACGCCTACGCTCATGTTTTCCTGCCTTCTGCGCCAAACAAAACAACACAAGTTTCGCATACATTACATTGTATCGGGTCGCCTACAGGAAGCGAAGCTTCCACTCCTCCAGGAGGAATTTTCCGAAGATCTGCGGGACTTTTAACCCTCCCCAATCTCTTCTTGAAGGACTTTCCAGCGAGCTGACATAATGTTGCATTAACAGATCATGTGCTTGGGCTCGCATTCCTGGAAGGACAGCTCGGGCACAAGAACTGGGAAGTACCGGGTGGAAGTCACCCAGCTGCTCATCTTTACACTGCTGTTTGTTAAAAATACCCCCTGAAGATGCCACACTGGTCCTGATGACAACCGTCTCCATGGCGATGAGGGATTAACAGGTCGTCTGGTGGGTCAGAGGTGGGATCTTCGGGGGGGGGGGGGGGGGGGGGGTGTCACGGATGGCTAGATTTGTGTGGCTTGCGTACGGGGAAAGGGAGAAGGGCAGCTGCACTGGGAGGAAACTCCCACTCACCCTCCCCAGCCCCCCCTTGACACGAAAATGAAATACAAATACATGAAATGTATATTTATTTTAAATTGAATCTCATATTTTATGACAGGCCCATTTCTATTTTGTGAGAAGTGTGAAGGTGCAATGGAAACATCTAAAAGGAAGAAGTGAGAAAATGTAGGGGGGGATTTTTGAACGTGAAAGGTTGATAAGAGGGGAAATCCTCAGGGTCCAAATGCCAGTCGACTCGGTAACTGCCAACCCACGCCTCTCGTCCCTCCTGAAGTGAAAGTATTTTGAGCGCGGCGGTGACCTCGGGCCGAGCCCAAGCACATGCTGGAAACTTTTGTCATCGTTTGGACACATTTCACTTCCTCATTTCAATTTTTGTCTTTCTCCCTGGCACGTGTTTCATTTCATTCATTTCCCGCGGCTGGTATGCAAAAGATAACCAGCTGGCTCTGAAAGCAAAGCTTGCACGAATGGGCTGTGTGTGCATATTTCAATAAATATGAGTGTGAATAAATGCCCACACACTGGAGCACACTCAAATGGGTCAGGAAATTAATAAGCAGCAATGCAGAAGAAGCCATTGTGCGCGTGTGCGTGCGAGTGTAGTGGAGCTCTTCACATTCTAATTGGAAAGGGATGAATGAGGCCTGAGCGTGGTTCCACTCCACAGCCGAGTCACCAAAAGGCAATTTGGCGCTCTAATTTACGGCCTTCAATGGCTCTCACCTCCCGGATGGTTTGACTGCGAAGGGATGCGAACCAGGAAGCGGGATGCGCCGATCGGCCATGTTAATTCTTGGCGTGATTGGCAGCGCTGCTTATGGAGTGCAAGCGGACGTCAACAACAACATCATTGCTCAAACTCCTTTTGAATCTCCTTACGCCTGCGACTAGGTTACACCTAAGCGGTTGCCGGCCGCTGTGGGGGCCTCCAGGGACCCACCTGACGGCTGCTAAGAGACTGAGTCACAACACGCCGCGCTGCTCACGATGACAGTTACACAAGCTGGGGAGGATCTGCACAATATTCATTCTAAGCGATTATTACTGTCGTAATTACAAAAAATATATTCCAAAAATTCTCAATATGCAATATTCAATCATTTTTAGATTACTGAATTCATTGTCTCTTAAAAAATAATCAAATTTAATACATGCAATAAAAAAACTAAAGCTAAAACTAAAATATTTCTTCAGATTTTTTCAACTTTTTTCTTGAAATCTTTTTCAAGAAAAAAAAACATATTTAAGAAATAAAACTTTTATCCTAAAACTGTGTTTCAATATTATTTTAGGCAGTTGTGAAACTGTGTTTTGTGTGTATGTTTGTATTATACTGCCCCCAGTGGCTAAATCGTGCATACCAGACAAGGCGCGAATGAAGTAATCATAACAAAAAACTGCTTAACCCTTTTTATTTCATCAAGTTTTTATAAATTACAATGTTATATAGAGTTCTATTTTCCTTATTAAAATAAAACATTTCAAAATTTGGGTTTGGTTTTTCAGGGAAGCGGGTGTGGATTAATGGCATTTACATTCATTTCAATGTGAGAATTAAAATTGCACCTCAGGACGCTACGCTATTTCATGTTCAAGCCGACACTTTTATTTCGTGGTCTTACATATACACGCACACACACTGGTTCATTTCTTCCACCCTGGCGTCTCTCGTTCCTGCCGCCATCCAAACAAGACAAGTGAGGGTTGCAATTACGGGAAGGAAACCGTTTATTTATAGCTGGCCCAGGATCAGCGGCAGAACAACTAGTCGCGTGGCACAGAAGGTGGGTACGAGTGAAAAAGGTGGGGTAGGGTGGGGTGGGGGTCTGTGTGGTGGCTAGCGAGGGGTGGGTGTGGTTATATTTAACCGCACTGTGATGTCAACACATGGCATGCGACGTTGCCATGGTTTCCCTTTCAAGACAGGCGCCCGCTTGCTTATCAGCGCGGCGCACAGGCGGACGAGGCGGGGGACGGAAGGTTCAACTGGAAGAAAATGCAAAGATGTCCCCCGGCGGTCGCCAGCATCCCTCTCTGAACTTCACCTGCCCTTCATTTACCCCAGACATCCAAACTCTGTTCTTTTATCAGGCCTTCAACGTATAATTCCTCATTGGTCGCACTTGTGATAGCATTAGCTGACGATGTTAAGGCCTTGTGATGCTTTTTGCCGCAATTTTATAGCCACTGTTAAAAATGAGGATCCTGATTGGAAGACAAACTCTCTCTTAAACCATCACGCGTCCACGGAATTTTTGCACTGCCACCAAAAATCATGACTGCTTGCTTTTTAATCACCTTTGAATCCTTAAACATTCCTTGAATCCTAACTTTGGACTCAGACGTATTCGGTTCAATTCTTGTCTCACAATCTCTATAAATGCGTTTTTGACTCAATTTCATAACCACACTTATATCTATAGTATACTCACATACTCATTCACTCCCATAGACGGATATATACGTCAAAAAGTCCATTAATTTTACCTATGCTGGCAGTGAATGAGTTAATCACTGCCATTGACGGATATAGAAGTCGGAAAGTGCATTCTTTTCACCTGGGCTGGTAGTGAATGTGTTAAAAATCAGGACCTAGCCTAGAAGGAGGCTCCTCGTTTTCAAGGAGCTGGACAAGGGAATGACATCATTTGATTTCACTAAGGGCAGCATGATGAGGTAGTGGTAAGTCACAAGACTAGTGTGCACCAAAAACGTGCCCGTTAGCCTAATTGTAGACGTAAATTACGCAGAGGTGTGATTTTGAGGGTAAATGGCTGTTTGCCTTTCTGTGCTTCGCGATCGTCTGGCAACTAGCCCAGCACAAAATCAGTTCTCAAATGGTTGGGTTGGCACAAGCCAACCTTGACTGTGCCAGCTTAGTTATTGTTATTATAGAAGGATGGTATGGTATTAAAGGATATAGCGACTAATATAACAATTATAATGCGCATCTCCAGTAAAACAGCACGCATCAGCAGAAGCCGCCTCAGGCTGAATTGGTCCGGCGAGCAGTTTAATAACCCCCCGCTGCCTCGCTCACACTCAGGTTTAATGGCCCCCTCTGAAAGCGTCACGGCTCCTGTCAGGCGTGCGGCACGGATGCCGCCGTGACACATCCGCCAACGCTCGTCCGCGCTATCTTCTGGTCCAGCCGGATTGAGTCCAAACGGGCAGTAAAGCGTGAGTAGGGAGAGACGCGGGAACGTTCCTCCTCACTCTCGCTCTTGGAATAGGCGCCGATTAGCCAAAGCTCCTTAAGCTAACTGCTTCCATTAGCAGGACATTACAGAGGATGAGAGGTGTCACAGATGCTGCAGCTGCAACACTTGAGGGGAGAGTGACATGTCAAGTGGGCCATGTGCAGTATTTACCGCACTCCTGACTCCAGCATTTTACAGTATATACTGAAAAGGATTGAACGCAAACATATGGAGCCTTGACTTTGAAAGCGCTTCCCGCTCCTTTGTCAACCAATTTCCCTTTAAAAATATATGCCAATCAATTTCAATCACATTGAAAGTCGCCTTAACGCATTCACTTCCAGCAGAATTAAAAAAAAAAAAATGAATCTTTGACGTCTCTAGCCGTCAATGGCAGTAAATGAGTTCAAGGTGTTTCGTCCTCTATAAATGTTTTCTTTTTTTACAAAGAATCATTTACACCTCTCATCAGTACATATTCTCATCTTTCGAAATCCAAATCACCTGAAATTTCCGATACTCCCGGATGACAGACATTACTAATCGATAGGTGAATGGAGGATAAGTGCTCCTCATGCAACAGGCATGGCGAAACGGAAAAGGTCAACGAGTGATTCAGACTGATTTTCTGACGTCAAAAGAGGGTACAAAAAAAATTAAAACAGGGAAAATAGTCACCCCTAAAATAAACGCCCGCCCCACCCCCCCCCCTCTCCGCAACCCTCTTTATTATGCATACATGTGCAGCTTTTACTCCCACCCAGATAAAGGGCGTACATCAAGGGCGCGTTATTAGCGAGCACGTGAGTCCCGTGTGACGTTTGCACCGAAATAGATCACAAGTCTCCTCCGGCGGGTCTTTTGACTCATCAAAGTGAATCTATTCTCTGTAAATGCTGATCCAGAAATACAACAGAGACACACTGAATGAGGTGAATGAAAGAAAAAAAAAAGCTGCTTTGAGTGACAGCCACCCCCCCCCCTTCCTGAAGATGTTCTATTTCAGGACTGGCGTGGATTCATGGGAAGCATCCAGTTAAGTTCAGGATGAGGGAGAATAACAATACCAAGGTGTGAAGTCACTCCGTAGGAATATACGACAACTAGACACCTGCACATTACCACAAAAAAATAAAATATATTTAAAAGGCCACTCAAAAGAGCATAGACGATATTTGCATTCGAAAACATTTGCATTTGTTCGAACATGCTTGTAGGTTAAATGCTAAAAAACTACAATATTTTTCTCCATAGTGCTACCTGGTATTGACGTGCATATGAATAAGTAAAAAAAAAAGAAAAAAAAGCAAGATTTCTGCAACAAGCTATTTATCACCCGCGGCCCCCCCTCACCCCCCCGCCTTAGCAATTATTTCTTTACCGGTCAATATTGATTTTACGCGTGTCCGTCCCGCTTTGATGCAGAGGACGGCACGCTCAGAATAGAGCCTGAAATCCCTCCTTTGCTAAACCGGAAACGGCTATATTTAACTCCTCCAAGTCAGGTTACTATGACAAACGAGGGGCCGGGCGTCCCATATTGCATTAGCGGGGCACCGTTATAGACTCCTCTCTGGCCTCAAATGAGTTTGAAAGATCAGATCGATAGCGAGGCCCGGCTGCACCGGTGTAATCAAAGGTTATAAAAATGTTATCTGGGCCTCGGCTCTGCTTCTTCGTCTGTCTTCTGATTTGATTTTCCTCTTCTTGTCTGAATATGATAAAATCCTCTGTTGATGTCATTTTTAGGTCGGATGATTCCACTGCTAAAAGATTAGCTGCTGTGAGGGGAGGGGAGGGGGGGGGATGGGGGGGCTGGCAGTGCTGATGTAATACGTACGTAAAAGTATTTCTAGCTCTGCTGTCAGTCAAGTTATAATGCATCGAGGTTATAAAAAGTCTACACACCCTTGTTCAAAACGTAACTTTTCCCACCATTGTGACCTATTACCTATAAAACTCAATTCACGAATATGAAATATTTTCCAAAGAGCCTGTAAAAATAACCGAGATCCCGTGCTTGCATAAGTGTACACACCCTTTTATAACTGGCAATGCGGCTGTGCTCAGAATTAACCAGAAGTGGCTATTCCGTCAGACTGACAGAATGGTCTTGCAGCCCGTCACTGATGGACGCCCGTTTTTCTGCCGATTGACTATTATGGACGGCTGTGATTGGCTAAGGAAGCGGAACCAAAAGATGTCACTTCACTTGGTTAGGACAACACAAATCTGCAATCTTTGTTTTGAGTCTAATATTTTATTTATGTGTATTCATTCTTGCACAAGCCTGCAGATTTTGTGCTAACGCTGACTGCTATATTTGAACGGTTCATAATTCCATCCAGAAACTTCTTTGTCTCTGCGTTCACAGAAACCGATACTTTATTTATACAGCTCTCGTATTTGATTTTATTAAATTGTGCACGAAGAAGGTGGGGAAAGATTGCATTACAGTTGTATTGCCGAAGCTTATTTTGTGTTTAATGTGAGTGATGTGATAGCGACGACTCAAGCTGCATGCCGCCCGGCTCCATTGTTCACTTAGCGTCTGCCTCTGTGTATTTTGGAGACAAAGTAATTGAGAGAAATCAGATTACGTTAGATCAACACAAAGGATTATAATGCTGGGTCAAATCTCGAGCTCGGGCGCCCGCAAATCTGTGACAGATTACGTTTTTTTTTTTTAAAAAGGAGCCTACGTCATGCTGCATTAGAGTCCGAAGATGAAATATTGCTATTTGATTGGCACAAAAACTGTGAAATGGTCACGTTTAATGTAATGCGCTTTACTTTGGATTCAGCCAGCCCTCCCAAAAAACTTCTGACCATTCCAAATTGCTGCTGCTCTCCTGTTAACTGGAACATCTAAAAGTCTAGTCATCTCGACACCCAAACACATGGCGGTTTAGAAATGGCACTTTTAACTCATTCACTGCCAGCCCAGGTAAAATGAAAGTACGTCTATATCCGTCAATGGTAGCAAATGAGTTAATAGCATCCAGACTTTTTTCTCGCCATAGTGCAAAAAAAACGAAGGGAGGGGGAGAGTCTTTTGCCATTCCCTATGAGACCGATGAGCAGGAGAGGACAGCGCGGTTTTCACGTCCCAACACATTAGTGAGCTGGCCCGTGAAGGGAAGCGTGTGTGCGCCCCGTAGTGCCGGGTCCCACGCGTGGGTTGCGGCTCCTTAATGCAGCCCATCACGTTTCATCACACTCACATCGCACCGCCGCCACGGCAACAGAATATCTGAATCGTAAACCGGAAAGTTAAAGTCAGGAAATGTGATACATTTATTAGCTAAATAATTTGAGGCAATTAGGCCGATAAATTGTTATGTTTGAGGTGTGTGCATTTTTGCAGTGTGGGTGGGTGTGCGTGTGTGCGGGGGTGGGGGTGCGTGTGTGTGTGTGTGTGTGCATGCGTGTTGACAGATGATACGTTTGAAGCAAACACCACCCACACACACTCCCGGTGACAGCAGGTTTCATCACCAGGCCACGGACCTTTGTCAGCTACAATCCACATGACAAAAAAATGATGAAACCAGTTTGTCACGCTCATATTTAAAAAACGCCTATCATATATTGTAGTGGGTCGCAACGTTTTCAAACCCCCAAAAAAAAAGAATATATATATATATAAATATATATATATATATATATATATAGCAGAACTATTACATCATTAGCCTAAATAGCATAATTGCTAACATACCGTTACGATAACCTATCAATCGATTTTTTTTTTTTTTTTTTAAATATGGCTTAAGATCACTTGAATCAAAAGTCCATATGCAAACGTCACAATATGACATCATATTATGAACCTCAAGATAATCATAATTATCCTCACATATTATTTTATTCATTTTGCTAGCTCGTGGGTTGAATATTAGCATCATTTTTTTTTTTTTGATCTGTATGTCCCACTGGTCTTCGTAGTTCACAGCGCTGTGTTCAGCAGAAGTGGGCAATTTATTTTTAATGGCGGCTTTGAATAAAGTAACATGACGACGACGATATTGTGGCAATTATAATATCGCAATATCGCCGTTTTCATTACAACCCTTGTGTCAGATTTGCCTGAGTATAGCATTTTTGTAAAATATAATATTTACGGAAAAAACTAAACTGGTGATTCACGAAAAAGGGCTCTCAAAATCGATCCGTTTTTTTTTTTTTTTTTTAATTTTGTGGCAACGAGAAAACCTGCCACGTCCTGCCTCCTTACAGGACTTTAAAAAAAATGGCATCGTTTTTGTCATCTATAATTGCACACAATCTCTTCCAAGAGATGCTAGGACGACTGGAAAATAAAACAGTCGATGCCCAAGATTGATCTATTTCAGGGTTGGTAATCTACGCGCGGCGGGGGCGTCTTTACATGTCACCATGATGCCGCTGGGCTACAAAGGGGAAATAGATGGCAGAAATCAATAAACGGCGGGGCCTTTCCTAGCATGATGTCACATCACAGACCGAAAGAGTATACATCATGCGGTGACTTCATCCGGGCCCATTTGGAAAGAGAACGGAAGGAGAGACGGTACCTTACATATACATGAGTCCCGCATTCGAGTCTGTGCTTTGAGGTTCTGCGACGGCTAGCGGTGCGAGGTCAACTTAACGGATGAACCGAGCGCGGCGTGACGCTCCGACATCAAGAGTGAAGGCTAAGAATAAAAAGTGGAGCAATCCCCATGGCGGACGTAAAATAGAGCAAATGGCCATAAATGCTGGCGTCGTCATGGCCACGACTTCCTCAAGAGTCTTTCTGCTGCTGTACACTACACTGGCTAATCAGGTTAATCTCTCGCACATACAGAACATAACCTCAATTCGGGATGAACCGATATTGTACTCTGTACTTTATTTTCATCAGTGTTTTAAAAAAAAAAAAAAAAAAAATCAAGCCCATGAAGTGAGTGTCGCTTAGCTGCATAAAATTTAGGCGGCATCTCTATCATGAGTAGACCAACAAAAAAAATCTCAAGAAGCCATATCTGAAAAGTCGCAGGAGGTCTGCTATTTATTTATTTTTTTTACCCGGTGTATTGATCGCCGACTGATTTTACTCGGCCAAGCAAATCCGGCCACCGCCGAGCAGCATCAAGTGACACTTTAAACAAGGTGTGAGCAAACTACAGCCCGGGGGCCACATGCGGCCCGATAAACGATTTAATCCGGCCCGGCGAAGTTGAAAAAAATGAAATGAATAAACCTTTGTTCATATTTTATTTTCTATATTTTGTTGTAATGCTTTTGTTCACTTTCATTGAAAATTAAATGTTTTTTTTTTTCTCCATCTGCTCCTGGTCCGGCCCCCTCTGTCAAATTTTACAACCCATTGTGGCCCGCCAACCAAAAAGCTTTAAACAGATCCCGACGAGCAGCTTCATGTTCCCCAGGCCTGACGGGCACACGGTCGTTTTGTAAGGGCCGAATGCGGGCCGGTAAATCGAGCCTGTCGCACTTATTCAAGCAGCAATCACGGCAGGCATTCAGCGAGTGAATGAAAGCCATCTTCCTAATAAAGACAGAGCTGCGCATTATTTCTCGCTCTCTGGAGGGCACGCTGCGTCTCGAGCTTGATGAAAAGAACGTAGCTACCTTGGCAAATAAAGTGAGGTTTATTTTTTTTTTTTTCTCCTTTTATTTTTTTTCCCCCGGCTGCTGCCGTCACTCGATTATGTGGTGCCTTTTCAATAGGCCTTTGTGAAGGCTGCGCTCTAATGCGGCACGCGTCGCTGCTTGGGAAAAAGGTCCATTGTGGGAGTGGGTGTGTGGTTTTTTTTTAACATCGGGTGATGATCTTTCAACTGTGGGCGGAGGAGCCGTGACCTCCCCCAAGGGCATGTGGGAATTCATAAGTGTGCGTGGTGAAGGACGCGACATAATGGACAAACATGACTCTCGATAAACAGTCGGAGATGTGCGCCAGGATGCATTTTTATCGACGCGTCTTGTCGACGCTGGCTGACGTTTGCCCACAGACGAGCGCTTATTGTGATCGTTAATTATCTGCCCACAAACATGCGCATTACGAGCTCTTACGAAACAGCACTTTTGAGAGCACTGCCTTTTATAATTTCCTGTCTTTCTCATTTTTTACTTGTCTTGTCTCGTGCTATTATGAAAACTAAATGAGTAGGTGTCACCTTGATGACAATCTCTAGGCTGCCCAAAATTGGCAAAAAGCGAGCAAAAAAAAAAAAACGGCCACGCCGCCACACAAGTAATTGCCGGGATTGATCGTGGGAAAAAGTGGATTGTTTTCATGGCAACCGCCGCTGGACCGGGCCCGGCCGGCGAGGGATTGACTGACAGCCGCGCACGCCCCCAGTGTTGCAAAGTGTAATTTAAGGAGCGATATTCGTGCGCCTCCTTCCGACTTTGTAGTAAACGGTAATTGATTGGTGATTATACGCTGGAATTGTTTTCTGTCATCAGCGAAGCAATTAATTAGACGAGCAAAAGCCCCGGCGGATGGCTTGTTGGGCACAGCGTGTTTTCATTACAAGCGAGGCACATCGCCGCCTTGGTTCCTTTTTTTTTTTAGGGAGGGGGGGTGCTGTCGGATACCTGCTGACCACCGCGGGGTCCCTCCACTTTGTGAATAACAAAATAAGACGCCTCAGTTCCAAAATTGGCATGATCAGACGTGTAAAGGCAAACATTGAAGACACAGATACAGTTCCGTCAAAGCAAGCTGTGAGCATGAAGCCATGACAGCCAATCAGAAATGAGCGCTGAGGGTTGATCACGTGACTTGGAAAGCAGTGACTTAATTGTACTGAGCGGGACATGAACTGAGATTTATTTTTTGTTTTTTCTCTGTTTGCATAAATGCCTTGCAAAAGGTCTACAGGTTTAACACTCACGCAACCTTTGGATGATCTCAAGCATTCTGACTTTCGAGCATTTTATTCCCGCCCCCAGAGACACAAGCCGGCTGATCATTGGTCATTCTGGACGAATGTCACCTTTGCCTGCCTCGAAACGGGAAGTGTGAATTTCTCGCCTTTCCAAATCCCTCCAGTGTCAAACACCTTTCGCGCGGCCGCCGCTTTGCCTCCGTGACTAGCGGTGAACTTTCAATTAACACGCGCAGCAGACAGAACGACATCCCCGATAGCTAAATCAGCGTCGGCCGCGCTGTAATTCTCCACATGTCGCGAGCGAGGTGTTAGCGTCCCGGGGACAATGAGCGGTATTGGCTTTCGCGGGGAGACTTAGCAGCACCCAAACATAGCGCTGACTCCCTAAGGATGTCGGTATGCGTGTGTGCGGATATAAGCGATAAAATTAGCTTCGTAACAACAGGATGTTGCGTAATTTATGTAACCGGGAGGTTAGCGACATTGCACGGTACATTTGACACATTTTGACGATGACTTTTAAACAACTGGAGGGTCGCATTTGGTCCTCCAAGCAGATAGGGGGCAGTATAACATGAATGCTAACATGAATTGAATTAGAATTAGTTTTTAACACTTACCCAGCAAGTTCAGCTGTAACGTGATACGTTCACAATCCTGTGGAAGAAAGTACATAAAAGTTCAATTAATTATACAAAAAATACAGACTAAGCCCTTTCATATTGTGCTTATTATGACTAATTTTCTAACCAGTGAGCGGCGGTGAATGACGGCCACATCAATACTGAGCTTATCTGACACTGCTAAACTCGTTGATTTGAACATTAACAAACAGCGCTTCTGCTGACACAGAGAACAAGAAGCTGACAATTAATTACCTGACGACGTGGCGACAGCGACGAAAAGACAAGGCCGCCCGCACGCCTGCCACAGGGCAAAATGTGCCGCGCTCAAGTCAAAGCGACACGTTCGACAAGCAAGCCGAGGGCACCACGAAGCCCCTCGTTCACATCATCTATTACCCATACTTGACTCGGGGCACGCGGGGAGGGAGAAATACAAGCATTTGCTCAAAATGAGGTTTTTACACGCCGTTTGAGATGAGAATACTGAATTACAACAAACGAGGGGATATAGTGAGGAAAATAATCCTACAAAAACATCCACAGGTGGCAGACGGGTGTTCATTAAACAACCAGCTAGGCTAACTCGCTAGATTACTACTTTCTTATTGTATCGTTGAGTTTGACTCGCCTGTGTGCACCCCCCCCCCCCCACGCAGTATGCACAGGCGATTCCAAATGGTACAAATAGCGCAAATGCACAAGGACATATTCTGAGCCACACGCATACACACATGCACACTCGCGTCTTCTGAGTTAATTTTAGCAGCACGAGTGCATAAATCAATGTGAATACTGTATATACATGGGAGTGTAAAAGTGAGGTGCTAAAAATAACCCCAGTGTGTGTGCTTAGTGTGTTTGCCATGCTGAACGTAATCACAGTCAAATCTCTCCTCCGACTACGAATCACAACATTTGAACACACTTATTAAAATCCCCCCCAGCCTGGACACACACACACACACACACACACACATATATACAACCTACAAGCGAGCCAGTGCTCATCACACACACTCCTCTGCTGGGCATTTCACCGCACACTCCCAAACGCAAAGAGACAGGCCCCCATGTCAGAACCGGAGGCTGAGACGGAATGAAGCGAGCTCTACGCTACCTCGCAATGCTGACGCCATCACTCGTGCGATTATTAACGTTACAAACACAACACACACCTTTCATGTGGATGTGACGAGTGGGCGAGGATTCGAAGTGCCGCCGTGCGGTGGGTGCCGATGCCTCCGCTGGGAGAGAAAAAGAGAGAGAGATTGATTTTCCACACAGTCAACAATGATTTTGTCACGCAGGGAAAATACACCGTACTCATTTATCCCTAACATATACACACACGTGCACACACGTGCACACACACACACACACACACACACACCCCGACACACGCACGCACCCACATCCTCGCCGAGAGAGCGCTACCAGGCAACGCCATGCAAACACAACACGCACATGACTCACACGTTGTGTTGAAGTGCCGCATTTCTGCTTCGGGAAATTGAAGAATGCAATAGAATATATATTCGATTTGATTCTTTATATTTAATTCAGTTCACATTAATAGGTGGCAAACTCAAATATTTTGGCTCAAGAATTATATTTTGCATAATTCAGAGATTCTTAAAGAGCGGTGTGAGCAGTTGTGGTTTGTAGGCTCCCTCTCGAGATATGTTAAAGAATAACTTCCTAAGGTACAGTTCAGTTGTATTTAACTTTGAAGTACATTTGCATTTAAGTTAAACTTCAATATAGGAGCAATTTTTCTTTGAATTTTATGGGCGCGACAAATCAATTATATTGTTATTCACGAGGATGTCTTAGATGCAACAATATTCAAATGGTGTAATAATATTACGATGACGATATCATAAATGAATTCAAATGAGTTTACCTTGAATAATTTGCTTCTATTGTATAATTTCACATTCATGATATTTTTCAGTATTTCATAAAATTTGAGTTAGTTATCAAAAACTTTTAATATCAATGTATACATTATTAGGATTAAATATTATCATTTTATTCAATATTTATTGTCCATGCAGCCAGCCTAGAGAGCAAAATAGTCAATTTATTATTGCAAGTTTCTGTCACACTAACACTGCCCTTAAATAGGAAAATAAAAAAAAAAACACGTTAAAGGATGATTCAAATAAAATGTATGACACAAAGAACTTAAAAAAGTAAACACATAAGCAATCTGTCCTTTCAAGAACAAAATTAAATACAATTGAACTGTACTTTTTTTCCTCTCTGGTTGGTTCAGAAAGTCCCTGCACTTGGATTTTCATTAAAAACATATTTCAATATAGAATACAGCAGGTCCAATACATGTGCATGACAATTTAAAAAAAAAATATGATTCTGGAAGTGCTTACTTAGCAACTTCCGGACCACTGTGCATATTAATTGATTCGATATATTGTTTTTTTTTAATATTATGAAGAAGAAAAAAAAATGGGACAAACTAAGTGTTTGTAAATGCAAGCTTGTGATTTGAGAAGAAGTACGGGGTGGATGCATACACAAATGATCACTTGTTTAATGACCTTTTGTGCCAATATGGGGAAATTAATGAACTGTGACATTCAATTATACACCAGCGCCTTCAATCACAGCAGCACTTTGGAGAGACAAACACGGGGAACGCTTGAGAAGGACTTGCTTGTTTATGAGTGTCTCGTTGGCACGGGGAGCCATATCATTTGCATAATCATGAATAGCAGATACGGTTGTCAGGGGAAACGCACCAGGCAGAGAGAAGCGAGCGAACGCGGCAGTGATGAGCAAAGACGCAGAGCATTCCGTCGCTTGAGTGGCGCGACGAGTTTTTGAATGGCATTGCAGTGCGTTTGGACGGGCACGCAGCTTCAATTGAATAAAAAATATCAAGGGAAAATATATTTTGTTAGCTTTGTAGCATAAGGGCAAAGGCATTTTTAAATTGCTGTCACAATATCAATAAAAATACTAGTGCGCCAAGCTATACATTTTGCTTTTGTGTGGTTGAATGAATCAAGGCAACTTGTGTAATTTATTGTTTATACTTGTTTTACAAAAAGGTTCAAACAGTATTTGGCCAGTTATGATGTTAGGCGAACAATTTGGAGTTGAGTAAAAAACTAAACTTGTTTGCATAACTCTTGTGTCGCCATGCAAAAAAATATTGTGTCGTATTGAAGTACAATAGCATTTTGCCTTTGCACTTTTAGATATTTTGTTTTAATTTCTGAGTAAAAATTGTTAAAATGGATGTGAACTTGATATGAATAACCTTGGTTTTTTTGTAAACTGAATTAGTTAAAATTATTTTGTTGGGAGTTGCAAAAAACAATATAATTGAAATTAACTGTAAAAAAAAAATCTGCTTAAGAGAATTACTGGAAAGTGAAACTTTATTCAATCAATTTATTTAATTTTGGTTTGCAAAAAGTTTATTGAATTACTGAAGAAAATAAAAATAAACCTATAGTAGATCAATATCTAACATAGAATATATTTATAATGTAATGAGTAAAAATTACCATTTTAATGCTTGTCGATTTTTAACCTGATGGTCAAGAATGCAGATGATCAGATGTTCACTTGTAAATGTAAAATGTAACTTCTTTTTCAGATATAGATTATAAGAATTTTACGTTTATATTTTGGATGAATTTAAATGTATATGTTCCCTCCGAGTGACCATTAAAAAAAAAAGGTGGATTCATTTTTTTAATGTGAACATCCTTAATTTCCAAAAGAACGTTGCGAAATACAAAACGGCACAATCCGACGCAACTTCATTTGTTGCTCACTGTTGCCCCCGTGTGGCACAAAGTAGTCTTGCAAATCTCATGAACTGACAGTCATGTCACAAAAACATACGGAAAGGCCTTTTTACAGTTATTTTCAGGGGCTCACCCTTCTTTCCTGTGGCACATGAACCTCCTCTCGTCAGATGGCTCTCGGCCACTCGATGTCTTCGCAGCACACCGCAAAGTTGATTCGCCGCCCCTCGGATGCCCTCTTCTCCCATCTGTGTCATCGCCCACCCACGCCGCGTCAACCTGCCTCCCTCAGACAGCTTATTCCCTCAGCCTCCGCCGGCCTCCCACGGCCATCCTCCCTGCAGCTAAAAAAAAAAACAAAAAAAAAACACTCCGGAAAAATGGACGGCTAAGAGGTAAGATGGACCCCTCTCTGCATGGTGCCCGAGGCCCAACATTTCCCTGTACAGAACATGGCAAGGATTGTATTTATTTATTTATTTTTTTTTTTTAAGAGCTGTCACTTTGAACCCCCCCTCCCCCCCACAGCTCCAGGCGGCGAGACAATGAGTCATGCTTCAAAAATCAATTTCTTCCCTTTTTACCTCTTTCTCGCTTCTGGGGCCCGGTGAGGCAGTGACGGGATAATCGATTGCACCGCCGTGGTCCTGCATGCGAGTGCCGCCCGTAGTTTAGAATACAAATTCCTATTTTTACAAAATTCACGCTGGTGTCTCAAAAATGGATCGACAAACTCCTTGTGAGCTTCCAGTTCGAGATTTCGATCTTGTTTTTGAGAGTGCTCACTGCTAGCCTCTCGTGGTATCAAGCGGAATTGCACGGCGGGCAGTGACCCAAGCTAACAGGGATGATCAACTCAGAATTAATAACTGGAATTCCAGGTTGAATATGTGAATCTCTTTCCTCTCCTCTGCTGCTATTTTTATGTGATATGCGCGCACATTGGACATTACTCGCTAAATTGTGACGGCTCAGAATGCTTCATTTCAACATGCAAAGACTGAAGTTCATGTATCGCACTTGGTGACGAATCACTGACAGGCCGCGTGTCTGGTGGCAGGCGCTGGATTGGTGGTGGCGGGGTTCATGCTCATATTGTCCTCGGCGTTCTGTGCGGGATCGATCGTCTGCGATCTTATTTAGACGCCGCCAAAATTCGCAGCTTCGCATCGACTCGAGATTATTACACTTCGGTTTTGCCACGGCCGCCGGCTGACAGGCGGCGTCTTCATCACAACTTAGTCACTCATCACTGGCAATTTTTCTTTATTTTATTTATTTTTTTATGGGAGGGTTGGATCAGAGCTTTTGAGGCCAAGGAGGCAAAATGGAATAGCTGGCCTGGACGGGGTTGAATCAAATCATGACAGTGTGGCATTAACTGCTGCTTGGTGTATTTCAAAGAGCCAATTAAAGCATTTTAAATCAACGCCAGCGTATCCATGGTCACATTTTGGTTGGGTTGCGGGTTTTTGTAATAAATAAAGTTTCTTTTCACTACTGTGTATTTATTTATTTATTTTTGGTATGGTCAAGCCACTTGCTTCAATTCAATCAATATTGTGTTGCCCCTTCTGGTGTGTGCGCCTTGGGGGCAGTATAATACAAACATCTAGATATAAATGGTTTCTCACTAAGCCGCAGTAATATTAGTGGCTCTTTGCAGAGCATGACAAACAAACAAACACAAGCCATCTGATTATAATTGACCAATTTTCATTTCAATATACATTTCTATTAGAAGTCACTTACGTGTCTGCCCGTATTTGGTAATGTGGGATCAAAATGCATCCAAGTGACCCAAATATTCAGACTCCCAAAACAAAAAAACAACAAGAAAAAAAGACTGTAGCGCCCAAAATATGAAAAACAGCTCTCAGGATAATGCAGTGCACTTCTATGGTACGCCACAATAATATGACGTGGTGTTAAATAAATACGTCAATGAAACTTGATGGTGCAGGTGTACCTAATGTAATGTCCAGTAAAGATAAGCTCATTTGTGTTTTGGACTCTGGTCCATTTTTTTTAGCACAATGGCGGTATTGTTGCAGTCCTGTGCTGACGCAATGTGACGACTCGAGGATCTTTTTTTTTTTTTTTTTTTTTTTTAAATCGACAATGGCCTCAGATGGCATCTTTGCCTTATTAGAGGCCGAGATGTCAAAGGTCAGAGGGGTTTACACGGATACCATAATGTGCACACCCACCACCTGTGTACGCACCTGAGCCACACGGCAGAGGCGCGCTAAAGATGGCCGCTGACTTTTTCTGGCACAGCCTCGCCGCTGTTGGCGAGGCATTCAGGTACCTGCCATCTGCTGTTTACTCGCCGCCACCCTCGACGACATCTGACAATCACACAGCTGTCCGTGCCGCTGCGCCAAAACACACAAATGCTCGTTGGTGAGCCCACAAACTTACATGTAATTACCAGTAGCTTCGGTTGACTCATTTTATTGATTATGCATGCACAGAAAAATTGACCAAAAAACGTAAAATTTCATTTTTTGTCATACATCTGGTTCTGAAGTGTGCGATCGTATGTGAGCCACCCATCGCTGGCTTATCTATTCAGATGAATAATGCTGGTGATTATTACTACTTTTCATTTGCATAATAGTATGCATCGCTCCTAATAATGTTTGTTCTCTGGTGTTCTGACAAACAGCTATAAAGGGAAAAAAAATGGGACGAGAAGGTGATGTCACCTTTCTGGGAGTTGACCCCTCCTGTCATCCTGGCTCATTAGTCAAGACGAGTCCAAGGGACGGACGCTTGTGCCACATCTATTTCTGTCCTCATCCCCAATTTTGGCCTGTGCACGGACATGGACAGGTTGATGCATGTGTTGGTTTGTGACACCAAATGCAGTGATATTTCTTTAACTGTGTCAAGGACTTGAGGTGCAGTGCAGTTCTATGAGCTTGGAATTAGAAGTGGGACTGCTGCCATGGTAACCAACTAATTGATCTATGGTGCATGGCGAGAAAGTAAACTATAGTTAGTAACACGACAACCGAGACACCTGGGCCAGGACCAATCCCAAATTGATGGATGATGTGGCCGCTTTGCAGGAGCGTTCATTAATCCTCCACTGGTGGTCCTGTCCAAGAGCTGAAACACACGTACACACACACACACACGCCCCCACACAGTATGTGAATGTGTGTGAAACTTCAAGTGTAAATTGCAGGCCGTTGTCGGTACTAGATAGGTCGTGTTGCTGGATGTGGACGGGGTCCTTCGGTAGCCTTCACGTCTGCTGATGAATGTCACTCGATATGATACATTGTATTATATTTCTTTGACTCCATGATTGTCACCCCTTACATTTGTATGGTCTGAGTTACTAAATAATAACAATTAAAAATAATAAAGTATATTTACTGCTACTTTTGCGAGGATCGTCTTTTTTTTCTTTTTTGGTGGCCTCTGCGTGCCTGTCGAAAACGTCACGTCAATGCTGAGTTGCTTTGGGAATCAGACTGGTTCAGGGTAGGGGGAAAAATATGGAAATGTTTCAGTAAGAAATATTTCACACGATATACAGACATTATATTCATACAATCTTGTAGCCTGAGTGAACCATTGCATTCTTGCAAGTTCGCCAGGAGAAACGTAAACGTTCCACTGCTGTGCGGCAGCGGCAGGCGGAAGTGACGTAGAAGCTCACGCGCCAACGTGGCGCTCATGCGGTTATTTAGTTTTATTTTAGTATTTAGTGGATAGAAATGTGAATAAAACAGCCAGGGGTAAAAACAACCAGAGGCAAAGAAATACATTTGGAAAAATACGTGTTAAAGCGTGACGTCAGTAGCAAGCGCGCATCCTCCGAAGGACCACTTCCACATCGAGCAACACGTCCCTATCTTGTACCGACACCGTCACTATGCGGTGGTGACGTCACCCAATTACAGGTCACTAGATTGACAATTACACACATGAAGTTTCAGAGCAGGCATAAGAGGGTCGACAACTGACAATAGTTGTGTTTATTGAATATAGTCGAATAGCATCCGTGGAACTACATTTGAAAGCCACATGCGAGGTGGCTGCTCGAGCGATACGCCACTGCCATCATGTGGGACTTTTGGAGTACTGCAGGGAGCTAATGTTAGAATGCGGACTTCAATCACGGTTTCTCTCGTTTTAAATGCTTTTGTGGGGAACTTTTTTTTACTTAACTTTTATTTTCATTAAATGACTACTCTAAACGTATCTACATCCATCCAATCTGCTTATCATAAAATCGAATTTTTTAAATAGTTTAACGGCTATTCCCCAAATATAACCTAAGAAGAGGAATCAATTAAAACCATTGACAAAATCGGAAGAAAATAAGATACATTTCCCTCCAATGATGAAAATTAATAAGAGTCTAGCCAATGGTTCTACAATCCTGTTCCTCGAGGTCTACTGTCCTGTTTTCCAATTTTCCTTGCCGCAACATTAAGAAAATCTGCAAGGTCTGGAGAAGCTAGAAAATCCTGATCATTTGAATCAGATGCGTTGCAGGCAGGGAGACGGAAAACAGGTAAGACAGCAGACCTCGGGTCTTCAATCCTGTTCCTCGAAGTCCACTGTCCAGCCAGTTTTCCCATCTCGCCTTGCTGCAACACATCTGATTCAAATGGTAAAATATCTGATTCAAATGGTAAAATAATCGGCAAGGTCGGCAGATGCTGGATACCGGACAAGGGAACAACGATGAAAACCCCTGCGCTCGACTATCAAAGATTGGAGAACAAAAGGCAATCTTCAAAAACATTAGGATTTCCTTTCAAATATGGGATCTAATAATTCTTTCCACAACACCTGAGTAGTTCTTTTTATGGCTCCAACTTTTGGATACACACAAAGAAATTCCTCTTCTCCAACTACCAAGGTTTTAAACATTTTTTTTGCCTTTAACTTCTGTAGTTGCACATGATATATCCACATAAGAAAAATGGTTATTTACCTGATCGTTGGTCGGCTGCATTTTGTTAACTTTAGTTTCGCATTACACAACACGTCAAAACACAAAGTGTCCGTTTAAAAATCTGGTTTTTATTTTGGACATACTGCACACTCATGATAAATCTCCATAAACATTGATCCACGCCACGTGTATTTACAAGCATAAACATGGTCCAAAACCGATCCGCGACTCTCACAATCGAGCTCAGACAAAAAAAAAAAAAAAAAAAGATGTCTTGGATTGCATTAAAGTCACCTTTCAGGAGCTCCTGGCCCCAGGAGTCCTGGGTCTCCCCGCGCGGCAGAGCCTGTTGTCCCCAGTGGGCAGGCAGGGCTGACCTGGAAAACGCTCACACAGTGACAGAGGTTGCATGGGACCATTAAAAGGACAAAGCAGTGCAACAATATCTGCCCTTGGTTGCTTGGTTACCTGACCTTTCAAGCAGTGCCCACACCACCAGCTCAGGTGCCTTTTGCTTCGCTCGCTCGTCGAGAGGGGGGGGCGGGCGACAGCACTCCCTAGTGGGCGCCCGCTGCGAGACAAATACAGCCCATGAATCGTGTGACAATGACACAATTGACACAAGCAGCACCGCTTTTTGTTCGATTCGGTCACAAGATCCCCAAAAAAAGGTGGCAATGCCGTATTCACACCTTTTCCGAGAGAGAGGGGGGGGGTGCTGCTTCGTCATTCCGGTCTTGGAGTTACCAGCACGGGTCATACATTTCCTCAAAGTCCTTCTGTTGGAAGGCAAGACAATTCTCATAATAATCAGAATCCAGGGCTGCGTACACACTGTCGGGTGAAAGGCATTCGCCGTAAAGAAGAGACCAAGTACCGCGCGAGGCGGGGGTTTGCTTCTCTCGGTTATTGCTACACGGCGCCATGTTGGATTCATGCTGTTCTATTAAGTATTGCGTCGTGTTCTCCGGCGCCATTGCTCCCGGGTGAAGTCGCCTCGCACAGGTCGCGGCTCGTCGATCCGCTCTCGGCTGCGCTTTGTAAGGGCCGTTGGTCAACTTTCGACGACGGTTCCGTCTCTGGCGCTTGCCTGTACTCGTGGATTTGACAGCGGCGACGCTGTGTCGACAGTGAACGAAGGCCTCGTCTTCCTCGGCGGCCACGCGAAGTTGAGTCCACCGGAGCTTGGTTGCAGGCTTTAAAGTTAACCGTACGGCGTCCATGTGTTTTGAACTGGTCGTATCCATTGACGCGATATACATTTCAAGACTTGGGTGGATGGAAAAAGGAAAAATTGTGAACTTTGCTTTGGGGGGGGGGGGTACGCGAGGTTTTAAGCAGATGATCCCACACGGCGTTAGTGCGTAACTCCGACGGCGATGACGAGAGTGAAGCACGTCGTTTATATTCAAAGCACTTACCCACAATGCAGCGGTTTGGTCGACTTTATGGCGTTGCTGCCACCAAGTGGAGCGGAGGGACATCACCCTCAGATACAACAATCAAAGATACTCGAAATAATCTTACATCGAATATTTATGAATGGATGGAAAAAATTGCAACAATAAAATTCTTAAGGACTGCCACTCTTAAGATACAATGAGTCAATATGCATGTAAGTACCTTTACGACTTCCCCGTCTATTTCATCTTCAAAATTTCCAAGGGAATCAACCCAGACGAGGGGCACTGCATGGGAAAAGCACTGTCAGGCCGGAATATGTGTTTTCTTTCGAAATAAAAGGGGTCAGGCCGGAAGTGGTGGAAGTATAATTTGAAAATAAAACCATATACGCTTTCAGACCAACTCGAAATAAAAGTACGACCGTCCGGAACGGCCATTTGAGTTAGCTTCCCCTCTTCATACTGCATCAAGCATTCCTGGGGAAGGAGAAATTTAGGGAGATGAGCCGGTTTGGGGAAAGCAGCAAGCAGTGGCATCCTTATGCACTTGCAGAACATTGCCTAATGTAAGAATCATCACGTACGGCGCCATCTTGTGGACATATGGTGGTGAGTTTAAAATAGCATACGGCGCCATCTTGTGGACATATGGTGGTGAGCTTAAAATAGCAAAGTCTATACATCCATACGCGGAGCAAGTTTTGCGGTCCAGCCATCTTCCAGCCAGAAACAGCTGCGCTTTTTATGGGGCCAAATTATATAACAGTACAAAAAAAACAACCAAGACAAAGCGGGGTGAAGACTTTATTTTTCCCAAGGTAAGACCACCAAATTCAAGCAAATCTTGTCTAGACCACAGGTGCTCCAAGGCGGGAACAAAATGTCAAATTTAGTTTGAATTATCACTGCTTAAAATCTACCTAAATAAAATCTTCAAATTGTCGTTTGAAATAATTGCGACATAACTTCCAGGCTTGCTAAAATTTAACAAAATAAATTGGCATTTGTAAAATTACAATTTTCTGACTAAAAAAAATGTAAACTTTGATATGGTTTCAGTCCTAACGGCGCTCTACGGAAAATTAACTGCATGTGGCCCGTGACAAAAATGAGTTTTACACCTTGGCCTAGACAGCCTTCCAATGCAATAAAGTCATCCGCGTTTAAATGAAACATTAACAGAAAAAAAAACCCAAAGCTAACTTAAATAACGTGCCAAAAAAAAAAAAAAAACTTGCAAACTCCTCGTGCAGCCGACGCCTTTCCGCTTCTTCCAATCCCGTTGGATCCCAAAAGCCGAGAGCTCTCTCGCAATTCACGCTGACACAAGAGAATACAAGACTGCACGACTGTAATATTTCATTTTCTTTTTTTTGAGGGGCGGGGGGTGGTTGCCATTTTCTCTATATTTTCTGCTTTTGGTCTGCTGCTTTCGAGCAAAACCATCCTTGGCGGAAGGGCGCTCCCTGTCTCAGCGAGTCGGACGCCGTGCCGACAGAAGCGTCTGTGGGAAAGCAGACGGATGCCGGTTGAGAAAAGCGGAGGAATGGCGAGAAAAGCAGCAATGGCGACTCACCCGGTGGCCGCCGTGGCTACACCATCCCGTATATTTTTCATACTTTCAAAAAATGTATTTATTATTTCTTATTAATAACCCATTTTTAAATCAACCCAAAGCAAAAACAATAAAAGCAGATTCAAAATGAGGCAACACCTGCTTGAAAGTAGTTAATGACAGGGCTTAGTGTTTGTTCTCAAATGGATAAAGGTTTAAAAAAAAAAATCCAACAATTTTTTTTTTCAGTGTAGAAAGACTCGTTTTTGAAAAGCCTCGTTTGGTCAACGTGTTCCACGAGAATAGGCACATTTTTTCAAGGGGATCTGGCCAGAGGCGGGGCACTGTCAGGCAGAAAATGGTGGGCGACCTTTCAAAATAAAAGCTTACAGCACCGTCAGGCAGGAAGTGGTGAAAAAACAATTTCAAGAGGCACATCCGCCACTGCCATAAAACTGAAGCTTCAAACCAAAATGGTAGCCTCGCTGTGTCTTTTTGGGCAAGGCTTTTTCAGATTTTTTTTTTTGTGGGTCAACTCATGAGAGAGTTGCCTACCAAATTTCATTTAGTCAAACTCATATGTCACCAAAATGACCATAAAATGCCTGCTTCAAACCAAAACAGTAGATTTTCTGTGACTTTTCGGGTATGTCATCTTCAGATGTATTTATTAGTTTTTTTGGGGGGGTGGGTCAATCCATGAGCGAATTAACAGCCAAATTTATTTGGCTCAAACCCATTGCCACCGAAACCAACTTTAAACAAAAATGGCAGATTCTCTGTCTTTTTAGGCATGGCTTCCTGAGGTTTTTTTTTTTTTTGTGGGTCACCTCATGATCGACATGCCCACCAAAACTTTACGTTGCTAAGTAAAACCAGCTTTGGGTGCTGTTTTTTTTTTCTTTCTTTTTTTTTACCCAGGGGCCACAACTGTGGCAATTTTCAAGGTCACATGGCACTAGTTTGAGGGCATTAATAATCTAAATCCAAGTCTGTGCAACGCATGACTGTACTCATGCTTCAATTGGTGCCGAATCAGCCAGGTCACACGAATGTAACACCCAAATCGTCCTGATTGAGTTTACGTGCAAAAGTTGTCTCTCAGGTCATAGAGCCAGGGTCGTGTTCACCTTTGGAGCCAGATGACATAAAATCAGACTTCCCATGACTAGAGAGTGTCAAGCCATGTTTTGCTCGTCTGGAAGGGAAGTGGGGATCTAATTTTCCACCCGAAAGAACTGGGGACTTATTGTTACGGGTGAAACTGTTGACAGCCCCCCCCCCACCCCCCATTTCCTCTCAGGACTTGCGTAGGGGACACTTGATTCCTTCATCCCAGCTGGTCCAAACATAAATATGCCAATATATATATTTTTCACAAAGGATGTCAGACAGAAACTACGAACAAGGTTGGTTTCTTTTCAACAAACCTGCACGGGCACGGGTCATCTCTCCATGCTAAGCTCCTTTTTTGGAAAGCGCCCAAGAGGCATTCCGGCATCCCCTCGAGCCCTCTATTTCTCCTCCTCCTGTTGGCTGTGTGGTAAATTATGAATTTGTTGGAAAAGGGGAGGGGCGGGCACATTCACTCGGATACAAGTCTTCTCTGTCTTTCACTCAGTTGGAAAAAAAAAAAAGAAAAAAAAAAAAACTGTATATTTTTTTTCTTCATATGGGAGCATGTGCCCTTGTGATTTGTTAAAGCAATGTTGCATTTAATCTGTTGAGAAAATATAGTGATTCGATTTTGATGTTGAGAAGAAAACACTGAAATTATGGCTATAGAAATGCTTTAAAAACATTCCATCATGTCTTCGGAAAGAGTAGCGGGAGGGGGTGGGGGGGGGGGGGGGGCAGTAATTGGCCCAAAGGGGGGGTTGGGGTTGGAGGTAATCAGCTGACGCTGGGGAAAACGGGTGCATTTGAATGCCTCATGGGCCTTTTTAATGAGCTACTCAGTGTGGACTGTGGAGCATTGGAGTTAGTCAGGCCTTGAAGGATCACTTTGGCAAATAGTGAGAAGTTCTTCAAAAAAAAAAATGATGGCGTCCAGTTATTTTTTTGGGGACGGGCGGGGGGGGGGGGGGGGGGGGACTTCTACCCCCAGTTGAAGTTGACTGACAAACCTAATTAAAAATATATCCACTTTGTGTGTTAACTCATTTAATCCCAGAAATTTTCACTCGCGGAAACCCCTCAATTTCAGCGTTTTTCTGGGTGTTGACTAATTTTGCGAGCCCAACAGAATAGTGTGTTCGCAAGCTATAAAAAAAGACGTATAAATACGTCTTTGGGAGGTGAGGACTACATTTTTGATCACGTATATGTATGTCTTATGGATTGAATGAGTTAAAAACCAACATGTAGCCTCTTAGCTGCTAGCGTAACGCTAACGCTAAATAGCATACCCGTCGCGGTCGAGATTTCGACACAAATGATGCAGCATCACACGCAGACAGACAATACTACGGCACTCGCGATCACATCTTCTTTAACCTCCCCGAAGAACGACTAATATCAGCGTGGTAATGATGAGCTCAGAGGAGGTGCGCCAACGTTTTTTGTCGTTTGCCTACGTCATGAATCACGTTTTCCTAACAGGGTTCGAAGACGTGTCCTAAATATATACGGTATCTATCGAAATACATTCAGATGGAAATACTTTGCGTGTTATTCATTAGAGACAAGAAGCAGCAGCCACCGGCTGGCGTCGACTACAAAATGAAAGCTTTAATCTAAATCCGAAAGCGGCAAATCACATCACATTTTCCTTCAACTCCCAACAGTCTCCATCCTCTCAGTAGCAATAAGAATGGAATGAGCACATATTAATAAAAACAAACAAACAAAAAAAAAAAACAGTTCCATCAACCGACATAAGTCACAAGATGCATCTAAGTGTCATTCGCACCTTTACACTATCACATTTTGTTCAATTTAATAAGTTAACAAAGATGTCGTCAGGCTGTCATCGAATGATCCGTTCACATCGGAGGGGAAAAAAAAAAAAAAAAAAAAAAAAGGCACTCAACCTTCAAGAAATAATTACGGAGAACTTATAGGAGAATGGCACCTTTTTATACAAAACATCAAGTCAGCAGTCCTATCAAGTGATCTCTTCAATCCCCGAGCTGCTCTCACACCTTTGTTTGGCCCTTGTGCAGGTGCGCAAAATCACATTTGGAATTAAAAAAAAAAAAAAAAAACGCATCAAATGAGTGTGAAATCTGTACACGACGGCTCCACTTAGCAGAAAGGAACTTTGTGCTTGTGGCGAAAAATCTTCATGTGTGCGTGGAACTGATACTTCCTCGTGGATCCTGAGCAAAAAAACAACAGCAACAGTTTTTCCCTTTTTTTTTGTTTTGATTGTTTTTTTTTTTTTTGCCTAATGGCCCCAAAAAGCCATGGAATATGGCATCCAGACAAAAAAAAAAAAATCCAGGGCCAATCCATCCAATCATATTCCGTCCCGCTTGTCCTCATTCTCACCTATGAACTTCCCGTCTTCAATGGACCTAACATGCAAGTTTTTGGAACGCGGGAGCGAGAAACCCCACGCAAGCACCGGGGGAGAAGGGATTCGAACCCAGAACCGCCAAACTGTGCGGCAGACATGCTGACCACCCGTATTCCACTCTGGAAAGCAGTTGAGGCATTTATTTGATATCCTACTAGTGCGTTGAATGGCCCATGTATGCGTTCGCTCTTTGTTTTCACTAGTATACACAAATAAGACGCAATGACGTGACGAGTGAAGGAAAACTGCTAAAGTTGACAACCACGTGCTACTAGTTTGCGTCAGAAAATACTACTAGTTAAGATCTGGTGCCTCACTGCACACATGTCAATAGTGCAGAGTTCTTATCCATTATTAATGCAGTTGTACTATTGCTCATGCTACTAGTGCGCAGAAATTGTCAAGACAGTAGTACGAGTAAATAGTCGGGGGAAAAAAAACTACTAGCGCATAGAAAAAAAATCACTTCTCAGATACAGTATAGTTGCTCTATTAGTGTGCTTTAGCTCTACTAGTGCACAGAAATGTCATAAATTAGAGGAAGGAAGTTGTGTGGGGGAGGGAATGTCAGTAGTAAGATTAAGTTGTTCTACTTGTCGTTTAACTAGTGCAAAAAAAATATATAGTAGCGGAATAATTTAATTGGGGAAAAAGAAATGACTAGTACGATAGTCATTCGAGTGCACCCTTGTTCTACTAGTTCTCAGAAGGGGCTTCAGTAGTGCATGTTGGTCATTCTACTAGTGCGCAGAAATGTCACTGTGCAGTGATACAGATGCAGTTTAGATGTTTTACTTCTGCACAAAATATAGGAAAAATGTCACTAGTATACGGAAGGAAGGAGTGAAAAAAAAACATCACTAGGGATCGCCGCTAGTGCGCCCAAGTCGTTCTACTCGTGCGCACAAATGTTATATAATCGTGAAAAAAGTCAAGTAAATTAGTCGTTCCACTAAGGTTTTTTTTTTTGTGGCCGATATCGATATTTGGCAGAATAAAATTCAGATTAATCGTCCGATGAATTAAAAAATATCTCATGACAATTTTACGATACTTTTCGTGTTAACAGCAGAGAGAAAAAAAATGGGCAAAAATTGACAGATTTTTAGTTTTTTTCCTAGGAAGGAATGTGTAATGTCATTTGTTTTCTGTTGTGACGTGTTTAAAAAAAAAATTAAAAGAGCTAATATTGGTTCGATTAAATCGTCCGGCCGATTAATCGGTTGGGCCCTTGTCCGCATTGTCGTACTCGCATACTAGCACATGGGACAATTCGACGTACTAGTAGGTTATTCAATAAATGCTCACCATGCTGCCGGGCAGGGAAAGTCCTTCCACCCATCCTCCTCATCCCAATAGTCATCCGTGGAGTTCGCAATTCCCGAAGCTCCTCCTCCTCGCCTGCTGCTGGACAACTGGGAGTTCGGTAACGGCCACGGCGGTCCCATATGTTAGGAAGATCAAGAAAGACTCCCGTCCTCGCTGGGAGCGCAGCCACTTAACCGCAGCGTCCCAGATTAACACGCAGGGTCCCGCTCTTGTGAAGCTCCCACAGCTGCACAAACTCCTCGGACATGGTGTGGAACCAGCGCTGGGGCTGCATGTCGTCGTAGTAGTGGTGGCTGATGGGCCGCTCGGCCAGGTCCGTGGAGAAGGGCCAGAAGCCGTAGACGCTCACATCGTCGCAAAGGCCCAGCGCCAGGCTGACCATGAAGAGGCCCGTGGAGAGGCGGCGGGCGTGCACGTTGCGGGCCTTCCAGAACTGGCCCACGCTGCGCAGGAAGGCGGGGTTGGCGAAGAGCATGGTGAGCTCGGACGAGGAGTCGGTCAGCGCGTAGGAGGCGCGCAGCGACGGGTCGGTGCTGGGACGCATGGAGAACGCCGGCATGTAGACGAAGCTGGTGCCGTACGCTTTCATGCTATCCAGGAAGGCCTTGCGGGACCACATCAGGTTCTGGAATCTAAAGGGACACTTCATTAGGTACACTTGCATCTGATGATTAAAAAAAGTCGTAACCTTTTTTTTTTTAACTGGTGTTATTTTCTAAAAAGAAATCAAATACCTGACAATTACATTCAATAAATACCAGAGTGAAATAAAAATAAATTATGAATAATTAAAGGACTTACAGAAACAAAACTGAAAAACAAATCACATATTGTAACATAAAACTATCTTAATGTCAACACACAATGCAAATGCATATATTCTTTACCATGTGCAAAAAAAAATAAATAAATAAAAAAATGTATTCGTCATCTTACTGCGTCCTGAGTTGTGGAACTCTTCTTTGTGTTTTATGTTTGCATCACACTGCCCCCTAGTGGCCAAAGCATGAACACTTGAAGGAGCTCAAATCATGAGGCCATTTTTCCAAGTAATAATAAAAAAATAAATAAATCAATACATTTCAGATTTTTATTTTTGTTTTGGTGTCAAGGCACGACCGCGGGTCAGATCTGAAGTGCGCTCACCTCTTCTCGATGATGCTGGGGTTGGCCGTCACCAAGTGCGTTTTGGTGCCCACGTCCTGCACGTATTCCTTGGAGAGCGGCGGGAGGTTACACCTGCATCAGACAAAAATAAATCAATAAATAAATCAATAAAAATCATGAAAATCCATTTCCTTGCGTTGAGTGACGGGTTTGGGTGAGTCATGCAAATACATGCCGAGTCAAGACAAACTCGCGTGACTTGTCGGGCCGGTTTTTGTTTTTTTTTGTTTTTTGTCTTATATTGAAACATGGAGATTTCCCATTGTAATCGGCAAAACTACAAAGCGTGACTTTACATTTTTTTTTCGCAAGGTGAACTTTCTCTGGCAAGATTAGAAACACATGACTTCAAATCGCGGTCAGCTCTCGGATGCAAATGCACCAATATCGAGTCACACACCTGCAGAATGTAACGAGACGTCGCAATGTGTTTTTGCGCGGCTATGCAAAGTAACCGCCGCCGCGCTAGGTTCGGTCGAACAAGCGGCGCAGCGAGTCAAACCGGAGTTTCTTCACCGTCAAGGTCAAACGGCTCGGGATGACGGTTGGCGGAAGTCACCTCATGACAAAGTCGGCCTGGTCGATGTCGCGGCCGCACTGGCTGTGCCGCAGGATGCCGCCGTTGCCCACCACGGCGCACTTCTTGAGGGGGAGAGGCAGAGGGTTGGACTGCGGGAGGGGGGGACAAAAAAAAAAGGTGAAATGTAAAATAGGATCAACATCAACATGACGATCCGGTTTGTAGACTTTTTTTGGCGGAGGTCAACGTGTAATGACAAAAGATTGCAGACGTAATTTTCGCGAAAAAAAAAAAAAGAACAATAAATGCGGTCTAATTGAATTGATTTGATTGGATTCATGGGTTAATTACTTTTGCAGTTGTCTCCCTCATTGAACAATTTAGTTGGATTTGGTATGAAAAAAATAATAAATTAAAAATTAAAATGTTTCTTTTTGTTTATTTGAGGTATATTATATTTGTCCAGTATGGAATTCAAGAAGAATCATTGCTGAAAAAAAATAAAAATAAATCACACAAATACTTCAAATATGTGCAGCAATGCATTTAACGCAAACTCGTATCAACGACATGAATACTGTACAGTCACCGCGTGAACCGAGCGGTCTCGATGTCGACATTCCTCAGCTGATGCCCAATTACAAAAAAGCTCGTCTGTGCTGCGAGCATTAAATCGCAGCTCTAGGGTGAAAGGGGAGGGGGGGGGCAACAGTGTGAGTGTGCATCCAATGTAGCAAACTAGAGTTGAATGAAATGAAGCAGCTAAAAATAGACGCACGTCGGGGGAGTCACGCGGGAAAGCAGAAAAACGCGAGAGAACCAAGAGAAGGGGAGTTATGCAAATGAGGCATGCGTTTGTTACACTGACTCATGTTTTTTGTTTTTTTTTGGGGGGGGGTGATTTATTTATTTATTTATTTTATGTGGAGAAAAGCAACAATTCCTTTGTAATTGACACTCCAAAACAACAGGGGGCGGTGTGTTTTGTTCACGCAAGAATTTCGGACTGAATTATCCGTCGAATTTGGATTCCATAAGGATCGTAGAACATTCTGTTCAAGTATTTGAGGTGACACCCTGAAGTCGGTTAAATTAGCATGATAAATGCCGTTTTCTTTTTTTATTTTTTTTTTTCAGGATTATGTGAGCAAGTCAACACTTAGCGTGTCAAATGCGGAAAATTTCCTGCTAAAAACTTCAGAATAAAATACTACAGTAAATATATAAGTAAACATATTTTTTTATTTTATATTTTTATATTTTTCTCTTTTATTATGATTATTATTTTCTTTTTATAATTTGTGAATGTTACAGAAATAGTATGCTCGCAACTAAACTGTTTTTTTTCCGCAAAATACAGTGCTTCACCTTTTCTGATTATTTTAGTCTCATTCAATTCTTTTTAACCTCGGAATTCCACACACAACACCAACACGAACAAGTGTTTTTTTTTTTGTTTTTTTTTAAATAAAACAATAAAAAAAAAAATGCAAAAAAAAGTTTTTATAACCTATGGAAAAAAGTGAAGTGCTGCAAAATAAACGGAAAATAGCACCATTCAAACTTTAAACACTGCGATTTTTTTGTACAATTTCCAACGAAAACCTTTAAAATGGCCCCCAGCTTTACCTCTCAAAAGGTTTAGCACGGCCACTCTGCTTCTATTATGCCGATTTCTTTTCACCTCCCCCCCTTCATGAATGAACATGCACAGCTTGTGCTTGCAAATTAGGGTCAGATATTCATCTCACCCCCCCCCCCCCCGCCTTCTCCTCCTTCTCAACCCCCTCAGGCAGGATATTAACACGGCGCTCCGAGGCCTTGGTGATGATCTGAATTATTAGAGCGAGCCCAGAACACCTCCAAACAAGGGAGCCTGAAATGATGGAGGAAAAAAAAACAAAAAACAAAAAAAAAAAAACCCACCCCTGCCTCTTCTTTGCTCACCTGCACAAACAGCGAGTGGGTCTCGTTGTTGACCGTGTGCGAGTGGTAGAACTCGCCGTCGTACCACAGCACCTTGCCCACCGGCGCGTTCTCCTTGGTCACAGCGAACAGACGTTGAGGGTCGCAGCAGTCCCTCAGCAGCTTCCTGGGAGGGGGAAAAGCAAAAGTTTGAATTTGACTTGAAATTTTGGAATCGGAATTAATCACATGATCTTTTTTTTTTTTTTTTTTAAGCATTTTAGACAAATTAACGCAAAAGTGGACAAATAATTGAACTTAATACAAATTTGGTTGTATTTTGATTTTTCTGGATTTTCACGATTAGTTTTATTTTGGGTGGTGGTGAAAGGAATAGCAAAGTTTTCTTTTCAAATTAAGATTGAAATTGGGAAAATGAAGAAATTTGAGGACTGCTGCCAATTTTTGTTCATTATAAATTACAACTCGTCCACAGTTTTGCCTTTCAGGTATTAATTTTCACAAGAGTCATTTGATCATTTTTCATGAACTCCCAATCTTAGGATTTTTTTCTGAATGTTTTATTTCATTCATATGTGACTAAAGGGATTCTGTCGGGTTTTGCACACAATACTATTTTGGGGGTTAATTTAATTAATTATATATTATATATTATATATGTATATATATATATATATATATATATATATATAATTTTTTACTTTTATATTCCGTCCTCAACTTAAACCTATTGTGGAAAGAATTTTGTATTTTATTTTTTCAACAGTAATTTGTTTCTTTTTTGAAAAAAAAGAGATAGTCTCCCCTTGAGTTTAGCATTTTAAAATGAACATTTTGTAGGGTTTTTGTACAAAAAACAAGTAATTTGTCGACAAATTAATATTGTCTGCCCTCAAGTTCAGTCTCATCGTGAACTAAAGTAGGATTTTGCACAAATAGAAAATAATAAACTGTAACATAGTCTGAATGTAATTTGGGGGCAATTGAAGTTTTTTTTTTTAATGCAAAAAATTAAACCGCTTCTGAGAATTTCGTAGGATTTTGCACAAATAACAAATACTGAAGTTGGATGCATTTTGCAGGGTAATTGATTTAAAAAAAATGCAAATGAAAAGATTGTCTGCCCTCAAGTTATGCCACACAGAATAAAAGAGCATCAATGCACCGTAAATTGTCAAAATCGTATAATAATCCCCAGAATTGTCATCTTTTTCTTGGCCATGCTTAAATTTAGCCATGCTTGACTGTTCTACTTGCCACGTTTGACATCTCCATTTGAACAGTATCGCATAGATAGGCGTGCCGCTCACTGTGACCACAATCGGCTTTGCTTCTATTTATCGAGCTTCAAGTGATGAGATTTATTAACACAATGCGAGTTGAAGTAGCACGCTGTTTAAGAGAGAAGGAATGCGCGTGCGTGTGCGCGTGTACCTGTAAAGGTCGATGCCAGTTTGGTTTCTCTTCCACGCGTGGCCCTGCTGCCTCAGCACCTCTTCCACGATGTCCTTGTCCCGCGGCATCCGGTACACGGGTACCACGTAGTACCAACCCAGCACCAGCACACACACGGCGGCCCACGCCGACAGCTTGGCCGGGTAGCACCGCATCAACATCCTCCCCGCTTTGTCCGTCTCCCACGCCGATTGTCAGACGCCTTATATGAGCGGAGCGCCGGAGCGGAGCCTCCTCCTCATGCCGCACACACGCGGGGCGGAGTGTGACAGGCAGGGGCGGCCGGGCCGGGCCGGGCCGGGCCGGGTCGGGTCGGGTCGGACCGGGTCGGGCGCTCCGCCGTTTGCCTTGCAGGACCGGTTTTGATTGATGGTCGTTCCGCTCAGAAGAGGAAGCGCGTCGTTCTCCAAGCAAATGCGGGCTTCGCCTGCTTCACCATCGTCGCAGACGAACCCGTCCGTCGTCTCCCTCGGCGGGCGTCCCGTCGGATCCCCGCCCACAAAGGAGAAGGTCCTTCCCGGCGTGGATCCTTCACTGGTCTCGCGGCCTCTCCTTGGGCCTCCGCGGGGCTACTGGACTGAAACCTCCCCTTGCGAGCGGACCCCCTCTTTTTTTGGCAAAGGAGGTGCATTGTCAGACCAGGTACGCTGTCAAACAGGAAGTGTTGGGGGAAATTTCAAAATAAAAGCTACACAAGAATAGATGAACATGATCGTTTAGTACCTGCGTGAAGTTGGCCGAGCACAAACGCAGCACAAACGAAACAAACTATTTCCCCCTATTTTTGCAAGAAATGGGGGCCAACTTCACGCAGGTTCATTTAGTGCAGTTATTTTGGATCAATTTCATTGGTATCGTTTTCCACATTTTTTTAGCTTGTCACTTATTGAGAAGGTTTTTGGGCAAAAGGGTTTGTTTTTTTTAGTGATAGAATTTCATGTGGCCTCACTAGAGACGTAGTCGCCCTGCTAGCATGCAGGAATGTTAAACCTACGTTGCTAGTAAGATTGTTCACACGCTATAATGCGAAGGAGCAGTGAAAATGTTTTAATGTGAATTATCTGATTTAACTTCCGGTTTTGTCACGGAGTTTGACTGATTTCGTGCCAGGTTTTAAATTAGGTGCTCTGCTTCCATCTGGCGGCCAGTTTGAGCATTAACGCCTCAGCGCAGCTTCGGAGCTTTCAGAACTTACAATATCGATTCAATTTATTCTGAGTTATTTTTATTGGTTATGTTTTCAATTTATCTGTTAAAAAAATGACAATTTATTCGATCATTTCATATGTTTTTGTGGGTTTTGAAATCATGTGGCCATTCAAACAAGCGCCAAGCTGCAGTCCCACGAAATGAGGAATTGGAGACGGAGAGCTTCGACGTGTGCATTCGTTTTTTTAATGAATGAAGAATGATTTTTCCCATCCGCATTAGTAGCTTTAACCACTAATAACCGTGAAAACTTTAAATAGAATCAAAACAATTGGCCTAAAGCACAAACAACTCACACAGTGGAGTACAAACATACACTTAACGCACATAATAATTGCAAGACCCGCAGCCCAGCATCAAAGAAAAAAAATCAAGAAAGTATGTAAATGAACTGCGCAACAATTATAAATTTAAATGCCCATAATAACATTAAACACAACTCGCCCCGCTTTCCAACGGCGTGCAAGTTGGTTTGTTGGGCTGACAGCGTTGTAACTGCACTTCCGGCTAAACGAAAACGCATTAAATAGACGCAGGCGCCCTCTAGTGGACATCTAACATACACCTACACGCCGTAGAAAAAAATAAAAACAACGACACACAATGAACAGAAAGTTGTGACATCATCTGCTCTTTTTGCGTGTGCGGAGTTGGGTTGCATCAGGAATAGCGCTTCCACCTGCTGAGGATCACTGAAGAGCAATGACAGAACACTCGGGATGGACGAACAGACAGACAAACAGTTCATCCTTTCTCGTATTTGCTGATCTCCCACTCTTTATATTCCCCTCATTTGCAAAAACAAGGGCCAAAAATATGTCAACAGTGTGTGCAGGTAGTAGCCGACGCTCATCATGACTTCTTCTTCACCTTTCTCCTTCCAACCCTCCGTGGCGGCGAGTGTCAGTGCAGGTCATATGTCAGGTCTGGGCTCGTGCCAGAGCATTCTTGGTGGACCAGACGCTTTATCTGGTCGTCGGCTGGCTGATATAAAGGCGCCCATTGTCCGAGTGGGGTCCATTGTCGTGGGCCGTTTGACTCCGAGAGCACTGCGCAGACACTTCAGGCAAGGTAAGAACTCCATTTTAAAAAGATTTCGGGGAATTCTACGGGACTGATGCTGTATTTCAGGGATGTGTAAACTTTTTTAAAAAACAAAGGCTACGTGTAGAAAATGGATGAAAAGGAGTTCAATATACTCTAGGTCATCATACTCAAGCATTTAGGGCTGTCAAAATTAAAGAGTTAACTTGAGATTAAATTAATAAAAAAAAAATTGTTAAATATTTTAACTCTGTTAACTCTTTGCAAAGCATTATTTAAACACTATACCTTATGAGCTGTTCATCTTTAGCACATCATATCAGAAAAAAAAAAAACACCCTGCTCAAGTTACCACCGGGCCTTGCAAACCAAAACTGCTTGAGTCGAGTGTGGTGCTTGTGGGCAGAACTAAATGTATAAATTTTGAGAATTGTTTCTCAAGAAAATGCCTTTAAATATGACTCACTTTTGCTCATATTCAAGGACCACAAACAGCTATTAGAACAGAGTTTGATTTAAAATCTATTTAATATTTGGTGACTTTGCATTCAATCCAACATATTATTCAAATAAATACAATATATATGATTATTATTATAAGCTTCACAAAATATAGTCATTAAAAAATGTGATTAAATGCGGATTCTTTTTTTGCAAAAGTCAAGCTAAAAAATTAATCGCTTGACAACAATTAATATTTATTATCCCCATAAGAGTGCCTTATTAATTTATCATATACATACTTCCATCTTTCGTTGCTTTCGTTGCAGATGCAGAGCAGAACAGCAATAAACGCCAAGTGGGATAAGGTGAGTCTTCAAACGCCGCTAATCCGCCGTGTCGGGAAAAGGGGACACGCCGTCCTTGTTGTACGCCAAATAAGCGTCTCGAGCTTATCTGCCCCCCTGACAAACCCTTCCCCCCGCCTCCACCGTTGCTATCAGCATCAACGTGAACGTTCGTCCTATAAATATAACTTTTATCTTTTCACATGCCCGTCGACTCGCAGGACTGCGTGTGTGGTTAAGCCATATATGACATACACCTCTTTTATATCTTATATATATATATATATATATATATTTTTTTAGAATTAGAAATCCCTTTATTGTCATTGTACTCAAGTGTGCAACGAGATTAGAGAGCTCCCCTCTCTCTTATACATTTATTTTTCTTTATTTATTGAGTATTTTTTTGCGATTTTAACATCTGTAATTTAAATAAAAGGCAAAAGTAGTCATTTGTTTCAGAATTTTTCATTTTATTTTTTATTTTAATCATATTTATTGACAGTTTTTTTATTTCGTCATTGCATATTTAGTAATTATTAATTGAATGAATTATTAGTTAATATTTCAACAAATAAAACACAATTAATACAAATAAAATAAAAATAATTAAGGCATCTAATTTAAAAATAACTTTTTACTGTATAATTTATTTATATATTATATTTATATATTTATATATTATTTCTTAACAATATTTCGTTTCATATATTTGTAATGTTTATGTATTTTTGCTAAATATTATTTTTTTTTAAAAATGTGAGTCTGTTTATATTTTATCTTCCTTTTTTTAAATTCATGAATTATTCTGCGTATTTCCTTTCTATCGAATCTTAAACCATACTGGCCTTTCTGAAGTTGTATTTTAAGACGTATTTAATGTGGAAGTCAACCCAAAAATGACATCACAGTTGCACAGGTCTCAGGTTACGACCAATCACAGCTCACCTGTTTTCTGAAGCTGAGCCACGATTGGTCGTTTGCCGCGAAAAAAAATGCTCCTAATAAAATACCTTTTTTCTGCAGCCGAAGTCAAAGATCACGGCTTCTCGCAAGCTTTCCTTAAAGGTGAGTCATTCGCCATACGATGGCATCGGCACCTTTTTACTGAAATGCCCTTCCGTCCAATCAGATGCTCCTCCTGACGAGAGCCTGCGAGGATCTGGAGAACGAGAGGCAGGAGCGTGAGGAAGAGAAAGTGCGCTACCTGGAGGAGAAGCTGCCACCCCTGCATCTGTCTGGGTTGTCGCTGGATGAGCTGCAGGTACATCAGACGGCGATAAACGAGCCCAAAGAAACCTCTTGAAAATATTCACACCTCCTCAGGAACTGTGCCAGGAGCTGCATTCCAAGATCGACGTGGTTGACGAGGAGAGATACGACTGTGAATACAAAGTCACCAAACACAACATCGATGTGAGTTTCTCGGTATCTTTCAACATGAAATCCCTTTGCTCATTCCCTAATTTCTTCCCATTATCTTGAGAATTTTATGTCATGGACCTCGATAGTTCCCGAATATGTCCACAAAAAGTATTTCTGCAGTGATAAGGGAGTAGGGAATGAGTGGACGATTCCAAATTGGTTGCTTCATGTTCTGATTAATTTGCTCTTAATTTGAAAAGAAAACTATACCCTTCCTTTCCCAAACAAGGGATAGAATAGCATTTTAACTTCATACAACTTTTTGAATTACTATAAAATTGCCATATCTGAACAAAAAATAGAATCATATTTGTATTAGTTCAACATATTTGTCCATTTTTTTCCTTTTATTTAACAATTAGAATGGCGGCAAAATGTGCGATTAATCGTATTGCAATACTTATATGCATTTATTCTTTATTCTTTGTAAAAAAAAAAAAAACAAACAAAAAAAACATTCACAGTTTAATTACGCCACAGTGTGATTTTTATAAAGTACAATATTGTAGAATGAGATTTTATCTTTGAAAATTTCTACTACTATTTTGGGGGAACGGATCAATGTCATTTCCATTCATTTCAATGGGGAAGGATGATTTGTCATTGCGCTACGGCTTTAAAATGAATTCAGAGTGATTTTGGATCAAATTTTATGCCTGTTGAGTGGTAAATTTTCTGCCGTGTAGATCCGTGAGCTGAAACTGAAGGTGCAGGACCTCGGGGGTAAGTTCAAAAAGCCCGCCCTGAGGAAGGTGAGGGTGTCCGCCGATGAGATGATGAGGGCCCTCCTGGGCTCCAAGCATAAAGGCTCCATGGACCTCCGCGCCAACCTCAAGTCGGTCAAGAAGGAGGACGTCAAACAGGACAAGGTACGACCCCCCCCCCCACACACTGTAACGTTTCCTTTGCAGCCTCACATCGCGAATCTCCTTCCTCCCTCCGCTCAGGTGCTCACAAGCGAGGTGGGCGACTGGCGTAAGAACGTGGAGGCCATGTCAGGTATGGAAGGCCGCAAGAAGATGTTCGACACAGGCAGCGCAGCGCAGTGAGGATGATTTCAACATTGGGGGTCCTGTTGCGAAAAATGTAGGAATTAATTGCCTTCAAGTTTGACGGACGCTTTTTAAACCAACAACAAATTTCAACCTGAGGCAGGAACCCTTTTGTATTGTTCATTGGCTACTTAAAGGGGGAATAAATAATTGTTTTTCCTCAATTGAAATGGACTTTGTCATGTTTTGTGTGGATGGCACGCATTCATGTGTCAATTAATTTTTTTGTCCTTTTATTAACAATGTCAAAATAGATGCGAAGTTAGGCGCCCGAGTGCAATGACAACTTTGAGTTACCATGACAACAGAGCTAAGAGGTGGCCAGTGGCATCATGTATTATTATAAATAAGTATTGTATTTTAAAATGTATAATTAGCATTTTTATCCTCCGTAAACCATCATTAGGGATTGGAATGAATAAAAATCTTGCGATCACGGTTACATTGTCGACGATCTGATGCATGAACTGTTAACAATTTCTTCTATAAATGTATACAATATTTATAATTTCATTTTTATTTTTAGGTCCGTGCCAACTTTCATCATCCCAATTTCCTTTGCAGCATCTGTGCTAATTCTAAAATGTAATTTTCAAATTTTTCATTGAGGTGAAAAATTAACCATTTTCCAGCATGCAAAGTCAAAGACACAAAACGAGCCGCCCTCCACTGTGGGGTGTACGACCACGGGTGGCGATGAGTAAAAATTCCACATCATAAGGCCGAACTGCATTTTTCTCTGCCATGAGGCCCCAGCCACAGATGGTGAACACTTGGACCGTGTATTTTTAGCCTCTTTATCACTTTGGAAGGCACCGTACATTACACGCATGTTTGCTTGTCTCCCTGCTCAGTGGGTTGGCTGGCTTTTATCCATACATCTTTTGTCATCCCGAGAATGGCGGCCACACCAGCAATAGCTTTTGGATATCCGCTTTCACATTTGTATGAAGCATCCCAGCATCCTCTCATAAAAGGATGGACGAGGACGCTCGCATCCATCTGCGGCCAAGCTCCCGTCTGACCTTGCGTGAGACATTTGCTAAGCTGCTAATGACGGTCTCGTCTATAAATAGGCACAACCTTCACATAGAACAAATGCTCCAGATGTGCAAAACACAATTGTCGCCGTGCTGGAGCTTCAGAGATGACGGACACATGCAAGTGTGGCACAACCTAGGCCTTTCTCAGAAGCCACTAGATGGCAGCAGACATCCACGTGACTTTAAGTGTCTTAAGCATGGGCAGAAATCTACCCTAAAAAAAAAAGTTTTATGTAGCTTTGAAACGGCAACCGAGAAGTAGCCTACAAAGAAAACCAAGCCAGGTTACCAAGCCTAAAAGCCATGATTATATTCCTGTATTCCAACGTCATGACCTGCCATTGGCCTACGGGGAATCCATACGTCACAAGACTGACATTGAGGGGAAAACGAAAGAAAATCACTCAAGAGTGTGGTTTAACTGGTAAAAATAGCCACGATAGGGCTAAAATATTCATAAACCCGTGGTGGGCGGTCAACGCCTTCAAGGCATTCTCTGCTGGCTCACATAATCAAGAAATCAAGATCATATTCTTCACATTAATGTCATATTATAGCCTAGTGTTGAATTTTTAGGTTAGAGTTTTTATCCAATTAGAATTCAGCTAGCACGTGTTGCCAGCCAGAATTCGTAGCACGCACTATTCGTTGATAGACAGTTGCGACAGCCAATCAGATCACTTCTGCTCAAGGTAACGAACGTGTCTTGTGATTGGATACTCACTCGTGAGGAGGCAGCGCTATGCGGAATCAACACACCCGGACGGCGGAAGTGGCGACCGTTCGAAAATCTAAAATATATTCTTGCTTTTTTACACCACAATGGCCCGAAGAAGGGAGAAGATAAACTTGTGAGGCCATTTTCCAAACGGACCTTTCAAGAGAAGCTAGGTCGTCCCACACTCACTCAGGAGTGTGTAAGTGTCTTTCTATGTTATTTCTCCAGCCGTGGTGTCATAAATGATGGTAATATAAGGGGCAATTTTTCAAGTCGGACTAAGTACGACTTCACTGAAGGCCTTAGTGTGAAATGCACAGTCCGCCACTGTTGTAAACATTATATTATTGACTAATATTGTTCTGTAAAGTTGTGTGCTGGCTCCCTCTAGTGGTAAACAAAATAAATCACTGGCAACGTGCAGTTTTGAGTACTGGATTTGAGCTTTCGAATCGGTTTAAAAATTTTCTTTAGCTTATGTGCACTAAATCTTAATTGTTAATCATTGTAAATGTGTTAAACATATTTAAGCATTATTAATGATGTTACGACTTACAATAAACATGCTACAATGTTTTAATATTGCTCATAGAGAGCAAAGTATTTTTGCATTTTTTTGTATTGTGTGTAAATAAGGGATCCGCGGGGTTTTATTCTGTGTATGTTTATTATCAAAATGCATTCATGCAGATCATTTAAATGCAGAACTAACAGAAATGGGTCAAAATGGTGATTCCCCCACTCTTCCCCTGCGTGCCTACGTCGTGACGTCACTGCTCAGCCATGACCACTCCCCCTCACTCCACTGATGCTGACACTCCCACCCCCCTACCTTCCTTGCACAGCCGAGAAAGAGCGAGACGACACGAACCCAGCGTCAGTCTCCCGGATCTGCCTCCTCCGTCGACGCAGTCGAAAGAGAGCGCCGGCACCGTGCCTGCACCTCCCCCGCCGCCAGTGATGGAGAGCCTGCTGGATAACCCCATGAAAGCCGTGCTGTACCTCAAGGAGCTCACCACCATCGTGCAGAACCAGCAGAGCCTCATCCAGACGCAGCGGCAGCGCATCGACGAGTTGGAGCGCAAGGTGGAGGACCTAATCGGCGAGAACCGACAGCTCCGGGACCCCCATCAGTACGTGCAGCATCAGCGCCGCCACCACCACCCGACGCCCCAACCTAATCCGCAGCCGCCGGCCTCCCAGGCGCACGCCCACCCGCATCAGCACCACAACAAAGCTGCGAGCGGCCAGCATCAGCATCAGCATCACCATCAGCAGCAGCGTTCCTCCTCCCCTCCTCCTCCGGCTCCTCCCGCCGCGACCCCCGCTCCGGCGCCACACCACCACCACCCGCAGCATCTGCAGCTGGTGCCCGCCACCTCGCCACAGTGCCCGCAAGCCGGACAGGCCAGCCCGGAGACCGCTGAGGAGGGAAAGAGGAGCCCCTGCTGCAAGTCCCTGGTCCCGCAGACCCCCACCACCACGTTGTGCCGCTCAGTGGGACTGTCCAGGAAGGCTGAGTGAGTACAATGCAAAAAAAAAACTAAATCCATTTTCTACACAGTATCTTTGATGAGATTAAAACGGCAAGGGGGAGCATTTTCAAATGACCTCAGCACCTTGAGATATAAAACTGAAAAAAATGACATGTTGACATTTAATTCTGAAGCTGTTCCCCGGCTTAATCAATAATTCCTTAATGGGTATTGATTTATTTTTAATTTTTTAATTTTGTAATTTTTTTTTTACATGGCTGGGATTTTTTATTTATTTATTAAGGCTAGTTGAGTGAAAGTGTTGAAAATAGCTTGAGAACAAATCTATTACGTGTCACTTAATGTGAAATTTGCTGTGCAGCATTATGTGGCCTATAGATTGATAGTCTGGATGCACTTTGACGATGGCAAGTGAAAAAAAAATTTGAGTGAGCCTATTTAGGTAAAAAAAATGGATTGCTGTAATGTGTCGCTAAGTTGGTTTTAAGACCTTTGGAAAAGAGTTTAAGGAAAAATTATCTAACCACATATGAAAGTTTTTTATGTGGTCAGGGGGTCGGCATGAGCGCAGATTTTGATGTGGATAGCTAAATTAACCATTTTTTTTCCCGTGTTAAAATTTAAAAAAGCGTTTGAATATGTTTTGGTATATGATAACTATCGTGTGCACGAGTATGGCGTCAAAGCTTGTTTGCCCGCCGCCGTACACTCAAGGTCATCGACTCGGCCGCCGAGCGCCATCTGCTCCCCTCGGCTGCATTGTTTGATAATCCTGATTGATTCACGAAGACGTGATTCCGCAAACGTATACTGTCATAAATCACGAGGGAAATGACGGGGAGGCTTTAAGATGAGACGAGGATGAGAGTTGACAAGCGAAGTAATGGTTGAACTTTCGATGACATCACAACGGCGAGCACCAATGGGATCCCGGATGACGTTTGACGGGCCAAGCGGGATGTAAACAAGAAGGTTACCCCGGCAATCGGAGCCGGGATGACTTTGAGGGGCTGCATTTGGGAGAAGATCACTCGGATGTGTCATGGAGATCCAACCTAGGTGGAGGGGATTGGATTTTTTTGACAGACGCTTCAATCCTCGGGACGGCATGACATCGGCTCATCGGCGGGATTTCTTTTTCCTTGCTCATTTGCTTGATTAAAAAAAAAAAAAAAAAAAGAAGGAGAGGGCGGGTAATCTATTTGCCAGGCGGTAAATGAAAAACTAAATGCTCCCTCACGTCACACACCTTCCTCATCTCACGCTTTGATGAAGCCAACTCGCATGGGAATACGGCGGCGTGTTGAATCCGCGACAACCTCCCCCTAAAAAAATCCAACCCCAAAAATTGTAACGCGTGTTTTAACGAGGAAAATAACACTCAATATGTCACGAAATGTACAAGTTATCTGGGGTGCTCACTTGGCCACCAGGGGGCAGCATAATACAATCATGCACAAAGTAGACACAAACAAAGACGACTTTCACAACTAAAGTGACTTAAAAAGTGACTCAGCTACAATAATATTTTTTTGCAGAGGATAAAGAATATATGCCTGTGAGTATTATCATATTATTTGTCTTTGTCTGTGTTCAAATATCCGTTGGTCTTTGTTAGCCTGTCAATGCCATTTCCCATTATGAGTTAGCGTTAAGCTAATGGGTTGTTTTATGTTTAATTTAACTCATTCAATCCATTAGACGTATATTTACGTTTTCAAAATTGTAGTCCCTGCCTCCCAAAGACGTATTTATACGTCATAGTCATAGCCTTTTTTTTTTTTTTTTTTTTGGCGTCATAGCTCCATTTTTTTATCTTTAGAACACAATATTCTGCAGGCCTTACAAAATCAGTCAAAAAACGGAAAAAAACCCCGCTGTGATTGAGATGTTTCCTCTTGTGAAAACGGCTGGGAATAAATGAGTTAACAGTAAGTGTGTGGCATGTCATACATTTTCAATTTCAAGATAAGTTTTGTTGTCAGGAAAAGTCTTAATTCTCAAGAAAAAAGTATGTTTTTAAAAAAAAAATCTACAAATTGTTTATATTATCAGGAAAAAATTTGCAAGAAAAGAAATCTGTCATTTTTTTAAATGGTATATTTTATATTAAAAAAAAGCTGTTTATCTGTTTATTTTTGAGGAGAAGAAATCTTTTATTTTTCAGAAAAAAAAAGACGTTTGCATTTTTTTTTGCATATATTTTCTAAACATTTTAAGACACCAAAAAGTGAAAAGAATGAAAGAAAAATGATATATTATGCCTCCTCCTCCAATAATGACCTAAAACGTGGATGTCCGTTTTGTTTGTTTTGACGTCTTTATGCCCCAAAGGAATGAAGGTAAAAAAAAATCAATAGCTTTCCGCTTTTTTCCCGTAAAACACGAGCGCGAGGAGGGGACCGAGATAGATTGCCAACTGATAGATGGGAAGGGGTCGGGCATGCGTGCACTGCGCTCCAATCTTTACTCTCCATCTCTGCCTTCTCAGCACTAATACTCCAAAAGTCAAACGTCGGGCGGAATGGGAATCGCATCCGCTTGCTGGTCATGACGGCGGTGACTCGGCACCCCTGCAACCTAAATCACACGATATTAAATTTGGCTCCTTTTTTAAATTTCTTCATTTCTCAGCAGGGATTTCTAATTTCTAATTTCAGTGTGGACGAAGCTGCCGGCGTGATGTGAGCAAGCTGATCCAAGATATCCCTTGTCAGCGGTACCGTTCTATTAACCAAATGTCCCCATCGTACGTAGCGACTCACAGTGGTCACCGGATCCGTGAAAGAGGGCTTTCTACGGAACAAAACGGGGGGAAAAAAAATACTACCCCCCCTCCATCTGTCGTGGAGATTTCACTCCCTAAAAGCTTAGCGTTGGAAATCCCTCAGACAATTCTGTTGTTTTGCATCAAATTAACTGAGGGAAAACATGCACTAGCGATTCCTGAATGCTGTAGTCGAGCGGCGGAGATAACTCCTTGGCAACCCGTCCTCTTATCGAGCAATGGAAATGCTTTTACAGCTGTGCAGATCCAGTTCAGAATAAGAAGCATTGGCAAAAGGAACGCAAATAACAAAGCTGAACTCGCCGTTCAATAATATAAAAATACCAAAAGGCATATTTTCTTTATCTCTGCAATGAACAACAGTTGTTAGTCGACTGATTGACTTGCATTAGTTGTGAAATTCTTTTTTTTTTTTTATATATATATATATATTAGTTTCTGAATGACTATAATTTTTATTAAGTACCATATAATCTAAAGCTATTTTCCGTACACATTTTTTATGTTGTTGTTGAAACATATTAATGACTTTCCCATAAATATGAATAGTGAAAGAGGATTTGAGATACAATTATTTTGAGGTACCACAACAAGGTTATTAAAGTGAACGAAAATGAACGAAAATCCCTTTTTTTAAAAACAAAAAACAAAACTAATACTAAAACGATTCTAGCATTTTAAAAAAATTAATTGAAATCCTAACAAACCTGCTGTAAAAAAAATAAAAATAAATAAAATTATAAAAAATAAATAATAATAATAATAAAATTAAATAAAAAATAAAAATAAATAAAATAATAAAAAATAAATAAAAATAATAAGACAATAAATTAAAAACTAATGATTATCGCTACAAATTTTCTAGCGCCCCCTTTTCTGCATTGGTTACCTGAAAGTCATCTGCTGATTGGTTCCTTGCGAACATGCACACATTGTTTGTGCACTACAGCGGAGCGACCAGCCTTAGGAAACGTCAGGTATGGTTAACTCCACCAAGGAGCGCTATGCTCTCTGCCGTCTATCTCGGGCTTCCAGGCGTGACGGTGGCAAGCGAAACAGGCATGGCGTGTCCAATCAGCTTCTGATGCATCTGCGTGGATTTATTATTTATTTAGTTTTTCAATTGGATTTTTCGTGACTGAGAACAAAGTGAGGATGCAACTAATTAGCTTCCTGGTCTGACCATTCACTCTCGTGATGACCTTTTGCCTCGGCTAAAGTACATTGGCTGGGCGAGCAATCATTTAAAATCAATCCACTGATAAATAATACCCCAAGTGGAGGAGAATTGCATTCCCCAAACTTCACAGCAATAAATCAGTGCTGCTTCGCGGAACGGCAAATGAACTCCAAGAAGTAGTCCGCTACATTCCCCGAGCTTCACATTCTCAAGCTTTCTTTAAATGTCAGTTCTGCTTCTTTTCGCTCTTAAAAAAAAAAAAAAAAAAAGACTTTCAAGTTTTTATTTTTCCTGTGAGAGGCGAGTTGGGAGTTGTTGGCGAGAGTAAAAAATTTGGACTGAGAATGCTTGTTTGATGATGAGGGTGATGACATTGTATGCAGTAATTTTTTTTTAAATTTTTTTAACGTGATGAAAAAAAAACCTCATTTACTGCCATTGACGGCTAAAGACGTCAAAGATCCATTTTTTTACCCAGCTGGTAGTGAATGAGTAAAAAAATACCTATTTTCTGTCATTTAGTATCAAAATTGTTGGTCTGTGAACTGACTCCATTTTTTTAGTTGAATAAGGCAACTAAAGAACGAAAAAATACGAGATCAAACTGAGCTTTGTCATCTTTGTAGCTACAATCCATTTCCTGTTTTAAAGCTCTGTAGAATAGTGTGCTCAGTCTAGTATGACTGTGCCGACCTTGAATCCTTTTTTATTTATTTATTTTTTTAAACAAGAGACACATTTTTCTTGCTCTTTTGAGCTTGCTCTTGCTCTTTGTCCATCAGGCTCAGTCTCTTGAGAGCAATGCGCTGACGCAAACCTTTTAAGCAGTCTTTTTTAAGATGTCTCTATTTACAGTATCTGCGTGTGTGTGGGTGTGTGTGGGTGTGTGTGTGTGTGTGTGTGTTTGTGTTAGCTTTTAGGTTGAACTGAGAGATAAAGATTGGCGCAATCGCCGGTGTCATCCATTTCTCTCCCTTTCTGCCAAAATTGAAAGCGAATACTTTTTGGCTCGTCCTCATTGATTAGGCAGCACTTTTTGCCCATATTGCCATGAGCGGAATTGACGTCTGATAAATGAAGCAAGCCGAAATGACGTGTAATAACCGCGCTAATTGCCTTCCAGCGGCCCAGCAGACACAAACATGGCACTAAATGTTCTTCTCATCCTGCTTTCTTCTGTTCTGTGTGTGTTGTGTGTCACCGTTTAGGAGCGTCATGAGCGGTGAAAACGCTGGTTATTGACACAGCAACGAGTCGCACGCAAACACATTAGTTACGGGAGGTTAAAGCGACACAGTGGGAGTGCGGTGTGCAGATTAGACAAACCCCCCCCCCCCACACACACACACACGTCCTCCCTCCTCTGCAAAGACGACTCGGTTTAGAGATTTCGGTGCCCAGGCGGTATTAGCCAGTTTCGGCCGGCAGGAGAAAACGAGGAGGACCAGGAAGCGGGGTCGCGCAAGTTCAATTTAATCTCGGGAAGGCTGCATTGATCAAGGGTGTGTGTGTGGTGGTCCGTGTGCGTGTGTGTGTGTGTGTGGAGGGACAAATGTGTCCTCACATAGATAACGATGTATAGAAAATGTGTCAAATCCGAAATAATAATTTTTTCTTTTTGGTTGTACAGCAGATCCTCCAGTGGTCAAACACAAGCTTGTTCCAATGTGAAATAATGGAAATAGAATTAATCTGCAGGAGCATTCCGAAAAGTCAAGCTAGTATAACTAGGGCTGTAACGATTAATCAAATAACTAGAATATTATTATTATTATTTTTTTTTTGGGCTAGGAAAAAAAATCAACGCGAACCTCTCTCAGTCAATCTACTTTTTTGCCATTGGTTTGATTTTAACTCCAGTGATTAGATTTTGATTCGAGATTATTATGTGTGTTATTTCTCGCACAATTATTGGTTAGCTGAATCGATTAATCGACTTCATAATTACGAAAAAAAAAAGAACAAACAAAATCTGTGCCTCAACGCTCTGCACCACACTCTCATTTTCTGACACCCACGTCACTCACCAGACCAAGCCGCACTTTTTAAAGCGTGTTTAATGCAAAAACAATTTACTTTATGACTGTATAGCGAATGTAATTTACATTTCAAGAGTTGCCCAATTTTTTTTTCCACGTTTTTGGAAAACAAGGCCAGTGGCAGGAGGATGTCTTTTTTTTTCTTTTTTTTTTTTTTTCTTTCGTGTGGTGTAAATGTAAATGGTGCCCAGCCAGACGTGAAAATTGTGAGACTACTAAAATGAATCAGAAGGAGAGTGCTTTAAAAGGTAACCCAGAGTTCATTCTATTTCCGTCCCCTTTTCAGACAATTTGCTCTGACGTGGCCAAACGAACGCCCGCGATTGTTTTGGTCTCGTGCGGTTTTCTACACATTACCAAATGTGAGTCGTCAATTTAGACAGGAACTTGAAGATTGAATATTCGTGCTGTTCCGCCACTAGCAGCCATCTTTATCTTCTTTGAAGAGACAAAGATCATTCCTCTTTTTTTTTGTGTTCTGTCTCTGTAAAAAGCAGAAAGTCTTTGTGTCTATCTCCATGGCGACGCCGTCCCGTCTGCCTCATCTGAATCTTCATTTTCTGCTCTCCTTTATTTACCCAGCAACCAAACGGTGCTCCATCAGTTCTGCTGCCCCGCCCCGGAGGCCACCGAGGGGGAGAGGTCGTCCGCTTGTGTCCCCAGGTAAGACGATTGTGTGGCACTTGCACCACGCTTGGAAAAAAATGAACTGTGTGTTAGCGGTACTCGCAACTTAGTTAGCTACCATGCTTGGAAAAAAAAAACGACACAACTACCCTGGTAGTCTGTTGAAGTGGTTTGTAAATGCTTGAGTGATTTTTGGGATTCTAATTCCAGCCGTTTAGCATTCTCAAGCCAAGACTTAATGATAATTCGTTACTTTCATCGGTCCAGATGGCGTTCCAGCGAGCGTGCTAATCCCCAAGAAATTAGGCGGTCTTCGATTGACGCACGATCCATTCCAGAGTATTTTTCAATTTTTTTCCAGGATTTTGTTTTTTTGTTTTTTTTTTGTAAGTGAGTGATTCATCTGCCCAAAGAGCATCGATAGCAATTAAGCCCTCTGCACCAAAATGGTTTGTTTTTGTTCTTTTTATCTGACTTGGCAGAGCGGGCAGATAGGCTAATGGTGACGAATCACATTGGGCTATTGAGCAACTCAAAAGCAATGTGGGTGATGTAACAAGATCAACCACTTATGGCACTCGAACTTGCAAACCACCTCAAAGCAGGACTTTCCCGGGGCCTAGTCCTTTTTTTTTTGGGTTGTTTTCTGATCACATCTTTATTATTTTTTTTTATCCCCCGTTCTTCCAAATGCTTTATTGTTGATTTCCACCTTGTTGTCCGTGATATCACGCGGCATCACATTGCCCCCCCCCCTCCCCGCCCGCTGCCCTCCAACGCACAAAGCGCCGCACCTCATCTCGTCCATTACCGTCCATGCTCACACCATGCGGGCCTTTGTCTGTCCACTGTGGTCACATTGAGTGTATGATTAATTTATTTTTTTTCCGCCCCCAAAATTGTATTTGTGCAACAGGGGAAGTGACCATTGATGTGTGTGTTGTATATTTGTAGGGAGTGTGTGTGTGTGTGTGTGGGGGGGGGGGGAGTTCATGCTGGAAAGTGGTGAGCACATGTAATGCATCTGTGTTCATGTGGAGGCACAGAATAAAAAATGGTGTTGCATGCTTTTTTTGCTTGGCAGTGGTTCGAATGTAGCTCCTTGTCTTATGTATGTGCGTGTGCGTCAGTGTATGTGTGTGACCTGCAAAGCATCAGGCACAGTAGACAACTTTGTGGGCAAACATGTCAAATGTTCTTCTTTGTTTTCAACCCGCACAGATAGAACACATGTTCATGTTGTCATTAAGCGACAGAACCAAAAAAAAAAAAAAAAAATCTGAACAAATAGACATGTGGCACCTGTGATTTTCTTGCAGAAAATACATTATTATTATTATTTTTTTTAAATCTAATTTGCTGTCAAAAGGTCATAAGGAAGTCTTATTTCACCCACACATTTCCTGGTTTACTATTTGATTTTTTTGCCACCATATTACGAAAGGAGTCGTTTGTAGTCAGTTAAAATTCAAACAGTGCAGTGAGAGGTGTGTGCAGCTCCCAAATGGTCAGGACTATCAATCTGCTTACGGAAACTTTTTTCACTTTTCAAAGCTTTTAACTGTTCAATCTTAGTGTTTTATTTACATCCCTACACATTTATTTATTTTTTTTCTCTTTTAGAAATCGGGGACCCTATTGCTGAAAAACTAGTCACGATAGAGAAAAATAGATCAGTTTTGGAAAGGGCCTTAGGGACCCGCGTTGGCCTGAATTCATATTGAAATCTTTTAATTAGTCAGCTCATGAGGTTTGCTTGACCATCCTACACATTTCATAGCCCGGCATAAAAAAAAGCGTTCATCACACCTGAGAGTTTCTCTTCCCTCTCCACTCCGCAGCTTATCTCCGCCTCGTGAAATGAGCCCCAAAAAGGAGGAGGGTGGGATGGAGTGGCTTTTATTACAGAGGAGATTTCATAAAAGCGCAACGTTTTGATGACTTTGCTGCAGCATCTCTTACGTGCGTGCGTGTGCTGCATCTTCCCACCTCCGAATCAGCAATTTGAATCTTTTTTTGCTGCCTCAGTTTTTGTCTTGTGTACCGCTTTAAAGCCATTTTCATAGTTTGGGGGATTAAAAAGCAAGAATTTGATTTTTATTGATTTTTGATAGGTCATTATACTAAACTACTTATTACTACTATGTCGTTACATATTATTAAACGTTTCTGCCTTATTTTTTAAATTTTCTTTTACTATCGAGCAAGATTCTGTCAGCATTTTTTTTCTCAACGGTATTTGACTGCCGTATTTGAGGTCAAAGCTGAAATCAGCAGTTATCCGTAAATCATGAGCTCTCATTCCCATTGACGCAAATAGACGTCATTTCACATGTTGGTTACATCGTGATAGCGTTGCAAAACTGCTTTTATTAAAGCCAATAGCAGCTCAGAAGCTATTCCTTGTGCGGCCAGGCTGGAAAATAAACACATCAGTCCCGTTTACGCGCTTTTGGAATGACACTCGGCACGCTGCAGTGCATAGACAACAGTCACGGCCGGTGCCGGAGCCAATGTCATTACATGCCGTCTTATTCGTCTCTCAGGGGCACTCAGAACAATTGTGCAGGCCTGCTGCGGTCCAATGTCCCGAGTGTGAAGGTGAGTGTTTGTGTATGCAAGGGAGAGAAAAGGAACTGAAAAAAAAAAAACAAAAGGTTTTGTTTGTCTAGATTTTCTGCAGAGCCACAATTACCGCGCTCTTTGGGTGCTAATTGAGTCCCGAAACAGCACCCGGAGACCTCAACTTGCCGACTAACATTTAGCACGTTTTGCGTTGCACCTGGTGGGCCCAACTTGTAATACTTGTAAAAGTAGCAACACGGGGACCTTTTTAATGACGTACAAATTATCCATACAGGGTCTTCATGCTCCCTGTTTGGTTTTACAAGCTCAGTTTTTTGCAGAAAATCTGTCTTCTATCTGTTTCGCTTTGTAATTCCTTCACATTGTTCTTTATAGTCCCAAAATAAGTAGGTCTTCTGGGGCTGACGTCCGCACGGTAGATCAGGGGGGAAAAGAAAAAACGCTGACAATGCGTTACTCGGCTATAATGAGTCGGGAAGCAGCGCAGGGGAGGAGTGTGCAGTTTCGATCACAGAAATAAAGAGAAATAGGGCTGCAATGATTATTCGAGTAATTTGATTCCCAAAGAGAATCGAAGCGGAATCTTTGCCTCACATCTTCGCAGGATTTTTATTTAGTTTTTTGTCCAAATGGACTTATATTTCAGCAGTAGTACAAATAGGTTGTCGCGATGGCCGTGAGCCAAATCGAAAAGAGTTCATTTCAAATTTAGCAAGGAAGTTCAAGTGAAAAGTGGACTCAGCATGTAACAATCAGCAACTCGCCAGCCACATGCACTGACACCCATATCACTCACCAGCCCTGGTCCCGCCTTCTAAAGCCATACACGCACAGTCACAGATACTACAGTATGCAACATAATTATTTCTCCGATTGCTCGATTAGTCAGTGGGATAATTGGTGGAATAATCATTTCGCTGAGGTGAGTGACAAAATATTAGGAACAGCTTTGCATTGTGATGCGCAATTCCTCGTGTTCACCCCCCCCCCCCCAAAAAAAAAAACAAACAAAAAAAAAACGCCTGTGCTACTCTAACATAAGGTGATTAAAAAAAAAAAAAAAGCAGCCAGCATCCTTTTTTTGGACCGTGTCATGCTTTTGACACCAAGTGCCTCGCCATCGAGCACTTTTTCCGTGCTGAGTCATGCTCACAGCGTCACCCTGTCACTCCAGGTGTCGCCTCGGCTTTGGCTCCGCCTGTCACCATGAATTATCCGTTCAAAACGCCTGTGTAGAAGAGCCGCAGTGGGAGGGAAAATGTAAAAAGAATGAAAATGAATATTAATAGGACTAACACTAGCGCAGTTGGCGGCGGAGGGGGGGGGGGGGGGATTGCTTGTTTGTTGGCGCCGTCCCCATGCAGCCATTGTTGAAGCACGCGTTAGCCGGGAGCTTTAACTTGCGAGATGGGAATACCGAGCTCCAAGACGGGGATGACGGCGTCCGCAGGTGCGCAAACAAAACAAAGCGTGAGCTTCCTGGTGTTGAATAAATCTTATTTCTGCCAGCTGATGCACGTACGCAGCTGCGTTTTCTGTGTTATTTATTTATTTATTTATTTTTTTTCAACAAAAGGGAGAATTATGAACTTCCTCACTCGTTTACCGGCTGCTATCGATTTTTTTTTTTTTTTTTTTACGCCAACTTTGCTAAAGAGTGTTGTTTACGAGGCCACCCGAACGAGTTATTGATCACCATCTCCATAACGGAGCCATCATTCTTTAATTAATCGCACCAGATGAGCGCCGCTGATTTCACACTTTGGGGTTTAGCATGATGACCTAATGCGTTCGCTTTTTACCAAACGTAGCGTGCTGCTTTTTGAATAACAAGAGAGGTCGACAACAGGTTAGGTGACTCATGGACGGAATAAATGGGATGAAGGGGAAAATGTTAACCATCGGGAAGACTCGAGGCAGGTCAGGTACTTTCATATTCAAAAAAACCTAGTGGCTTATTTCTTGGAAGTACCTGTCTGAGCATTTAACTCATTTACTACCATTGACGGATAAAGACGTCAAAAATCCATTTCTTTTTTTATTTTATTTTTTTAACTCTAGGAGTGAATGAGTTAATTGAAGCATAATTCATTTGTGCACGACAAATTTGAAAGAATGTCTTGAATAGAGGGATGGAAATGTTTATTTATTTTATCCGATTCATTGATAATCGACAGATGAATCCATAGTGGCGTTCGTTGCAGTGCTGGAGTGCAGAAAAACATGCACACAATGCGCCCTTTTTTTCGCGCTCATATGGAATGTTTCCTTGGCCTTGTTTTCTCCACCTTGTCAACGTGCGAACAGATGCGACTCGATAGCGAGAAAGCCACCGCGTGGGAAACCTGACGATTGTTCGGCCATTATGCACCAACATGTTTGCCATGAAAGCCTCTATTTGCATTGCGCCGGCCTTCCGCTTCTTGGTGGTTCAAGTCCAGTTGAGGAAGGGCAAGCGATAAATTCAACCTATACGTTACCGTCGCATGAGCATATAGATGCTGATGAATGCAGAAGGTTTCCACTCTGCATGATTCATTTTCCGTGAGGAGCAGGGGATACTGTACATAAGAGCGGGGGATGGGAGAAGAGATTTAGTCAAAGTGACAAGACACAGCTTCAAAATAAAGCGAATTTGCGTCTTGGAATAAAGGGCAGAGCGATTGCATTGCTAGTCAGGCCAGCGCGCTCGTCCATCTTCGCCGCCGAGGGCTCGTCTCCGCCCTCGTCGGCCCGCTCTGACACCCGGAGGCGCTAAATCTTCCGACCTAGCGGCGGCCGTTAAGGATGGACGACGGGGCGGCTTGACAGCGCCCGTGAAGAGAATATGAGGGCGAGTAAAGCGTCACTTTGTGCTGAGTCTCCAGCTGTGGCGCATAAATACGCACATTCGCGTTTCGCTGCGGCCGCTGTCAATTGGCATGCTCAATAATTCATTAGCTGCTTTCACACCGGCCAATCTGGGAGAGGGGCTTTTTAAAAAAAAAAAAAATAGATACTTTATTTATCCCGTGAGGAAAATTAGGTTGTCACGGCAGCAGTATTCCCAACATAAAAACTGAGCAAGGAGCAACCAACCGATGAGAGAGAAAATTTGAATCCAATCTAAACAGAGAGCTGTTTCCAGTTGGTCTGAGATCCCGTTTTGCGACAATATTAACAGCGTTATATAATTCCATATTATATAGCAAACTAAAAGGAACTATAATTAGATCAAAAATGTCTTTTCTTTTTGTATTTGTGATGAATATCCTACCTGAGATTTCAGGATTCATTTTTAACATATTTCTTATGGGATTGTTTACTTTACTTTAATACACAAAATATTTTTTATTTTTAATTGCACTTGACAAACACTCCATATATTTAAAAAACTAAAACAAATGGTAAAACTAATAAAAAAACAAGTAAAAATGAAGTGTTCTTGAACAAAAATAACTTGCTCTAAAAATGAATTAAAACAAAAAAAAAAAAATAAAACAAAATGAAAACAAACTACAATAAAAAAAATCAAAAACTATAAAATCCATTCTATGCTGCACATTGTGACATTTTTGTGTCTGGAACTGTACATTAACATAATATGACCCCACCCCCAAAAAAACTGATGCTTACGAAATGGCCAGGCTTCATTTGAAAAGACTGCAAGTCGACATAGCAGGCTGCCTTTTTAAAAGTCATCTTCATATTCCGCCCACCCCAACTCTACCGCGTCTATTTTTTGCTCACCTGCCGCAGAGTGAAGAAGTGACTTTATTTCACTATCCATTATTCATCCTACGTACGTCTATTTTAGAAGGATCTCGCTAAAGGCCATTACGGATACTTTTCTCCGCAAGCTAAAGCCCCGCCATGTGTGACACCACCAACAGAAACGCCAGATGAGTTATTGCCAGTCGGGCACATTTCGACTCATCTCAACGAGGTGTCATCCAAAAAGTTCCGCGTTGGGCGACGAGCATGTTGCCGCCAGGTAGCCATCTTGTTGTGATGTGCCAGCAGGCCGGCAGCACCGAGAGCAATCCGTGGGAGTCGTGTTCTGGCACCTCCACTGTGTCAAAATAGCGACATTTCAGCGTGAATTTGCCTTTTTAACTCGTTTAATCGCAGCCGTTTTCACCAGAGGAAACACCTCAACTAAAGCGTTTTTTTCAGAATATTGACTGATTTTGCAAAGCTGACAGAATATTGTGTTCTAAAGATATAAAAACATGGAGCTCTGACGCCAAAAACGAAAAAAATGCTAAGACGTATAAATACGTCTTTGGGAGGCGGGGACTGTAATTTTGAAAACGTACATATACGTCTTAGGGATTGAATGGGAAAGGGGAGCCAAATCCAGCAAGTAGGTCAGGCGGGAACGTCGGAAAAAAGTACTTAGAGCAAAGTTGAAACAAGCATTTTGTTAAGGATCTCTTCAATGTGGAGTGTTTGATTGAATTTTCTTGATTTTTACAAAACTTATATTGTGGGATGGCACAAGTTCCTTATTGGGTGCAGGTCCAAATTAGGATGATCCACTGCTGTGTGGAAAATTTAATATAATAAAGTCACTGAAGTCATTTTCCATCAACACAATGGCATTATTTTATCCCGACAATCAATTTTAATTCACTACAATCCGATAATGGACCGTTAACTAAATGTTTCGCTTTAAAAACAAAAGCACACACTTGTATGAGCTGAGCATGACTGTCCTGATTTGTAATTCTGTTTGTGTGTGTCACAACTGGCTGTCAGTTTCACATTTTTTTTTCCGAAGATATTGCTGCTGTATTTCTTTTCCATCCAACGTTTTTGTGCACCAACCCTGTGGGTTTTTTTTCAGCTGTGTCCTTTCCTCGACGTTGTCTTTGTCTGTCAAGTGCATAGACGACAAGTGAAGCACAGTCAAAATAGTTCTATTTAAAAAAAAAAGAAAAAAAAGATGGGGTCCCCTCGTCTTGCCGTTTGCATCCCAGGAGAGAGAGAGAAGAGGTCATGGTGGATGCGGCAAGCCACCTCACTCTGCGTTTTCTCCTCCTTTCTGCAGCGATGACCTTTCTCCAGACCTGTCAGTGGGGGAGGAAGGGAAGGGAGGAGAGGGGGAGCTGCAGAGTGAGGCCCTGTCACAACCGCAGCCCCAACAAGAGACGCCGCCGCCACAGCCCAAACCCGAACCCGAACCCGAACCCGAGCCCGAGCCCCCCAGGGCGCAGCCGCCGCCCCCACCTGAAGCCGAACCAGAATCTGTACCCCAAGCAGAAGCCGAGCCCGTACCTCACTTTGATGCCCCGGGCGAGGAGGAGGAGGTGTTGGAAGCTGTGGGGCAAGAAGGGACGGACGAGGAGGAAGCAAAGGGAACGCAGGATGTCGAGGATGCCCCGGAAGAGGCTGAAGTAGAAGAAGAAGAAGCACAGGAGGAGCAGGAGGAGGATGAAGAGGAGGAGGAGGAGGAGGAAAGTGAAGGAGCCAAAGGGAGCAGCACGGCGAGGAGAGCCAGCCTCCACCACACGGCGTCGCCCCTGAGGGTGCAACGCAACGGGGCCGGCTCGCACTCGGCCACCTCCGACTATGAGCTCTCGCTTGACCTCAAAAACAAGCAGGTAGGGGTGTGTTTGGGATGGGGCTCTAATCCTGGTGCGTGTGTGGAACCTTGAGGTTTTTCGATTGCTCTCTATTGGCGCCAGTGGACTGGTCAAACTTGATCTGCTTCTACATCATCATCATCATCATTCTCATTCTCACCACCATGGATCCCCATCATGCTTTTGTCATTTTTTTAACCACTATGTTGAATTCCTTAATGTATATTTCTTTAAGAACGATGGAAATGATTTGAATCCTCTCTCTGTTGCTTAGTGATTCTCGGCGGGGCTTCCGCAGAGAATAAAAGCACATGATTGTCCCCCATCTTGTTCTGTACTGATGAGTGCCTATGAAAATATTAATAAATGTGCCAATATATGATCGCCCCCCCCCCCCCCCCCCCCCCCATGCAATCTTGTCTTCCCGTCCACGCGCTCCCATCCTATAGCCCATCTCCATTTCCCAGACCATCATCAGTCATTTACCGTCGATTGTTTTATGTCCATCGACTAACCCAGCATCCCCCAAGATCTCCACGCAGGTAAGGAAACAGAATTAGTTCCACTTGGACACAACAACTGATATCAATGCGCTTTCAGTGACACCCTTGCTGTTCTTCTGTTTGAGACTTTGGTTGCAGAACGGTTGTCTTTTTTTAAAATTTTTTTTTAACGTCGCCATCACGACAACAGAGACGTAGATTGCTTCCACCGATCTCCTGTCTGTAGAGAGACGTGTGCGTGGGATGGATGCATCCTCCGATCAATGTGGAACTAATTGGAAGTGCGGGGCGATACTTTGATTGTGGTGCAGTAACCTCTGGACTTGACTATCATTTTGTGTGCAGTTTGCGTAAACACGTGGAAAATTATTTGTACCGAGATGGCGGTCATTCTAAAAACGAGCGTTTGACTGAAAACTCGCAAAAGCAAGACACAATGAATATCCAACAGGGTCACAGGTCGCATTCTTTGGACGGTATCCTTTCTTGGCAAAGGCACGGTGTGACGGGTTGATGTTAAGAAATATCTCACGTTCTTAGCGATGACACTGGTCTCTGAAGTAGTCTCTGACTCTCCGAGAGATAGATTGCTGGCAACGGCAAAAGAATGACGTCAGCTCTTTAATTATCGTCTCGTCCTGGCATAGGAACGCTATGTTGTGGTCGCGTCCCACTTCTTGCCGTTGCATAATCAGCTCATTAATCATGCAGCTGTTTCTCCGCTTTGAGACATTTGCATGAGCACGAGCGCAGCTAATGACCCCTTGACTCCCCTCCTGGATATGCGCTCGGTTCTCGGTCCATCTTGTGTGTGTCGTGACACCCAGTACTTGGAAGCGCTGATTCACGCCGGAGTGTTTTGGTGTTTTGTAGCACGACTTGACCTACAGTTGTCTTCAAAACACTTTTAAGAAGTAGATTATTCATCAAGACCATCCGTCACTACCGGGCGCCCGGGATATGTCAGAGCTCGTTGGGAAGCATGGAAGGACTCGTGTTTTAAATGGTCCATCATCATTGTGAACTTCCTTCAACCTCGCTTTTCTTGCAATTATCTTCCACGCAAGAAGCTTTTGAAGTCTTTAAAATATTCACATGTCCCTTTCATCCTCCCGTATACGTATCCTTTGAAAAGGCGCTGTTTACTTTTTCCCCTTATAGCTTAGTTTACCGCGCAGAACGCCCGGGTTCAATTTGCCCTTCAAAATCGATTGAGCAAGTCCGGCCGGTGGCAACACAGATCTTCAGATTAATCTCTCTCCATCAGCGCTTAGTGAAGTGATCAGGAGTCCAAGTGACTGCCTGCAACTGAAGAGGAGGGGCGACTTTCCCCGTCTTTCGCATCCTACGTCCTCCCCCACAGCACTGTTCACGTGTCATTGTCGTCTTTGTCTGCCGGAATAGTCTTAATTTGCCGAGTCTAAATGCCAGGCTAGTTTTTAATCCTCTTTCCTACCTTCCCAGTGGCTGTAATTCCGAGTGTGTCAGACTGGCACAAAGAGAGCAGCGCGTCCTCAAATGCTTTCTTCAAAATCCCTGACCCAGCCTACTGAGGCCAACACCGGCGTAAAAACCCGCAATATTTAATCAAAGGACAGCTCTCCAAAGTTTCTTTGGATTATAAGAGAGGCTTTTACAAATGGCTTGTAAAACTTTTCGGGTTGCTGTGTTTTGACGCCTTTCCACATCATTCAGCAAAAAGTATCACGGTGGTTAGAAACAATCTGAGCCTCTTTGAATGAATTAAAATTAGAACCGAAACTTGTAACGCGAGTCGATCTTTCACACAATAAGCATCTGTAGCTCCTTAATGACACAAATTTAGAGTATGTTTATTTTGTGAACACGGTTATCTCTGCATGCCAAAACCTCCTCCACTTGTAGCTTTAATGAGGTTTAGAGGAGCAACAGAAGTATAATCGTCTATTAAGTCTGAACAAGAACAGAGTTTGGGGTGTGGGCCAAGATAAGAGCTCACTCTTGAGTGTTTCCAGAGATACACATGCCTTGATTGTTCTGGGGAAGCACGGACGTTTCATCAAGTGTTTGAGCATCCGCCAGACAACGGAGAAGCTACATGGCAACTATCAGTTTCCCACAGACTTTCAGCCATCTTTCACAGGCAAGATTAGCGGCGCATTTAGTCTCAGACAATTTAAAGGACCTCTCTGCGGAATTATGAGTTGTGTTTGCCGGGAAAATGAGCGCTTTGTCCGAATACTGGTTTGCTGCACGTTTGTTTTTCATGAGGTCAAAAGCAGACTGTCGGTGCAGATCAGTTCAACTCTGTGGCTTCATGACCCTTTCGGTTTCCCGATTTGTGTACCCATCCATGGGGTGCCCTTCCTTTTCACGGCCCAGCTCCATTCATTCTGATCCTTTCTTGATATTCATCGTCAATGCCCCACCAAGACTCTATACCAGGGGGGTCAAGATCCAGTCTCTCCCGGCTGCAACCCAACAGATTCAGCAAGCTCTGAAGAAGCCTGATAAGTATCCTGCTCATGTGAATCAGGTGTGAGATGGAAAACATGCTGGTCACCGGCCCTCGAGGCCTGGAGTTTGACACCCCTGCTCGATACCACTAACGGCTTTAGTGATGATGGTCATCGTCACTGTCCCCATTTGGCCTCAGTTACGGGACATCATTATCGCTTGGAGGATTTTCTTGGTTTTTCTTTTTACTTTACTTTAAAAGCTCGGTATTTATCTCCTCTCTATCCTTCTTTCCAGATCGAAATGCTAGAGCACAAATACGGCGGCCACCTCATTTCCCGCCGCGCCGCCTGCAAGATTCAGACCGCCTTCCGCCAGTATCAGCTCAGCAAGAACTTTGAGAAGATCCGCAACTCACTGCTGGAGAGTCGCCTGCCACGCCGCATCTCCCTGCGCAAGGTGCGCTTGCAGAACACCGAGGGCTTCTCGGCTGAACGGGCCCTGGCAGAAGGCTGCAATTTGGCGGGCATCCCTTTGGTGCGGTCGCCGTCGCTGCCAGCCACGGTGGGCGGTAGCCTAACCGACCTGGAGGACTCCTTCACCGAGCAAGTCCAGTCCCTGGCAAAGTCCATAGACGATGCACTCAGCAATTGGAGCCTCAAGACCATGTGCTCGCTACAAGAAGCCGGAGCTTATCAGTTCAGTGCTGCATCAGGCGGAGGAGAGGGCTGTGGCGTGGCAGAGTCGTCCATTCATCAAGCACCGCTGGACCCCACCGACTTGTCCAAAAGCGCCAGCAAGCTCATGATGGCCTTCCGAGATGTGACGGTTCAGATCGACAGCCAGAACTTCCGCCTTTCGTCTTCCGTCATGGAGTCCGTCACCGTGGGCAGCTGCGCCCAGCAAGACGGAGCTGCAACCATCACAACCAACTCCACTCCTCAGTCCATCCCGCTTGAAGAACCACCCGCTCCCCCATCAGCTGAGCCCATTGATCCCCCTCCTCCCCCTCAAGAGCACCCACCTCCTCCAGAAATAGACTTATGTGATCAAGATATGGAGTTCCCCGCTCCCCCGCCCAGTGAGGAAGAACTCAGTGGAGAGGACCTTCCACCCTCGACCCCCCTAGACAAAATGGCTCCCCAGCAGGAGGCCGCGGTGATGGCGCCGCCTCCGCCGGAGCCACCTAAACCTCCGCCACCTGTGTCCGAGCTGCTCGGGGTCAATCGCAGCGGCTCGGAGACGGCTGACAACAGCTCGGAGCAGATGAGCAGCAGCAGCGCATCCACGGAGGCCCGCTCCACGTCGGAGGCCTCCTCCAAGGAGGCTCTGCAGGCAATGATACTGAGCCTGCCGCGCTACCACTGCGAGAACCCCGCCAGCTGCAAGTCACCGACGCTGTCCACTGACGTCATGCGGAAACGCCTCTACCGCATTGGCCTCAACCTCTTCAATGTGTGAGTAATCTCCTGTTCAGTACATTTTTCAGGTAAACTGAAAAATATATATGGACTTTTTACTTTACTTTACTTTGTCAAAATAGGCTTGTGAATTGTTTCACTCTCCTAAAAAAACACAAGTCATTCACTGGCAGCCCAGGTAAAATAAACATACTTTTTGGCTTTTATATCCCTCAGTGGCAGTGAGTGCAGAGTGGGAGTACCTCCTCTGGTAACCACTGCTTCATAATTCTTAGTTAGAGAGCTTCCCCCCTCTAGAAGAGCTCAAGCCTTTGCACGGATGGGAACGCGGCGCGGATTAGGGTCATGCAATCTTTCTTAGAAGTCTCTTAAAGTGTCCGCTGTCCATTTCAATTCACATCTACGACTAAAAGGGGCGGAAAAAAAAAGGCAGCAGGCGGTCGGACATTCAGACTCGTGACAGACGAGAGCAAAGTGGTTCTCGCGTGCCGGAAAGAGACCTGGGAGATGGGGGTGTTGCCATGGCGACAAGAGTGCACGGGTTGCCGAACGTGGCGATGCGGCGGAGGCGCCCGCATGAAACGTGTCACGCTCCGTTGTTTTTGGTGGCAGGAAAGTTTGTTGGGTAACATGTCGTTACACTGCGCTGGCCACTTCATTGAGTACACGCTGTGATTCTACCATAGCAAAGTGCGTTGAGTATTTTTGTTCTCTTATTAAACTCAGATGTTTTTTCAAAGAAATTCTCTTGAATTATCATTGTCAAATTGCTTAAATTTTATTTTTTATAATTTAAAAAATTTTTTTTCTTCGTTCTACTGCAGTCTTCCCTGTAACAAAAATATTTAATTACTGGGAAAAAAATTACTGGAAACCCGCGACAAATCACAACCTCAATAATAAACAATATATATATATATATATATATATATATATATATATATATATATATATATATATATATATAATTATTATTTTTGCAAAGGCAGAATTTGACTGCTGCTGCGCGTGAACTCATTATAATGTGTTGGTGTACCTAATGTTACGGTCAGATTAGCTGTCTCGAAAGTAGTTTACACCCTTTCGAATATTAACATTTAAAGTGTTGTTCATGGAGAAGAGGGGGCGAGCCATTCATCTATTTTTGAAAAAAAAAAAAACAGGTTTCTATCAAACTGTTTTCATTCATCATTGTCTGAAAGCATCCAGAATTCAAATCTTGAGTTGACTTAATACTGCGAGGCTCCTGCAGCGTTGGCGAAGAGGCACAGCATCGCTCCAACATACAAAGATCTTGATCTCTCCGTCGAGGTGAGGTATTACAATTAGAATCTTTGTCATTTGCACTCTCTTATTTATCTAATTTATATATTTGTCTGTATTATTGTTGTATTGCACTGGAGAGGGGAGCTCTCTAATCTCGTTGCACTCTTGAGTACAATGACAATAAAGGGATTTCTAATTCTAATTCTAATTCTAAATTTAACGAGTCTGCTTACTTCCTTGACACCAATAGCTTTCTTCTTAGCCAGGGCTTTGGCATTATGTTTGGCAAATTTTTTTCAAGGGCATACCACATTTTTCATCGGAGCAGAGGCCTTTTAAATGCAAATACCGATTTTATCAAGGGGTAAAACTGTTTGATTGGCAGCCGGTTCATGTCCTCTTGATCTGTTGGACGCATTTTAAAAAGGTCATGGAGTAGAGTACACACAACTGACGTGAAGTGGTGAATAATGTGTTGTGTGTTTAAGGGGAATGAGGTGACGGAGAGTCTGTTTGCAGTTTAAAGATAAACACACTTTTAATCAATTGGCTGTGAGGGAGGAGAGCGCCGGGACAGTAAAAACGAGAAATCAAGCTCCGGGTTTATTCTTTTAACCGCACTCGGCTTTAATAACAGCCTGCGAGCTTCGGGCTAACCTCGTCGCTCTTTTGACGACGCAATAAAAGATCGTCAGTGGTCGTCAATCAAATTGCCGGACTCACTTTGTAAAAGCGCACCAATTGTTAGCATGTTAGCAGAGGTTGTGGGTTCGATTCCGGCTATTTTGGATTTTCACTCGGAAATTGTGTTCAAAAACCCGAGTAGTCGCTAAACATAGTCTTACGACAGTCTTATCGACCTTCGATTGTCGCAAAATGAGCTAACCAGAATACCCCAAACAGCTTCGTGCGATGCGGCAATCACAAAATTGATCATCACTTCGCCAGGATTGTCTCTCCCTCATCCTGCGCCACTTATCCGATTCCTCTCGAATTTGCCCCCCTCCTCGTCCATTTGCCGTCGCAAATGATATTCAGCGTGTGGGACTGGCGCGCATGTTGGGAAAACATTGAGTAATCTGCCAAATTCGCTCGACGACACGTCAGCTGTCAGGAGAGTGGGCGAGCAGATGCTTTCAGAGCCGCGACCGCCGGCTCGCTCACGCTGCCATTTGCTCACATCTGCTCCGTCCGGTCCTCTCTTTGTCTCACCTTTGACCTTTAGCCCACCCTCACCCCAACGTCCATTATCCGGGTCCGATGAATTATGCACTGCCACGATACTTCACTCATTCAATCCATCAGACATACGTGTACGTTTTCAAAAATGTAGTCCCCGCCTCCCAAAGACGTATTTATACGACTTAGCCTTTTTTTTTTTGGGGCGTCATAGCTCCGTGTTTTTATAGCATGAGAACACAATATTCTGTTGGCCTCACAAAATAAGTCAAAATCCAGAAAAACGCTGGAATTGAGGGGTTTCCTCTAGTGAACATTTCTGGGATTAAATAAGATCATGAAACATATAATATGATTCTGTCTTCATCTCCGTCATCGTCACCAGGAATCCCGACAAGGGCCTCCAGTTCCTGATCTCGCGCGGCTTCATCCCAGACACGCCCATCGGCGTGGCCCACTTCCTGCTGCAGAGGAAAGGTCTGAGTCGCCAGATGATCGGCGAGTTCCTGGGCAACAGCAAGAAGCCCTTCAACAGGGACGTCCTCGAGTGAGTGGACGCCGTCGTCTCCGTTGCCACGGGGATGTAAATCTCACACAAGCAAACATTTGCATTTAAATGACCGTTTTTTTTTTTTTTTTTTTTTTTTTTTAAATTTGAGTTGCTCGCTCATATTCGCATCGCTGGTAATGGCCGCTTTGACATGGCGATACATCATTTAATTTCTTCTACACTTTTAATATCGGCAAGGTCACAGACAACACGTTTTAATGTGAGTGTAGGTGTCCCTAATGTTGTGTCCGGCGTGAGGAGGTTTGACCTCTAATGCGTCCCCTGCGGCGTGTCGCCGATGCTTCATTCTCCACACGTTTCCTTAAGCATAAACCACACACATTAAAACATCGCAAAGTCAATTAAGCCAAATTGTGGTCATGGATTTGGCCCGCAGGACTAGTTCCATTGATGGATGTGGCGCAGTAAGATTCTTGTCTTGTTCCAGCCCCGCGGTCGTCTTCTCATTCGGTGCTCGCAATACGCTTCCAGCTGGCGTCGTGTTGCTTTTTATGCGTTGCTCTGCCGCCTGCCTGACTGCCAACTCCGTAAAAAACGTACGTTTTTAAGGCCCGACAGCTGCGCCGTGGACTGTGAAGTTGTGTATGTGCCGACATATTCGGGATGCGTGAGCGTGTTTGGCGGTGGGGGCAGCTGTAGAGCATCGTGGCTGATGTTATGTAAAGGAAGAGTGACGGCCCGGGAAGGAAGTGACAGGAATTGGCGCCGTCACGAGGAGTTCGTCAAGTCAAATCAGATATTAAAAAGCCGCAATCTTCAAATTATTTATTTTTTGGGAAAACCATCAAGGGGGATATTTTATATATATTTATATATTTACGAGGCGCCGCAAATCAGAGGTGACTCGACTTTAAATGCGACCTGGCTGTTAAAAATCTAATTGTTTCGCAATTAGTCTATAAAACTCATTGAGGCAGTACAGCAACAACGTGTTATTACAATATTATTACTACTTGGGATGCTTAACATGAAGGGAGCTTGCAAACTTTGACGTTGGGCCGGCGAGACGAACCCCGAAGAATTCTGAAAGTTTGTCAGGTTTTTTTTAAACTAAAATTTAAAAGGCGTCAGTGTACACTTTGATATATC